>NC_140483.1:8430000-8607500 GCF_964271855.1 Acomys minous | reverse complement strand
TTCAACTTCCAAGTGCTAGGGCTATAGGCACATACCAACATGCCAGGATTATGTAGTGCCGGGGCTCAAACAAACTGAGCCCTCTGAAGCATTTCAAGGTGAAGTCCACATTTTGAGCACAGGGTGAGGAAATGGACTACAGAAGAACATCACATGGGGCACCCCTTTTGACGTCACGTGGGACTCCCCTTTTACAGTCAGCATGTCTTGGACTTCCTCCCTTCTGGACCAGAATTCCGACATGATTCCTTTTGATCTTGCATTTCCTATGCAAGCACTGTGCTTAACATGTGTTATGAACATAATGTGCTTTAATGATCTGTCTCTCCCGTTTGACTATGTGGACATGAAGGCAGGGGTTGTTTGCGGCTAGAGCACTTAACTCAGCAGAACAGATGAGCAATGTCAACAGTGTTCTATTTAGAGAGGAAAAATAATTGTGTCTGAACATAGCGGAGGAGTGATTGGGTAGGACATGTTTTTGAGATCATGGAGTAAAACTAAGATGTGTGGCTGAATCAACAAGTCATGCTTTATCATGACAGAGAAAGGCTTGTCGAACCACGTCTTACCAGCCCCGACTCACGCCGCCATGTGCCGTGGGTCTCCTGCCTCAGGATATAAGCAGAGGCTCTCCCAAGGGTGTTGTTCTGCCGGCCCCTGTTCTGCGTGGACAGTGAGGTTAAGGGGCTCTTCGCTCCCTTCTGTCACTATGGATCTAGTCCCCGGCAGATTCTCACTCTAAATGGGGTAGGGAAGGGGAAGTGAACTGCAGAACGTTCCTCTTGGTGGCGGCCACTGGGGACAGCAACCACAAACAAACAGAAAGGCCCTTGTCCTCATAGCCCCAAGATGCTAGTGAAGGCAATAGCTCCCGTGCAAGAACAGAATAAACAAGACAATTTTAGGTAGTAATAAGTGTTATGAACACCAGGTCAATACGCAGAGAGTGAGTGGTGTTCGGTGCAAATGAAGTTAGATGAGAGGCATTTATATTTTCGCAGCATTTGTTCAGAAATAAATACCGAAGAAATATTTACTATGAGCAGCTGAAAAGTTAGCGTTATCTGAAAACCTGGCTCCAGGCATTGTGCAGATGCCAGAAAGGGAAGATACACACGCCGGCCGGAGGAGTTACAACCGTTTTGGGGAAGGCAACTGTGCAATTAACAAATAGCGAGATACAAAACGAGAGGCTGGAGGTAAATATTGTGGGACGCAACAGGAAAGGGAAATAGTGTGGTTAGGAGTGAGCAGGGAGGTGGGATTGAGAGGACTGTAAAAACATGCCAAGCTGCAGTAACACCATCAGAAAACCGAATGTTCAAGATTATTGCTAAGATAATAATGGTGTGCCTGTGACAGGCCCCCACATTTGATCTGTTACAAATTTCTGACATGCTTCTGTATGTAAAATGTATCATTGCAAGCTCAGGGCCCATTAATATGTGCACATGGCTCCGCAGCAGATGGCCGCCCTCTGTACGGACATTATCAATGCAGACAGTAGCTGCACCGACGTTCCCCGTCCCCTGTACCTGCTTCCTCCGAGCATGGACTCCTGGGGTTACTTAATTGTAAAGGTTTGTATTGTGTGGCTCTTTCCCTCCCTCTCCCTGTCTCCTCCCCCTTCAGAGCATCACATGTAATATTTCAGGATGCATATCAGGGTACATGTTGCAATAATTATCAGTTTTAACGAAAACATTGCCATCTTTTTTCCTCCTTCCCCCACCCTATTTAAAAAAATTTTTTTTGAAACAAAGAGTGTGCTGCCCTCTTCTCCATGCCGAGGCTCAAACTCACAGCCCCAGCAGTGTGCTCTACTGCTGAACTACATGCATTCTTAACATTTGCCTTCTTTGGGGAAGAAATGACTGATACTGGAGGGGAGAAAGTAAAAAGTATTACATTCAGCACCTACTTACTACTTAAAAAAAAAAAGCATTGATGTAAAGCCATGCAGCAGAACGACGTCCTCCACACCTCTTTTCTTTGGATGACGCAAATAGCAGGATGTTCCCGCCAGGATGAGTCAGGATGTTATAAGGGGGGACAATGGAGCCCTCCGGTGTAGATGCCAGAGCTAAAATATGCTCATTTTATGAGAATAAAATCAGGCAATTTATTTGGTGAAAACGAACATCTGTATTAACAGAGCACTGTTCATTCTCTAAACTGCTCTGACACTGGCTTCTGTTACTGACTCATAAGTCTTCAATAAAGAATTATCTCCAAACCAACTGGAATTTTGAAAACAGAGAGCAAGCACATAAAAATTTACTTAGGAAAATGATGTGCTATTAAAGAAGGAAAAAAATCTGTTTTTACTATTATTTATTATTATTGTTGCATAGTTGTTCCTGAAATAATTGACTATAAGAACCTGGCACGCAAGGCTGTCTTTGGTTTGGGGGAATTTCAACTTGTCACGGACAAATTAACAGATGCCATTCTATGTCCTTGATTGCACTGGTGTGAGGACAGGAGTCCTGCGCATCTGGAATGTCCTTCTTAAAGTACACACTGCACATCCACAGAACATTAGGGACCTGCCTCCAACACTACACGGATGGCATAAATGAGGGACTCTGAGCATGAGCCCGGCGTTGCAGCACAGCCCGCTTACTGGTGCAGGCTAAGCTCTTAGGAGACAAGGAACAACCTTTGTTGATATACTGCCCATCTGGCACTGCAGAAAAAGACCCTTGAGATGAGTGAGACGGAGCCATCCTTCCCATCAGCGGTACCTTCCTCAAGGCTGCGTGCTGGGCTGTGGGTGGAGACCTCCAACAGCTGAGATAGAAACAAACTCACTCCAGGCTTCTCTGCCCGTATCAGAGAACAAGCTGGGGATCCAAGGCAATTGGCAGGGTGCATTTCAAAAACTGTTGACAATTTTCACATCGTTTGGTCAAGTCTTTTAAGGAGCATAAATTATGCAACAGCCTTTCCCTCTGGCTACTTCATTGTACACTGAACATGTAGAAGAAGACATGACATTTTGCAGATAGCTACCCTTAGGATTATAGTTTGAAACTTAGGGTTTAAAAAATACTAAAAAGCTCCTGCCATTCATATATAGTGATATTTTAAAGAAGTATTTGAGGAACATGTTTAAATAAGATGAACTATCTGAGAAAAGTATATCTTACAAAATAATATTGCTAATTTTCAAGAATTATTACTATAACCTACCACTGTATCTCTTAATTTCAGCTAATATGAAGTGACTCCATTGTAGTGTGCTGTCAGTCTTCAATAATGGTTTATAGCAAATAACGTAAAATTATTTCAGATCATTTTAACAAAAAAATATTCTAGGTTAAGAGGGTAATTATTTATTATTAGTTTTGTTCTACGAATTCTCTTCAATATGTATAAGGAACCAGGGTGTTCTTTGATTTAAACCTTGAAATATTTTTCTTATCTTTGTTTTATTGTTGTTGTTTGTTTATTTATCAAAAACCATTTAAATATCTTGAAAGTTTTTAATTTTTAAAAATTTTGTTTACTGGGGAGGCTTAAGGACTGTTGATTCTGCTTCCAGGAGTGTAATATAAAACTCATTTCTGGTGCGTTAATTTTGTCAGCATTAAACTATTTCTAACTGCATATCCACTATCATTTAAAATATTCTCTCTCATTTTGAGTCTCTTGAAGTATATCTTCAATATAAATAATATTTAGGAAAAGGAGCCTCAAAATAAAATCACTAGGAAGGAGATGAGTGTGGCCAGAAAACTTCCTGTGTAACATGAAAAAGGAAGATTTTTTTTTTTCTGAGTGTTGAAGCGATCTTTTATTTTACGAAGGCACCTTGAAATCTCATTCTTTTTGACCACTTTCCCTCTTAGCCACCAGATGTCAGGCTTTCATTGTAAATTTGAGTTGCTTCCTATTGCAGCAGATACTGTAATCTTGCTATTGTAAAATGTTCGCTATTCTGGAAATATTCCTTCTTCTCGTTTTCAGCGCGCAACTGGAGAACTTGACTTTGGATGTAAAGATGAAGCCCCTCGTTTGAGCAGCTTCACACAAGCATGTGCAGTTTCTTCTTGGCGCGTTCTGGCGTCGGCTTATGCTTCTTCATTAAATTTAATAGATAAGATTTCTTTATACTTATGATATACATCAATAACTGTTTGCTTTAATAAATTGGCATGCATATATCCCACAAAATATGATTGCATTTTAATGAAAAGATAAGAAATATATGTAATTTATCTTAAGAACATCAAATACCAAGTTTTCATCCTTACAAAATAAAAACCAGGTGAGAAAGTACTGTGTTTTTAACATAAAACCTGTCTCAAGGATGTTATTTCCTCACTAACACCTGCAACAGTTATGAAAAATTTCTAGTGCTCTCATTTGATAAATAAGCATCATTTAATTTAGTATTTAACATATTTTTTTGGAAAGAAGTAAACACCAGATCACTTTGTCATTTTGCATATGCTATGATCCAAATGCATCCTTTATTAAAATATAAATTTATCCTTCCTTTGGGCTGCTTACATATAAGGTGTTGAAAGTGGTGATTTAGCATGACTCTATTACATGTCTTTAAAGAATCATGACTTTTGCTTTTGTGTCCAATGCCTGAAATGCATTGATTAAAAACACAGACTAAGAAATGACTCCCTTGGATGGCTACAGACAGTCTTGTGGCCCAGCATTCATGTGTGTTGGGATTTTCATACCTTCATAACCTTAGTTAATAATCTGGTTCTATGTGATGTAGCAGTTCAGTGATGTCATGAAGGATATCACGGCAGCAACATAGACCCAGCAAAGACTGTTTTCTGTTTGAATCACTCGAAAGGTAATTTTAAAAAGATGGAGCATTTGCCACAAGAATTTAGTATGCTTTAGTATTATTCATAATGGTAAATTTTAAAGTTAGCGGCCAGTTACACTGAGTTTTAAAAAAGGAAGGAACACGAAAGAAACAGGGCCCTGCTCTGCAAGGAACCCTCATTCCGCCCCGGCTCCCAACCCGGGGGAAACCCGCCTGCCTCTGGGCTATGAATGAAAAGATCACAAGTGACGTCGTTCTCTGTCTTCAGTCCTAAAACTTTATCTTTTATTCATTCCAGTTGAGAGCTGTCGAGTCCTGAACTCGCTAAGGCTAACTTTGGTGGTTGGAATTTCTTCTATGATGCTCCTTGACTATTATTCATTATAGAGTTTCAGTAAAATAATGCTGTAAACAGAGCCTTTGTTATTTCATACACATTCACAAATGCCTCTCACTCAGCTTTCCCAGTGTGCTCTGCAGCTCTTTCAGACGGATGTATTTGTGGTTGGCTTTCCTTTTACAGCTTCAAAACACTTTTCTTAAAAAAAAAAAAAAAGCATTATTCCACGTGACCTCTTAAAGAACATGTATGTTTGTATGTCTTAGTAAGCAAATAAAACTTTGCCTTCACTTGTTCCCAGGGACTCCGTGCTCACTATAGGCACTATCCAAAACTTGCACACTAGTCAATCCTGAGGTCCGTTTGGTTTCTTGTGATTTACGTTGGGGCTCCGCCGCTGCTTACAATGATCGATTCATTCCCTGCTTACAGCTCATGGGTTGATCAGAGTTACAGAAAGGCACATTAACTGTTACAAAGTAGAAAGAGAGAGAGAGGAGGCACACACACACACACACACACACACACACACACACACACACACACACACACACACACACACCCCGCCGCCGCCTCACTTTGAAAGACATGAAAGATCATATCCTGGATCAAAATCCTGTTACCTTTCCAGAGAGACTCGAAAGGCTGCCCTGAAAAATAAAACCATGAAACACATCCCATTTTTAGCAATATTTGCACAGCTAAGAATAAAATCATTTCCACTCAATTATCTCCTGAACCCACTTTCCATTAATAATTACACAGTATTAAAATAACAAAAACAGTGTTGAGACGTAAGTTCTTCCATTTGAAGCTGAGGTTTCCTCTTTAGACCCAAATGGAAGAGGTGCAGCTCAGCGCACACTTGCTAACTACTGTGATATTCTTGTCTTTAAAGGTATATGCAACACCTTCTGCTATAAAAAAGACTCCGTATACCATTCTGAAATGAAGAACCACACCTTTGCTTGTGCTTGATTGCATTACCAAGTGGAATGTAATCAAAATTTAGTGTAAACTCTGTAGTTTTGGAGGCTTAGCTACAACATAAATGGATCCTAAACAGAGTTTCTTTTCTGTCCTGGTATTTTGGACACTTAGGAAGGTAGAAAATGTGCCCCCTGCCCCGGGGTGAGGTGATACTCTTACTTTACAAATCACTTAACAGCTATTTAGAAAGAAAGTTGTGGCTCACCTCTTCTGCCTATGTTTTTTTCATTACTGTTGCAAAGGTTTTTTTTTTTTTTTAAAGCAATTCTTGGTCATGAACATGATCATTTTATCCATGGCATAAAAAGACACACTCTGAAGGAAAGTAATACTTTGTCAAGAGACATTTTCAAGTGCCTTTGAAAGCAGAGTGAAAAAAATACAGGAAAATCTAGCTGCACCCATTGCAGTCTCTCTGCTTATGAAACATAACTCATTAAGCTAATATGTCATTCCTGACTTCCCGGGGCTCAGCTCCGGGAGGGCGTTTCTCTGGAGGGAAAAAGAAACTTGGAGCTTTCCTGTCAACTTGATCTGGCCAGTGGGAGTCTTGATCTCCCCGTCCTAATATCTTCAAGTGCTGGGAAATCTAATTCATTAACTTTTCCAAATGGTTTTAAAAGTTTTCTTTCATCAGGGACCATTTCGACCTTCTTTATCCATATGAGTCTAGAGATCAGAAATACAAATGGCGGTAGCTGGGGCCATTAGCCCTCAGCCTGGAAGGCCGCCCTATGTGACTATACACTGCACAGGCAAATTACCTTTAGGCAAAAATATCCATATTTTTAAATGAATTGTTACGAGCACAAAGCCATAAAGACAAGTATTTTAAGATCATAATGACACCGCTGAAATGTTTTGATTCTAAAAATAAAACACAAAAGAATATTTTGAAATGTGCTCACTGTGGAATGTGTTTTCGGATACCTTCAGAATATCAGCCCATCTCTTCTCTTTTGTACTGAAATACCAACAGCACACTGAAGTCCCGAGGAATGCATGCATTTCAGCACAGGATGACTGTTTCCTCCTCAAGCTACCTCAAAACTAGAGGAGAAAAAAAATCTTCATGTATTTGTTTGAATAAACATGAATAAAATTTACATGTGTTTTTCTACTGAACAGATTCATTAATATCTAGAATGTTGTTATAGAACGAACATATTATAAGCAGTCTAGAGGACAATGGTCATTAACCAAAACTAATTCTTAAATGACAATTTTATTTTCTCTATATAAATGTTTAGAGCCATTTCTTACAACAGAATTGTTTTATGAGTTAATATATAATATTGTGTTCATAAAAACAAAGTGTCTTCTTCAGTTCAAATTTAGAATGCATTGGAGTTTTTACGACATAGTAAATATTTTAGAGATCTGTTAGCACTAAGAAAAATGAAGACTTACTTTTAAGGTTATCTATGCTTTTGGATGCTGACAGTGAATTTTGTAAACTCATATTTTCTTATGTTTCACACAACTGAATTATATCTGCCAAAGGGGAGAGATGCGCAAACTAGAAATATTTCAAACATTTAAAACAAAAACAAACTATTACTTTTTCTTTCTGTTAGTCAAGTGTGATTTCGTTAATGTCCGACAAATTAGTAAATCTCTGTGGTTGACAGCTTTAAAAGAAAAAAAAACTAACTCTGAAATCAATTCTGACTGACGTTAGTGAAAATCATAAACACTTAGCAAATACTTTTAAATCTGATCTATAATAGGCGATGATAAGATAATTTCTTAGAAATCATCCCATTTCTATCAGCTCTATCTGTGCCTTTGACACTTAGAGGTTACATGTCATAAACTTCACTACTTTACACATTTCCTAAAGTTATAAATCTTACTAATGGCCTGAAACAAACAGAATAATGTTCCAATCAAACAGACACTTCAGCCTCCACCTCTAGATAGGACATGTTTAGGAGTTATGATAGAGCAAATCAAAGCTATGTCTTGAAAGTTTTTCATGACAACAAGCTTTCCATTGAATACTGAAAACATACATCTTTCATTGCATGGGTTTATTTTCACTCTGTGCTTGAAACAGGAAGCATCTACACGTGATTCTTGCTAGTCTTACAGGGAAAAGCTTCTCTCTTTCCAGGGATTTCCGGAGATTTTGGCTTTCATTACTCTTATATGGGAGTCACTAATAAAATGTGTGGATGCACTTTCCAAATTCTGGGTTAGCTTCTACCTGCCCTTCAGTCCCCTTCTATAACTGAAATGTCCCATTTTCTTCTTTATTTTCTCAACCTTCCCATACCCGAACCAAAAAAAAAAAAAATCAATGTAATTAAGTTACCAATTCTGACCCAGAAACATTTTTATAACCAGTCCATAAGAATATTAATTTTCAGTGTCAATTATGAGAGTCCACTTTGACCCTGTTTCATTTATTCCTTATTTTAGACATCCACCAAATTTCTCTCTCCCTCCTCTCTCTCTCTCTCTCTCTCTCTCTCTCTCTCTCTCTCTCTCTCTCTCTCTCTCTCACACACACACACACACACACACACACACACACACAGAGAGAGAGAGAGAGAGAGAGAGAGAGAGAGAGAGAGAGAGAGGATATCAGACATCGAGCCCTTTGAAGGACACCTTCAAAATCACCTTCTGTACATGCCAATATTCACTTTAATCTTTAAAACTGGTGGTTTCTGAATACATCGTGTGCTAAAATCTGTTCCTGTGCAGAGGGACTCTAAGTGTGCTCTGGGACTCGCTGGGTTTTCTTTCTCACTCCCCACCTTCATGCTGGTAAACTGGAACCAAGCATTCTGATAACTTTCAGGTCTGATAGCTTTCTTCGTTTTAATGCCCATCTCTTGAATAGAATTTTAAAGAAAAAGGCCATGTGGATAGTACTCCTAAAGATGGTTTAATTTTTTCCCCTCGTTTGCATAGCAAGATTTAATTTCCATCTCTTAAATATGACGAATTGAGGAGATTTTCTTCAGTTAATGCCTTTAACAGCTCCCAATAAACTTCATTAATCAGGCAAGCTCAGGCCCAATGTGTAGCCTAGAAGCAACTAATTTGCTTGATGAGACCCCGACTTTAGTGAATAAACAGGTGTATAATCTGAGGGCTTTATGGTCTTAATTACTGTCTAATCAGATCAGCGGTTGGCGGGCAAAAAGAAAGGAAAAAGGATGGAGTATGTGTGTGTCTCTTTTTCTAAAATAGTAGGCAGCTGCATCCTTACTTATACTTTACGCCTTACACTTCATGTCCTCCATGCCTTCTCCCCGTGTTTCCTGCCTTCCATTCTCTGCTCTGTTTTTCACCAAGGCCTTCCTCTTCGCTGCATCCGCTTCCGTGCTCTCCCCCAAAGCCGGGCTAGCTTCCCCTGCTCCGGCTGCGCACCTCCGCAGACGCTGTTGTCTTCCGGGGCTGCGGGGTCACTTTGCTCCCGGCCTCCTCGGATGCTCCTCCCTCCCCTCCCCGGCTGAGCACCCTCCCTGTCACCCGTGGGCCGCCTACAAAAATCACTTCAAGGGCACTGGAACTTGGAAGGACGAGACAAAGCTTGGGCATATGGTCCAATCCCCAGATGTTGCCTTTCTCCTTCCCAGGCCTACCTCCCCCTTGCCCGCTGCTGGTGCAGCCTCGCGCCCCCATGGCCAAGTTCACCGCCAGGGAGAAATGGCTTCATCCCGGCTAAGTCTTTTGTTTTTCTGCCCTTCCTTCCTATCTGATTAGCACCGCCAAGTCGAGATTTTCCCTGAGCCGAGTGGTTGGTGTTTAACTCTGCAAGGAACGGTCCTCTTGTCGGTGAACAGGGCATGGAGTGCAGAAGAAGGTTGCGGAGAGACTAGGTGCTACGCGGAGACAGGACGCTCCAGGGTGACCCGGGCCCTGGCCATGCCAAGCTGTTGTGCCCTGGCACCCCCCATATGCCCCCCAAGGGGACGCGGGCGAGAGTAGATTGTATGTATACTCATGCTGCAGAAAACAGGAGTCGCCCCAAAGGGGGCAAAAAAACAAAACAAAACAAAACACCAGACTAGTCTCAGATCGGCGTTTTGGGAATATCTGTCCCTGCTCACCCAGGTGCGTCCTAGCACCTCCGTGCCCTTCCGCAAGTGCTTCTCCCCTGTTTGGTTACCCCAGTTTGGGCAGGCGGAAACTTCACGCCATGGGCAGAAGTGACAGTCCTGCGAGCCCCGCTCTCATCCTGAGGCAGGCAGCGACCTAAGTGCACCCAGGACCCGGCTTTCAGGCTCCGGACTGTCAACCGGGCCCTACTGGATGGGTGACCAGCTGCTTGGCTTCCCTATTTCTGCCAGCCAGACACCCACCCCAATTCCCTTGCCGTCAGCGGGTGACCCTTGGTGAGCCAGAATGCTTTTTGGTGGAGAGTCACGCACTGCGGCTCCCGCGGCTCCGGATTGAAAGAACACAGACTGGCCGGCAGCTGGCTATTCCACTGCCAGCCTCCACCCTCTTTGCCATGAGCGCCCAGAGCCCCCCCACCCCTAACCCCCTTCATCACCAGCTGCCTCGATCTCTGCAGAACCACCCAACTTTCCCGGAGACAGGTCAACAAAAGCGTGGGGAGTGTGGATCTTCCTCAGACAAACAATGGAATAACCGAGAAGCCTGTTTGCGTACACATTACCCTGAACCGGATTGCCCCAGAACAAGCCACCTCGCGCACTCGGCAGCACTCATTTCGCGTGTTTTTATTTGCTTACATTGAAAGATGGTGAAAAAATTATACTGCACAGGAAAAGATAAAAAAGGGGCACCCACAGTCTCTCCTACTCCTTTTCTTTTGCTTAGAAGTCTCAGCGTGTCTGGGTGTCCTGTACGGAGCCACGCGGACAGTTCAAACAAAAATGCATATTGTAACCCAAGAAAGTGAGATCACACAATTAGATATTTTGTTCCTGTGCTCCTCCCATTTCCTTGATGACGAGTTGTGAATGTTTCTTGTTTTATTTAGGCTCGATCTCAAATCTTCAAACAGATAACATTAGTGATTTTTAAAAGTATTTAGTCATTTTAGAATCCACATACACAATAAAATCCACTATCAAATATTTTATTATTTTGCAATAGAAAGCAGAGTTCTATGCCAAATGACCAAATCAAGGAAAAATATTGATTGCTGTGGAAAAGGCACTTTACACTGTATTTTCACCCTATATATTTTCAGTGAGTGGTTGAATTAGCAGAAAATTATTTAAACTGTCCATGTAACAGATACAACTATTTCAAAAGCAGATCTCAACAATAAATTAAGCCACTTAAATATCTAGATTGTCATATTAAATCAAAGGTTTCTAAAAAAAAAAAATAACAGGGTAGAATTAAAATTTTTAAAAATATCTTTTCTGCTTTTCTAAACTTAGATTTCATCATCATTCTGGACAATAGATGATCCTCGACCTTTTGTTCTTTTACTTTCATGAGATCATAAAAGAACAAATGTATTGTGGCTGGGTGGCTGAGACATTTCCCAAAGAATGGCCACGCCAGCATCTTCTACTTATCTAAACTAAATTACAGCTTAATAATATCCAGTCTTGCTGCGTGGATGCTCACACACCTGAGTGGCCAGGGTATCTTACTGCCTAATTTCTCTTTTGTATTATGTCTTGATAATGAAAATACATTATTATTTCTCTTTTAAAGTCTCCCATTGCCCCCTCCCGGGTCCAAGTTCTGAAAATTCTCAAACCAGCCCAGAGAAATACAAATGCACAAAGCGACAGGCGAAGCAGGCCCTGTGTTCAGCACTCAATCATCCCCTGTCACAGGTGCAGCCACTATGCATTACCCGCCATGATTGATAGAGTGGGTTTGTGCAGACTGGGGGAGCCGGGGAGGCTCAGATGGGGTCCTGTCACTTGGGCTCCATTTCATACTACCTGTGGGGGAGCAAATTCTTTGTGGGGATTGGCTGTTTAGTGCGTTTTAAATTTTACTTCTTCATATATAATAGGAAGGTCATCTTCCCTAAAAGCAAAGTATAGTTTTAAGGTTGATGTTAGAATAAACTTCATGCTGTGGGAAAATAAAAGGGCTCATCATAACACAAGAGGCCTTGTTCTGTGAAGCCTTGGCATGCTAGAGAACACCCCGACAGCCACATGTCTTGTAATCTTACTAGTAATTACTGCATTTTAAATCCTACTGTTTAAACAAATAAACAAATAAAAAATGCCTTATACTCCCAGATGGTCACCTAACATTGAACTTGATAGCTGTATGAGAAGGCTAAACAGAGGAGTTAATGTTGTTATAAAGTAAGTTACTAGACAATGAATTATGGTATTAAATTCCACTCAATAACAAACAGAATCCTTAACTAACATCCTGTTTCAGGTTTGCATAAAAAATGCAAGACAAAAAGCAGAATCTTTCACCGTCTCACGTTGCGGCTATCCCTCACTTTAGCTAGGGTGAAGATTTTTCTGTGTTTGCTTTTGCTATGATCAGGCAAGATCTTAACTTAATTAATGTAAGATCAAGGCTGACAACCATCACACCCGTGCTATGTAAAACTGTAAAATCCTCTAGGTCCTTCATTTCTTTTTGAAATGGCTAAAGGCAAAATGATTTGCATAAGGAGATCTCAGATTTTAAAATGTACAACTTCTTTCATTGGGATTATTAAGTGGCTTTCAACGATGCCCACAGATGTTCAGGCACCCACTGCAATGCTGTAGTATTGTTCTTGTGGGTTTTCTAAAATACACAGCCTAATCGATTGTTCAAAATGGTAGAACTGGGGAATTAAATGGCTTTTTAAATGTTCCAAATTTTTTTTTGACAGCAGAACATTTTATATATCTCGTTTTACAACTGGAGCAAACAACATTGTTTCTCTGAATTTTTTTGCTAACAAATTATGATCCTAAAATGTGCATTTTTTAAAAGCTGACAAATTATACTCAAATAAAAGGAAGGCCAAGCATTGAAGTTCATAAATATCTTGCTAGGAAAAAAAAATACATCTATAAGGAAATTTTTTGTACATATATTCTCCCTGTGATTGAAACAATCTGGAAACCTCAACAGTTAAAAAATTCTGATGGCTCAAATCGTCCATCATTTGGGTACAGGCTTACATAAGAAACGTATATAAAGACACTCTAAATATCTACTAATGGTACTTTACATAACAAAATTCTCCTGTTTAAAACAATATTAAAATGAGAAGGGATATGAAAACTTAAATGTTTCTCAATGTAGAGGAAGTCTCTGGAAATTGCAGGATGCTGCCCTATAAACAAGTGCCTGTATCAATAAGCCATGAAAACACTGTGTGCACCTTCAAAGACTGTCAATCACTACATTCTTAAAAGTCAGTGCGATGGCTTTATTTTCAGCATTAAAAAAAAAAGCAAGACCTTAAATATTCAGATGGTTCTTAATTATTTTAGCTGCTAGGAAAGTGTATTGTGACAAAGATACAGTGTTAAAGCACACACCACTGTATTGTAATTAGCGTTCAGCTGTCCTAGATACATAGTTAGCTCTGTCCATTTTTGTTTTATGCTAACCATCAAGCAAGAGTAGTTATGAAGTATTCATCATACAGAATATTCCTCCAGCATTTGACTTATCATCAGACAAAAAGCGTCCTCACAATGACGGCCATGCAGTGTTTGTAAGTGAAGAGAAATCTATGAGCACACAGTGGCAAGACTTGCTGTTTTCTTGAATGCCAGCGAGTTTCTGGTTTACACTGAACCATGCTTGCAGTGCTAAAATAACCAAAAAACATTGCTAGTTATATGAAACAGAAACTTCCTGAGATGTAAAAGGAAATTTAACTGGCAGTGGGTGTAAGCACACAACTGTCCACTCAGCAGTAGGTACTTACAATTTTATCTAAATATTGATGTGGGTTGTAGATGTAACTTAGTGGAAGAGTGCTTGCCCAGCATGTTCAGCGTCCTGGATTTCAGACCTCTAGCACCGTGATAAGTAAATAAATACGTAAATAAATAAATAAATATTGATGCACGATCCAAAATTGACCGAGAGGGCAAATAAGATATCATACAGGAGCAAGTTAAGTCTTTGGCATGTATTTTCCTAAATATATTATGCTAAGTAGTAGACCTGAAGCTACCAGCATGTCCACAAGTGCTGGAGCAGAGCAAACACTCACCTGTCTCTGCAGCTTATGGCCATGAGGCCGCTTCTGAAGGACCAAAAGTGGAAAGGGCTGATTTTTCAATAACCGCCTATGCTGCTCAGTCAATAAAAGCATCTATATCCTTCGGTCCTCCAAACAGAAGTGTGCACTTACACATATGCAGGCTCACACACAAAGAATAGTATCATGCCACACGGGAGGAAGGAAAGAAGGAGAAACAGGTCAAGGGAATACACAAAGCTAAAAGTTAAGCGCTGTTCTAGAGCAGCTGGGGTAACGCCACTCTGCTTGCTTGTTTCGGCTTCTGGAGGCTCGGCCTGTATGTCCAGCATCCCCAGGTCCAAAGCAGCGAGGTACCTGTTCAAATGTTTCTCCAGGTGAATCCAGTGAGGCCATGGGACAAGGACCTGAAGAGAGGACAGCCATCACTGTCACACTGCAGTCTCGCCTCTACCCTGTCTCTCTTTTCCTCCAGCTGCACCTTATATTATATTTTATTATATTATATATATTATATATTATATTATATTAAAATAATATAATTTTGTATTCATTATTTGAGAGGTTCATACATGCACATGATCACATTCAGCATCCCTTCCCTTATCCCGTAATTCTCTTCACATCCACACCCACCCTTTTCCCCTTCCAACTTTAACCCCCCTCAGTCCAGTTTTTGCCTCTTGTGTACTCAAGGGCTTGGCGCTATCCAAGGGGCTTAGCAGACTGCCAGGGATCACACCTGGAAAGAAAATTATTTCTCCCCTGGAAGTCGTCAACTGTCAGTAAGTCCTCAGCTAGTGATGGAGGTTCATGGGTCTCACTCCCTCCCCCCTCCATAAAAGAATGTGGACCACTTTGGTCTTGGTGTGTTCTGTGCTGGAGTTCATGGGTGCTTTGTCCACTCATGCTTTGCTCCGCCCCTCCATAACCTCCGGCTCTTGCAGTCTTCAGTGAAGTTCCCTGAGCCGTGTGGGAAGGGAGTGGAGCACAGGTTGCCTGTTGGTAACTGGGAATCGGGTTACTATTTTTGTTTAATGTCTTACAACTTTAATTATTTTTTTTAGAATTCCACTTTTGTTTGTTTGTTTGTTTTTGGTTTTTCGAGACAGGGTTTCTCTGTGTAGCCTTGACTATCTTGGACTTGCTTTGCAGACCAGGCTGGCCTCGAACTCACAGAGATCCGCCTATCTCTGCCTCCTGAGTGCTGGGATTAAAGGTGTGGGCCACCATGCCTGGCTAGGATTCTGTTCACGTACACAGTGAAGTAAGGCTACATCATCTACCCCCATCTCCTTCCTTCGATCCACCTGGACCTCCCCATCGTCTCCTACATCTACCTCCCGACCTCATGTTCTCAACTTCTCTTTCTTTCTTTTAAAAAATAACCCACTAAGCGCATTTAGTACTGCGCATATGTGCATGGATGTGGGGTCATCCACAGAGGCATGGGCAACTTACCAGTGACAATCTCCACCCTCCCCCAAAGAAGTATGATTCTCTCTCCCTCGGTATCAACCACCTGCCACTGGCTCCTCAGTTAAGTCTGGGAGCCTGATCTTCTCCCCCACCTAGGGTGGAATTTTGACTGGCTTGACCTTGTGCAGGCCTTACGCAGACAACTTTAGCAGCTATGAGTTCATGAGTCCGTGTCATGTCCAGAAGACAACATCTGGCAGCATCTACCCCCATCCTCTGGCTCTTAAGTTCCCCCTGTTTTCCCTTCTGAGATGGTCTCTGCACCCTGGTGTCTATCTTACAGCTAGAATTTTCTCCCTGAAAAATGTCATGTACATAAAACTTATTAAAGCAGACTTTCACAATGTGTTATTACTAGTGAAAATCATGTATATATGCATGCATATATGTGCATAAGTGTGTGCGTGTGTATGGATAGTTCCCCAATGACAGCAATTTACGTAGTAATATCAAGAACACAAAGTAGAAATAACTTGCGTGTCTCTCTGAGAAAGAGACAAATGACACATAGGCAAGTGGAGCTTAGGTGACCATTCAACCCAACAGATGAACTCATGTAACCTTACTGTTGCTCCTTTAGCTAAAAATCAGTCTAGAAAAACGATCGGAGTTACCATTCTAGACCATGAAAACAGACTGGAGGCAGAGACTTGATTTTGCAATTCGACAGTTGGAAATTTGTTGTCTCTGTCCCAATCTGGGGTTAAAGCTGAAACAAACAAACACAAAACCATGTGCACCCTACTCTTCAGACGGATCTGTCATGTGCCTCTCAGAGCTCTGCTGCTATGCGGGTGGACAGTGGGTGCCCAAGCCTCAGCAACAGCTCACGTGGAGGGCTCTAACACACGCTCACAGGACCAGGAAGCCATATGTTCACAAGGTCACAGCTGTTTGTTCCGCATGACAAAGGTAGGGAAGCTACAGCAAGCAGGGCCACTTTTTCTTGAAAATGTATTTCCTTCAGCCTATGACTATTTTAGGTTTTGACAAGAGCTATTCCTAACTCAATTTCTGAAACAGTAGAATGTTTGGGAGATCAGGAATCTGTTGGAAGTAAACTCGTTGGCCACATAGTTTACCAGTAGAGTCTTTAAAGCCTACATGATGCCCAATATCCTTTATTCATCTTGATCCCCTAAGGTGTGTTGAGTAACTACATTTTTATGCAATAATTGTTGCTTGGTCTTCCACAACCACCTCTGTGTCTCTAAGGACTGAAACACTAACCATACTTTCTGAGGATCTATCCTCAGCCTGTCTGTCTGTCTGTCTCTCTTCTCTTTTTTTCCTTCCCCTTTTCAGGGCATACAAGTGTGTGAGGAGAGTAGGTGTGCCATGGTACACATGTGGAATCAGAGAAAAGCTTTCTGGAGTCATTTGCTACACTCCCCTCTTGTGTAGGTTCTCAGGATGGAATTGAGGTCACAGGTCAGTACTTCAAACCCCTTTACATGCTGACCTACCCTGCTCACCCCACAAGCTTGCCTTTCTTTCCTTCTTTCTCTTTCTTTCTTCTTTCTTTCTTTTCTTTCTTCTTTCTTTCTTTCTTTCTTGGAATATATTCTTTCTTCACCCTGGATCATCAAAGAAGTAGGAAAACAAAAGTACCAGAGAAAACAATCTAGTTCCTGGTGCTTGTTTGTCAACAATAACCTGTGATGCTTTAGTGAATCAGTCAAGACTGGACAAGCATAGAACTAGTTAGGCATGGTAACCCACATCTGCTAATAACATGGTCATTAGACAGATGGATAGAGGTTGGTAAAGGTCTGTGTAGAGAATTTTTTAAACAGTGTGTGTGTGTGTGTGTGTGTGTGTGTGTGTGTGTGTGTGTGTCTGCTTGATGGAGGAGACAGCAGTAGCTCTTATACTGAAGACCCTTCTCATGGAGCATGCCCTACCAGGAAGCTGGCAAACCACAGCCCAAAGAGGTATTGAGTCTGAGAGCTCTCTTCAGGGGCAGTGGGTGGGGCCAATAGAGAAACCAGGAGACTCTGGGACTAAGGCACCTGTAGCAAACTCTCAACTTTGTTACTTGTAGAACGGATGCTTAAAAAAAAAAGTCCAAATGGGCAGCATGCGCACTGATATCAAATGACTAAACACACACAAAACAAAATTATATTTGGCTTATAAAACACGTAGCCTTTGGGCTGTCATGGAGAAAGACCTCATTGTGTAGCATAGTAACTTACCAAATACCCACATTCCGTTCCTGTCTTCCTTACTGGAAGCACAGCTTGATCCCGAGCCCCTGGGTTCACAGTGGGCTCTTTCCCAGCAGCCCCTGTGCACATCTCAGCATGTTCCTCGCTGCAGCTCCAAACCAAGCACAAAATTAAGAATTAATGCAGTGAATGACTATGTTAGAGAGTTCCAGAACTATTTGGTGTCTGGGGCCGTATCTGATAGGCAGGCAAGTCTAGATCTAATGGAATAGGCAATGGGGCCTGGCTATCACAGGCCAGTTGAATAGAGAGGTCACACAGGAATGTGACCTGCCCACATACTTTGTTCTTTCTCAAGCCAATGGCATATGGCTTTGCACTTTTCTTTGCAATGATGTATGAGGTGCTTGCTACAGAGATAAAGGGCTCAGATCTGGCTCTTCCCAGGCTCCCTCCTGGCCGAGCATCATTAGTAACACAGATGCATGTAACAGATCTCCTTCTGCAAACCAGGCCACTAACTTGATTATTAAAAATAGGGGGGGGGGATGATTAAATGTGACTTTATGTTCTGCTAGGAAATAATTATGGATTCTGAATCTTTACGTTCTTATATTCAAGTCAGTCCACAGTGAAATAAAAGCTAAGACGCCACCATGTGAGAAGGAAAACGGAGAAGTCTAAGCTGCTGAAGCCGACAGCTGGTGGAGGGGCATCGTGTACACACATTTAAAGGCAATGCCCTCCAGAGGAAGGTGCAGGGCGGGGGCTCCGACGTGCCCCTCTGAGGAGCACTAGCGTCTGTCTCCCTTTGGGCCCCTGCAGCCTGGCTGCTCTGCTCAGCAGGGACCGGTGTCAGGGAGCTGCAGGTGTCGCTGAGGCGGTGAGTGATGGCCCCATCAGCTTCCCACCGCGATCCATCATGCGGCCCCAGCCGGTGAAGAATCACAGCCTCAGCAAGGTGCTGAGCCCGGCAACATATCATTAAACAAGGTTACCACCGGCAGATTTGTTCCCATGATCAATCTGGTCAATAACCGTTCCACCTCGTTGTACAATCCCTCCCCAACCCCCACCCTGAAACATAAACAAGCATTATGGAAGCGTTTGCAGAACAGTGGAAAGCTTTTTGAAGTCTTCATTTCTCCTGTGGCATTCCCAAGCTTCTTGAAACACCCGTATAAATCATGAAAAATAACCTTTTCTACAGGATATACCCCCAGGCAAGCGCTCTATCCTAATTCCATATTTTATTGCCTGATACCGCCTGATTTTTTTTATTTCCAATTGATTACTGAATAGCATTGGGACAATTTCTTTTTTTATTTCCCCTCAAGTCTGCATAGCTCACTAGTTTCTTCCCTTAGGAGGTCCCAAATGAGATAGAAGTAAAACACTTATTGCTTTTACTGCTTAACTTTAATTCTCGTGCTTTGCATTTAACCCCTTCGTGGGTCTCTGCCGAGGCATCTCAGCGGTGTTGGCGCCTTGCCTAACAGGATGTGTATAGACCCCAGTGAGCACCATGGCGACCCGAGTAACCATGGAAGGTGGACAAAGTGGAAGGGAACTTTCGAGGCTCTCTGTAGCTGTTGGTTTGCAGCCAGAGCCCAGTCCACATCGGACCTAAACACAAAAGTTCTGCAAAGAAACCCTATGTTCCAAAGATGATTTATTTCCCTTCAAGTCTTGGTCTTCCTCCCAACCAAGCCTGTCTTGCTCAGATTTTTACGTTTCTTTCATTGTATTTCAAAATATTATAATAAGAATTTATATGTTGAACAAAACAAAACTGTTAGGATGGATAGCTCCCTCCTTCTTCCAGAGTTAAGCTTGAGTCATTTGTGCTCGTAAATTTACAAGCATGACATTTAAAAATGTCTGTACATGTCTTTAAACATAGATGTGCAGGTAATCTTGCCCTTTATTTTGCTGACCCAACTCACTGTTTGCAGAGAAACATAATCACCAGCGCAAACACAAATTCTGTACCAACTTTTTAAAACTCCCAATGATTCAAAACATGGCTGCTAGCCTTACTCCAGCCGTTTAAACCTGTGCCAGATAAAAAGAATAGATTTTATTTCAGAATCCCTCCTGCAAAGGGCTTCTAGAAAGTTCCTTTTATGTGGATTCATAAAGAAAAAAACCACAGAAACCCAAGTCGTCTTGTCTATCTTCTTTTCTCCTTTTAAAAATAGTTGTAATATGTGCACATATGTGCATGGGGCTGCCCACGCCTGTGCACAGATGTGTGGATGCCAAAGGCTACTGTCTTGTGTCTTCCTTTATTGCTTTCTACTTTTTTCATTTGTTTTGAGACGGGGTCTCTTACTGAACTGGAAGCTTATTATTTCAATGAAGCTCCCTGGCCAGGGAACACTTGGCATCCTCTCTTTTTATGCCTCCATCACAGGGTTGCAGATACACTGTGCCCAGCTTTACACTACTAGTGTGGATCAGAACTCAGGTTCTTGTGTTCCCACAGCAGTGCTTCCCCCATTGAGCATCTTCTCGGCCCTCTTTATTCTTTTCCGTAAATCTGCGCTCTACATTCCTCCTTCCTTCCTTCCTTCCTTCCTTCCTTTCTTTCTTTCTTTCTTTTTTAAAGATTTATTTATGTGTACATCTGGCATGTTCACCTGCTTGCCAGAGGAGGGCACCATATCTCATTATAGATGGCTGTGAGCCACCATGTGGTTGCTGGGAATTGAACTCAGAACCTCTGGAAACGTAGCCAGTGCTCTTAACCGCTGAGCCATCTCTGTATTCCTCTTTATCATCTCAGTACAGAGGTATTGTATCAGGGACTTACCTTTGCATGGACTTCTGGGTATTCTTCATCATCACCCATGGCTTAAAGAACACCATTGTCTTGTAGAGTCAACAAGTACGAGTGCTCTTCCTATCGGGTGAAAACTCAGATGCTTATAGAAAATAGAGCTCATTGTTGGAGTTCAAAAATATATCATTTTTTCCCTGGAGAACTGCATGTGTATTTTACCGGGGCCATGTTGATACAGGTCTGTAATCTGAGCGCTGGGAGGATAAGGCAGGAGAGTCATGAGTTTGAGGCCAGTTTGGGCTGCAAACTAAGTTTTGGGCTAGCCTGGGCTATGTGGCAATAGAGGGAGGAAAGATTTGTTTAGTTGTTTAGTGTATAATGGAATTCACAGAATATTATTTCCATAAAAAAACTTTATCCTTTGTCTACTTGCAAGTGGCCTTAAAGTAGTCGTGGTTTATAAAAGCAGATTTTAGCATACTTACCCTTTTATTACTCTTTCTCCTAGGAGGTTGATTGGCCAGTGACATAGAGGAGCACCTGCTGTTCTCAGAGAGTATGTATGGTTGCTCATTAATACCCTGGCTACCGTGAGTCCCACGGGCTCCTTCAGGACATCGTTTCACACATCTGGTCTGATTTTTTAAAGTGTATAGGCTTGGCGGCTCTTGTTCTGCCTGTTCACTTATAGGAAACATTTATAGCTGGCTCAGGAGCATCTTTAGTTTAACAAATGTTTGTTGTGTTCCCATTGTGTGCACGGCACATGCTTTGGTTCTGCTGGGTGCCTACTGTGTGCAAGGCATGCTCTTTCGTTTCTCTTAAGGCCATCCCACATCTGTAGTTACACTGTCGTGATTATAAAGCTCACAATCCGAGTCATGCAGTAGAGACTTAATTTGGTTAAAACCGAGATGACTTATGGTCTGGACACAATATTCATGGCAGCTTTGTAATAGGCCCAGGCGTCTCTCACAGCACAGTACTGTAAAGCCTGAAGGAAGCTCTTGCTTCCATAATATGCTGTAATTTGACTTGGGCTCTGCTTAGATACACTCATCAATAACTCTGTAAAAACAATTTCAGATCTTAGCATCAGCTCTAATGACAGAAACGCCTGGACTCCCGGACGGAAGGAGATGGAGACAGCATTGCTTCCTGCGGCCCACTGGCTTCCTTTTGTTCCTGATCTGACTAATATCAGACTCAAACCTAAAAGGATGTAGTGAAAAAAATGTTAGTTATGGGCAAATTTAAAGAGCACCTTCATAGCGTTTGTATAATCGTCATGAAATTAACTTGCAAATAGCGAAAATGCTGATAAATCTCACAGCTTTGTTTTTAGCTCAGTGTATTCCCCTATGTGCCTCAGGCAAGCTCTTTAGCACCAAGGCCCACATCTCCCACTTTCCTATCTAAGAGTCATTTAAGGTCACCCTGACCTCATGCATGCATGTTGGGGTGAAATTTATGCCTTTTCTCAGTCTCTGTTGTAATCCCCAGACCTGTTTCTCTCAAAAATTAAGTCATGCTCAGGGAGGCAGAGGGAGGTGGATCTCTGTGAGATCGAGGCCAGCCTGGTCTACAGAGTGAGTTCCAAGACAGCCAGGGCTACATAGAGAAACCCTGTCTTGAAAAAACAAACAAAAGAAAATAAAATTAAATCATTATCAGAACCCTTCCTGCCTCACTTTGTGTAAGTTTTATTCTGAACAAGACACTGCAGTCAAGTACAGCAAGCTTCTTTCCTGATATTTGTTACTTAGTAGTATTACATTTAACCCTTTTGAAAATTAGCTTCTATGCATGTATTTATTGTGTGCTTGTGTGTGTGTGTGTGTGTGTGTGTGTGTGTGTGTGTGTGTGTGTTAGCACATGCATGTGGGTGCATGTGGAAGCCCAAGGCTGATATCACTGCTCTCAGCTTCATTCATTGAGACAGGGGCTCTCTTAATTGAACTCTGGCTTCACAGACACAGCTACTCCAGCCTGCCTGCTTGCACCGGTGATGGCCAGTCTCCACCTTCCCTGCGCCCGAATTACAGGGAGGTCACCACACCCACCCAACATTATGTGGGTCCTGGGGGCTCGTCTTGGATTCTCATGTTTGGACAGCAAACGCTTTATCCACTGAGCCATCTCCCCAGCCCCTGGATATCCTTTCTTAGTTTCTACTTATTGGGATACACCCATGACTGGCCAGTATAACAGGGGTCACTGGTCAGCAGCCCAAAGAGGTCAGAGGGCAGCATAATAAGGCTCTTACCCTGCCAGTAGCACCCATTAGAGGGCTCCCTGTAGGTAGCTAGCTAGATTTTACAGTCCTTTGAGTGACAACAATCTTATAAATTTGAGACCACCAGGTCAGAACATGCTGCTTCTTTCTTCTATTACTATCAGGTAGGACTGTGCAGCATTTTTGTTATTTTAGAAAGGGCTTTATGCATCATGGTAAAACAAGACTAATTTTGTGTTCCCACTTGCCCAGTCAGCCATGATGCATTGAACTGGCCAAGCACAAACAGCAGGAACCTGTAAGTTCAGCCTCTTGCAATCCATCTCACTAGAGTGGACACATCACAGAAAATCCTGTCTATTAACGCACTAAACACCCCGGAATGTACGCGGGCTTTGTGCTTTGCTGGTTTGCTTGTTTCATTCAGCAAACACAGAGGTGGCCTTTGTAGGCTCTGTGGTGACGAAGGGTTTATAAACACAGCCCTACCACGAAAGGCTGAAGGCCATGCGTTAGTTACTTCTCTCGCCGCTGTGACCAAATACCTGATCAGAAGCAACGTAAGGTGGGCAAGGTTTGTTTCAGGGTAAATCCATCACAGTTGGGTAGGCATGTTGGAGTTCTTGGTGGCAGGGTGTATGAGGCTGGGATTCCCTGAAGCTTTGCAGATGAGGAAGGAGAGGGAAAGAAAAAGATTAGGTGGGAAGTACGGGACACCTATAAGGCCTGCCCCTGAGGATCCACTTCCTAAATATGCTACCACCCCCTAAGACAGGGCCACTGGGAGGCGCAGACACAGTATGTGTACAGCACATCCCACACTCAAGCCATCACAGTAGTGTGATGAGATGAGATCAGCAGAGGGCGTGTGGCATCACCAGTTATGGGAGTTGTCCTTGTTAGAGCAGACAAGAAGCGTTAGTGGTGGACATGACAGCGGTGGCTGAAGGTGACATGATGGCCTGGGATTGGTAGCGGGAGGTGATTAAAACAAGCAAAAGGGTGACAGTCCCTAGCAGGAAGGGGGGAGGTCAGGAATGTTACAGACTGTTTTGTGACAATTGTCCTAGAGGTATTTGAGGACACAAAACTTGCCTACAGAAGGAATGATGATCGGCAACCAGCACTTACTGCAGTTTCAACAGGAACCGCTCCTACTCAGGACCACAGTCGGCAAAGGGGGCAATGACTACCCGGAGCAGAGGGGTGTCAGGGATGTCAGTCAGACACACTTCCCTAAGGTCGTCTATCTGCTGTAGCTTCATCTTCTCATCCTATCACAAATATCGCCCTGCAAATTATGTTAGCAGCTTCAGAAATAAAAACTAGTAGCCGGGCGTGGTTGTGCACACCTTTAATCCCAGCACTCGGGAGGCTGAGGCAGGTGGATCACTGTGAGTTCGAGGCCAGCCTGGTCTACAAAACAAGTCTAGGACAGCATAGGCTATACAGAGAGACCTTGTCTCCAAAAACAAACAAACAAACAAAAAACAAAGACAGAAATAAAAACTAAGAAATTATAGAAAAGATTTATTTGTTTAAGTGTGGGGTGTGTGTGTGTGTGTGTGTGTGTGTGTGTGTGTGTGTGTGTGTGTGTGCCTGTGTGTATGCATGAGCTCCTGGTGCATACCCAGTGTCTGTGTCAGGCAGAAGAGGGTGCTGGATCCCCTGGAACAGGAGTTTTAGTGCATTGTGAACACCTGTGTCGGTGCTGGGAGCCAAACCCTGGTCCTCTGCAGGAGCAGCAAGCACTCTTAATTGCTAGGCCAGCTCTTCAGCCCCTGTATTAAGGATATTTTGTAACTTAAAATTTTCTACAAGTGGAGGAAATAGATTTGCATTGTTTTAAGATGGCCCAATCTGTACTATTTTACAACAGACTAAGGATCATTCACTCTGTTTCTCCAAAGTTTATTGGGCTTTACACACACACACACACACACACACACACACACACACACACACACACACACACTTCTTTTATGTATTAGGTGCAGTATGTATCTCTATGGTCTTTAAGTGCTATTGGGAGTAGTACTTTTAAATTTCTAATTAATGCCAAGTGTTCACAGGGGCGTAGACCTCCTTGGCTGGCCTGGAACTTGGAACTTGCTCTGTAGATCAGGTTGGTCTCAAACTTGTAGCAATCCTCCGGCCTCCATATTCTAAGTGCCTGTGATTTCAGATAAATGTTACCACTTTTTTTTTACCATCCTTTAAATTCTTTCACGTTTGCAATAGCTGTTTAAAATCTCTGCTTGCTACATTATCTTTATGTCACTCGTCTGTCTGTGTGTTGAACACATGTGCAAGAGTATGTACATGTTCATGTGTGCTCATGTGTGTGGAGGTTAGAGGTCAACCCACATTGCTGTTCCCCAGGGGCATGAATTTTGAGACAGAGCTTTTCACTGGGTCTAGGAGTTTGGGGATTGGGTAGGGTGCCTAACCAGGGAGGTCTTGGGATCTGCCCACCTGCACCTCTTCAGTTGCACATAAGCCATCACATTGTACCTTTTCTATGGGTGTTCTGTGTCTTTTTTTTTTTTAATGAACAATGTTTTCCTAATTACCTGCATACCTAATAATTTTTTGGATTGCTGAAGATGAGAAGAGATGCAATAAGTGATACAAGTATTCAAAGTATATTGCACACTGTTCCTGAAGGAGTTAAAGTAACAAAGAATAAACTTGAAAATTTTAGAGATTTAAAAATGCAATTTAATTTAGTTTTGCAATTCTGGATCAGGGTCAGTAAGCCTTTCCTGTAAGCAAACAAGTTGTAAATGTTTTAAGCTCTGAACCACACAAAGTCTCTAGTGTGTCTTATTTTCCTTTCACTCTTTGACTAGTTTAACATATCATGCTCAAAGCTTTATTTATTTACCAAGGCCCTGAACGTCCAGTAGAAACTACACAGTGTGCCATTGCCTCAGAATCGCTTGAGGGTGGCAGCAGGCTGAACACTCACTGGGTCACTGTCACACCTGCTGGCAATAAGTCCTCTCACAGCCCAGAACTCCTGAACCAACCGGCAGCTAATGAGGGTCTGCTCGGTACCTAAGAGCTCTTGTTGGCAAACTAGCCTTCCTGCCCGCCCCTGAGGATCAATTTCAGTGGCAGGCTCAGTAGCTCCCAGAAGATGGGGGGAGGGGGGTCATATTAAACCCCAGCAAGGTCTGGGAAACCAGCTCACTGGGCCAGTGGCTTACCCTCTCTGATGTGAGTTTGGTCTCTTGGTCTCACTGCTGGTCCAATTGTAATCAAGACCAGTCTACGTGGCTCTGCCTGATTCCCTGTGGACCTTCTATCCACAGCAGCTTTCCATTTGGTCGGCTGCCACTCCTAGTGCAGGCTAGGAAGCTAGGAGGACAGAGGCTTACATGGTAGCTCCCAGTATTGCGATAACCATAAGCTCAATGCCTGTTCACCCTTCACTTAAAGTCACGGCCTCAAACGTGTGGCATCTGTGGGCATAATAATTCTGCCTACACTAGCTTTAAAGGTGAATTTTGCAATTTTTGAAAAGGTCCTTAGAATCACATTGCAGAATTAAAGGGTGTATTATAATTATCAATATCAATAGTAATAAAAGTTTATTAAAGGTCATTAAAATGAAAGGGGATGGCTCTAGATCCATCAGTCTGAATTGACTCCCTCCTCTTGTGTTAATTAGAAAACTCAGATAATGGTTCTATGGGGGAGTAGAGGGAAAATTTAATTACGAAAGTTTAATGGGCCACTATCTACTTCCTGCCAGATTAAAAACTGATGATTTACACAATTTTAGATACTACCATGGGCTTTTCTAACAAAACATGTTGCAGAGTGACAGCAAAGTTTACCTAGAACCTTCTATTCACTGTAAAACCCGTCCAACAAAAGCCACACTTACCTCTTTCCTTTTAAATATAAAACCAGTGTTAGCTGTGTACATTCTCTGTCTGCGAATACTTGCAACTTTAAGATGTGTAGTGATCAGGAAATACAGATTATTTTTCTATTTGCATAAATTAGAAGTACAATCAAATCCTTTGTTGTCTTGAGATGGGGGAAACGGATCCATGCTGTGGGGAGACAGGTAGATTGTGTTTCCCAGGACAGAAACTGCATCATAATGCTACCATCTCAGGCATTTCATTGACTGTACCCCTCCTGCATCCTAGGACTCCGGTCGTGCCCCTCATCCTGGGCTGCCTACCTCTAACTGAGCACCAGGCTCCCGGGAAAGCATGGCTAAAGACCAAGGGCACAGAGGAGAGGAGGGAAGGAGCTCCGTCTTCATTCTGATTTGCTATTTATGTGGTGTAGGCACAGCGTCATTGAAGGGTTGGTTTTCATTCTGTCTTGGAACTGTGGGCTGTACCCATTTCCAAACGCTCAGAAGTTCCAGCAATGTAGCTCAGCGGACAAAGACACCTGCCACCAAGCCTGAAGGTTGACACGGTGGAAGGTTCTACAGCCTGCATCTCACAGAGTCCACACCACAGCTGCCTTCCCCAGAGCCGGCACCATGGCTGCTATTCTTCTCATGTGTGGTATGTGATGAACAAGCCAGCTTGGGAGAAGGCACTTCAAGCTCTGGAAAACCATGAGATCAGCTCCTGGTTCTCTGGAAGCTTCTAAGGAACCAAAACTGAGGCGCTAAGGAGCATGCACAGCCTTAGGGGAGCAGGCAGTTCTAGTCTTTGACCACATGAGCACACTGGAAAGAGAGAGAGAAAGCTAATTTTTCTTCAGTTTTCATTCCTTAGAACCTTCCAGAGAATTTTTAAGTACAAACAAGCTCCTAAATTTCAAGTGTACCACGTGCTTTTGATCCAGACAATAGACCCCATTAGAATTTATGTAGTATTTATAAAAGCCTGTGTGAAAATGGCACATAAAATACAATTATTTGATATAGTGTTGATTGCAAGAGCCAAAGACTGCAGTAAACATAGACACTTATCATTTGGGGGCTGAGACACCAATCAGGGATCTATGCAAGAGAACAGTGTATAGACACAAGAAAGAACACAAAAAAAGTTCTTTATGTAATGGTATGAAAATGGCTCATGACATAGCAAGTGGGGAAAAATAACAACATAGGGGAAGCATGTTTATGGCCTATGATTATTTTTCTTAGGGAAGCAGAGGATGAGGAGGAGCATGTAGCCCAGCAGGCTGTTACACAAGCAGAGCAGGGCTCTGTCAGGACCGCGAGCTTCTGGGACTTCTGAAATCCCCAGAACTGAACTCTCCAGAGAGGGAAAGCCCGCATGGAGGCTCCTGACTGCCAGCTCAGCACTTGGGAGGTAAACGCATGATGGCCAGGATTTCAAGCTACAGAGCAAATTTGAGGCCAGCCTTGGCTACATGAGATCCTGTCTCAAAACAGACAAACAAACAAACAAACAAACAAGACAGAAAAATAAAGGGAAAGGCAGAAAGGAAGGTGGAAAAATTGAAAACAGGGAGGGAGTCAGAGAGGGGCTGTCAGGAGCCATGTCTTGGGCTATTGTACTGTTTGCTCTTGGATGCTTTGCCTTTTGTACACGGTAAGATTGTCACTTATTTAAAATGTTGTTATATTGCTATGAGTAATTTCTTTTTTACTACATTGATAATATCCTACAGTATGTTAAGGTAGACAATGGGTTCCATGTCAGCTTTCCTTCCACTGTGGGCTTCTCTCGCTCAGCAGGCTCCACATGGAGGAGCCAGGAGTCAAGTGGTGTCTGTCCTTGCCAGGGATCAGCAAAGCCCTACTTGTGTTCTTAGAATGTCTTTGTAAGATACACATAAATAAAAGTGAAGTGTTGTCATTCCCCAGCCCTACAGCCTTCTTTTAAACCCTGCTACTCTAGCCGTCTTGCTCTGAGGACAGGTCATTGGTCCGACTCCCCAGCCTCAGTTTTAACTGAGAGATAAGGATTTAGTCCTGTGTTCCACTCACTAGCAATGAGCAATGCTGCACCTGGCATGAACTCCATGCGGTCTTAAGTTCAATCCATGTCTGTGGGAAAATGAAGTTCCCGCAAGAAGTCTTTGCTGTCCTCTGCACACAGACAGTACAATGCAACCTACATTTGGGTCACTCACACATTCAGATGAAATGTCTGCTTTTGGTTGTGATGATTATTTTAACATCTGAAATAGTTTTTTTTCTTTGAAATAAAGAGACACTTATGCAAAGGACAAGAAGTGCCCACAGCAAAACAGACAAGCAGGAAAACTCAGTTTGCATCACTGCATTTTCTAGCATGGTTCTGACATTCCACACTGCAGAGCCTCGCATCAAGCTGGCCCAGGGTCGCCAGCCGTAGACCCTTCTGAAGCAGCGTTCTTGCCTAAAGCCACCTATCTGACATCTGGACACCGCTGTGTCACACGCACACTCTTGAACATTTCAGGGGAACATTTTAGTTCACACCAAAGTCAAATGCTAAGAAGTCAGACCTTGAGCAGGTGGGGCCATGAGACAGCCACATGTGCTCACAACCTCCCAGTCTTATTATGTCACATGTTCAGTGGGTCCAAAGACATACATGAAACAATAGAATAGTTATACCCTGAACATGCATTGAATAGAAAACATATCCAAAGCATTTTAGATGCGTAGGATAAGGGAGGAACAAACAGTGGATAGACAGTAAGGAAGATCATGCTGTAAAGGCATCACAAGGCAACATGGCCTTGCTGGCTCTTCAAGCAAATACTAAACCAGACGTGCCCTTCTCAAACTTATGTGTGTATGAGTATGCTTATGCAGTGTGTGGAGGCCAGAGGTCAATCTCATATATTCTTCTGCCATCACCACGTGTCTTAGTGGCCCAAGGCTTGCTGAGCCAGATGGTGTACCAAGGCTCAAGCACCCACTTGCCTCTGTCTCCCTGTTCTGGGACACCAAGCATGCGTCACCACACCAGGCTTTTTTTTTTTATTATCACAATATAATTACCTCGTTTCATCTTTCCTTTTTTTTTCTTCAAATCTTCCCATATACCTTTCCTTGCTCTTCTAATTCATGACTTCTTTTCCAATCAATTGTTGTCACATATGTGTGTATATGTATGCATTCCTAAATACATAAACCAACCTTTTCAGTCTCTACAATGCTACTCGTGAGTACATATATTCTCAGGGCTGACTATTTGGTATAGAATAATCAATTCATGTTGTCTTTCCCGAGGAAGACTGTGTCTTCTGCCCTCAGCCTTCCTTAGTTGCCTGTATTTCTCAGTGTAGGGTGTGGCCTCCCGAGCTTCCTCCCTCCGCCCCCGGCCCCTCCCCTCTCCTGTCCACGGTAGCATGTCCATTGTTGATGTCCTTGTTCAGCTCACATGTCCAGAGTGCTGTGGGGGAGACATGGGTGTAGTTTCCCACACGTCTAGAGACACAGTTTCACAGGAAACTCCCCAAGCCCCTGGATCTACAATCTTCCCATACTCTCATCTGCAAAGTCCCCCCAACCAACTAAGGGGCAGGCACTGCCTTGTGGATGCCTCCTCAGTTAGGACTGAGCTCCAGAGCTCTGCATTTTGACTGGATGTGGTTTTCTCTAGTGGTCTCCATTTTGCAAAAATAAGTTTTCTTGATGGGTTTAAGGACAAACACTTGGGATGCATTCATGGATTAAGCTGGTTTAGCAAAGGGGCATACACCAGGCCTTCTACTACCTGGATTTGAACTCATGTCCTCAGGTTTGTGTGACAGCCACTTTATTGACTGAAACATGCCCCAGAATCCAGGTTGCTCATTTTACCAATGTTTAGTCATCAACAAGATTCATCTAGACTGGACCCTTCTGACCCCAGCTTTTCTCAAAAATTTCAAACCCACTTCACCTTAACCTCTACAAATCAAAATCCCTTTCCTACTCCCAGAACACTTCTTTGGCAATATTTCACATGTACATATACATGCAGATACACACTCAAACATGTATGTACACACACAGAGTCATACATACAGCAATGTGGGAAGTACAAGTTTGAGTTTGAGTTTAGTGTGCGCAAAGAAAAATATGAGATAACTAGAACAAGCATTATTTGGTCCAATCCATATGAATCCATATGTAGCAATTTGGGGGCTGTTTTGTTCTTTTTGCAATGTCTAATCTTTCTTTTCTTTTTATCGTTTTGTGTGTGCTTGTACATGGTGTGCATTTATGTGTGTGTGTGTGTGTGTGTACCTGTACATAGATACCCATGCACACAAGTGTGTATCTGCATACACATGTGTACCTGGGTGCACATATGAGTGTGTGTGTGTGTGTGTGTGTGTGTGTGTGTTCAGGGGTTGCATATGCCATGGCATGCTGTGCATGTGGACAATCTTGTGCAGCTCTTTCTCCCCTTCCACCTTTCCCTGGAACTCAAGGATGGAGTGCAGGCTTCAGGCTAGTTCGGCAAGCACTGTTAACCACTGAGCCATTTGCCAGCCCCCATCCGACACCTATGTTAGTTCCTGAATGCATTCTGGCTCAGTCTATGTACCTGCTTCTCACGCTTAGGAGGAATTGAAGGCCGCACCTCCATCACATTTGGAATGGACCTTGCTGTCATCACATGATCAGTGTTTGCTTTGACTGGCAGTTTTGGGTTGTTAAAAAAAAAGTGACTGGGATGTACTTTGATTTGATGGTATAAACAGCATCCTTTCCTCTCTGACATCATTTGATTTTTCTAGTTATCCTTTGAGCACCATTTCCATGTGCTCTCGACCCTCTGTGATGCCTGCAGCTGCAAGCTCTCCAGGCAATTCCTCAAGCTGGGCACTTGTTTTTGGACTTTAGTTAAGACGAAGATTGGCACGTAATTATCAATGACAAGAAAAGAATGGACTGTGATTTCAGAATAATTTTCTTGAAGTTATTGAATGATTTTCATCAAGAAAATTTCCCAACTGCGGGACCTATAGTAAACATGTTATGGTAACCAATGACAACCAAAGCAAAACTTGAGACATTAGGATATGCCCCTTGTGCCTGCCTTCCCAGCTGTTTTTCTCTCAGTTCCCACCACCTCCAACTGTATGCTATACTCTTGTCTGGAAAATAGCTTTAAAAATATCTCTACATGAAAAACATCAAGCTTTAAAGGTCATGAGTATTTTCATGTGGACAGAAAAGATTTTGCTTAAAAGTTTTTTTAAATTTTTTTCTCCTTTATTAATTTATTCTTGTTACATCTCAATGGTTATCCCATCCCTTGTATCCTCCCATTCTTCCCTCCCTCCCATTTTCCCCTTATTCCCCTCCCCTATGACTGTTCCTGAGGGGGATTACCTCCCCCTGTATATGTTCATAGGGTATCAAGTCTCTTCTTGGTAACCTGCTGTCCTTCCTCTGAGTGCCACCAGGTCTCCCCCTCCAGGGGACATGGTCAAAGGTGAGGCACCAGAGTATGTGAGAAAGTAATATCCCACTCTCCACTCTACTGTGGAGAGTGTTCTGTCCATTGTCTAGATCTGGGTAGGGGTTTAAGTTTACCGCCTGTATTGTCCTTGGCTGGTCCCTTAGTTTGAGCGGGACCCCTGTGCCCAAATCTGCCTATCATAATGTTCTACTTGTAGGCTTCTAGGACCCTCTGGATCCTTCTACTTTGCCATTCTCCCATGATTCTCTCATCTATAGTCCCACTAGAATGTCCTGGTGGCTGGAGAGACAGCCGTGGGTGCTGGGAACCGAACTCTTATATTTATGGTTGTGAGCCTAGCCTTTAACGGCTGAGCCATCTCTCCAGCCCTTGCTTAAAAGTTTTAAAGGAATGATTTTGAACTTGAAGCTCTGTGTGTGAATCAAAGTCTTTGTTGGACAAATGAAACAATGTGGTCCCGGAAAAGCAGACTAGGGTCTCTCTCAGGCTTGGCCATTGTTGTTTTTGTTTTGAGACAGGTTGTAGACTGTAGCTCAGGGTGACTTCGAACTTGAGGACATCCTCTTGCTGCAGCTTCTCAGGTTTGTGCCTATCACATGGCTGGCTCATCACGTTACAGATGGCTGGTGCAGGTGGAGAGGCAACTTGTGTCCTTCCCTCAGAATGTCTGTGTTGAAACCCTAGCCCCATTCCAATGCTAGTTAGACTTTAGACCTTCTACAGATAATTAGTGAAGGATGGCAAAGCCCCCACAGATAATATTGGTGTGTTCTTATGAAAAAATGCCAGATGCTAACTAGCTCTTTCCCTGTATCCCGGGGACCTGGCAGTTTGTAACTTGGAAGACAGCCAGGCCGGCACCCTCACCACAGACTTCAAACCTCTAGAACTGTTGTTGATAAACCACCCTGCCTATGGCATTTTGTTTCAGCAGCCTAGACGAAATAAAATATTTGGGTCTATGACTATCTCAGGAACCAGGGATGCATCATAATTGAACTGACAGTGGTTTTCCTTATCAGAGTTCATAAGATAATGGCTAATGGTGCATCCAAAAAGCACACGTGACATTTCAGAATCACCAAAAGATGTTGAATGTGATATTTATTAATTTATACATACACGTGTCCAGTCCTCCTTCACATCCCTGTCTGCCCCATGGACAGTAGGTCATGTATCCGTTAGATTTAATGGTTCACCGCAGATGGCCTGAGGACTCTAGTGTGGACTCTTGCAAGAAAGAGGGATTAAGATTTTTAGACAAAAAAGTTTTTATTCAAATAGATGATTTCAAGCATTGGCTTTAACATTTTATTTATCTTTCACGAGTTATACAAATGCCATTGAATTTTTTTCTGGGAAAGCAATTTCATATCTAACAAATATTTAACGATGAGAAACACACTAGTTTCCATATGCACCAAGATTGTGATAACTGCTTCACGTACAGTAAATTGCTTAATTCTCGTGCCTCTCAGGCCCCTGTAACCATCACTCTGTGAAACAACAGGGTCTGTAGTAAACCTCAAGAATCTATAAAAATAGTCTAATGGGTAGTAGGTGGGAGTGTTAAGATGCTATGAGTTTTGCAGAAAAAAGATACATTCAGAATTCTCACACTAAAAAGAAAAGAGGCAACACCTGGAATTAAAAGTTAGTTCAATGGATTTCTCAACAGATGGGAGAACACAGACAAAAGAGAAATCACCTGAACAGAAAATAAGCCAAGAGAAATGATCAGAGCCCCCTGGGAGCTGCAACAGAGTACCAGGGCGTTAAGATGTGTTAACAAGGGGGCTCAGATGGCTCAGTGGGCAAAGGCCCTTACAGCCAAGCCTGGCAATCTGAGTTCTATCTTCAGGATCCACATGGTTAAAAGAGAGAATCAATTCCTGAAAATTATCCCCTGAACTTCAAAAATACACTGTGGAGAGCACACACACACACACACACACACACACACACACAGAGAGAGAGAGAGAGAGAGAGAGAGAGAGAGAGAGAGAGAGAGAGAGAGAGAGAGAGAGAGACAGACAGACAGACAGACAGACAGACAGACACAGACACAGAGAGAGAGAGACAGACAGACAGACACACACACATACAGACACAAACACACATACAAAATTGCATTTATATAGTTTTCTATAAGGATAAACCTCCAATTAGACTTTATATGTATTTTGTATATTTGTTTGTTTAATATATAAAAATATATGCTTCATGTGTGTGGAATTTATTCAGCTGTTAAGAAAATATGAGATTTGCAGATAAATGGATGGAGATGTAAACAGTCATCTTGACTGAGATAACCCAGACCCTCAAAAACCCAACATTGAATGTTTGCTCTTATGTGTATATATTAATTTTTAAGTTTTAAATATGCATGTTTTAATTAGAATAACCACAGAGGTTAGGTGGCCAGTGAAGGATGAAGAGAGAAGGGTATCTCCTGAGGAAACTGAGTAAGAGAGTTAAGTGGGGAGAGGTTTGGAGACCAGAGTAAAAAGGAAATATGAGGAAACTGACGCTAAAGACCTTTGAAAATCCATATGGAAATCTACTACTATAGAAATTTTCTAAAATGTGCATACATAAGAAAATAATTCAAATGGAGTCACCATATAAAGCAGGAGACAATGTCCAAGTAGGCGTCTCATGCTGCCAAGTAAAAGCCCCTGTGCTGGGGATGGGTTGCATCTTGTTGAGTAATTGGCCAAAAGAGGCCCATAGAGTCCCCCAAACATCACAGGCTATTGCTAGAGCTACTGTTTGCCCTCCATAACCTGATGGTAAGGTCCTGCTGCTGAGGACACCACTTACTTATTTGTCATCAAACATAGCCAACTAGAAGATCCAGCCTCTACTGACTGGACTTCATGGTGCCAGAAGGCACTTCACACTCTACCCTACAGAATAAAAGTAATCATTGGTATCGCTCTGTGTACTGCAGCAGTGGCCTGACTCCAAAATAAGAGGATGTGATAGTGGCACAAGTGTTATGGGATTGGCCAACCACTTTCTGATTGGATTTAAGGCTCATTTCATGAAATGGAACTCATTCCTGACACTGATAAAGTGGCCAAGAATCTGTATTAGTTAGTCCATGGGCACCAGGAGATAAGCTACTACTATTGCTCTGGCAATAAGTCATATATATAATGAACATGGCAATGAGCTGACTCCCAGTGACATATTGTCACACTCATAGATCAAAGATGCTTCTTCTTACAGTAGATGATAATTAACATAGGGTGAGACTTTGGAACACTTAACCCTAAGTGGGGTGTTTCTATCAAAACCCTGCCCTCATGGAGAGATATATGTGGAAGAGGAAATGGAAAGATTCTAAGAGCCAGAGGTGGTGGATGACTCCCATAAAAGAGTATCTACTGGACACAACAGAAATTCGCATATCAACTTACAAAGACTGACAGCATGCACAAGATCTGCACATGTTGAAACCAGAAAAATCCCAGCACAGAAAGGGGAAAGTGAACATCGGGTGCCATCCTTAATCAATAATCTATTTGCAACTGATACCTGCTGAGTATCACCCTGGTGGGGTGACACTGAGTATAGCAACTACACTCTAGCAGAGGACACATACTCAACACAGAAGCAACTCCATGCTTTTGTCACAGTTTTGGATGTGTTTTTATACTTTATGTCTTATTGGCTTTATATTTGCTTTGTTTTTTGTTTTTTTTTATTTTTATTAGAGAAAGAGGGAGGAAGGGAGGGGGAGAGGGAGGGAGGGAGGGTGGGAAGGAGAGAGAGAGAGAGAGAGAGAGAGAGAGAGAGAGAGAGAGAGAGAGAGAGAGAGCCAGAGAGAGCCAGAGAGAGAGAGAGCCAGAGAGAGAGAGAGAAAGAGAGAGAGAGAGAAGAGAGAGAGAGAGAGAGAGAGAGAGAGAGAGAGAGAGAGAGAGAGAGAGACATGAAGTTAGGTGGAAATGATTTAGGAGGAGTTGGGGAGAGGAAAAATTATTATCAAAATATATTATATAATTTTTTTATTAAAATATTTATGTGAAAACAGAGAGTAGATGTTTCTGAGCATGAAAGCACACAGCCTTAGCCATCAGATGACCTGGTCTGTGGCGTCTATGGCTTATCTATGGCTCTTCAGGTCGAATGGAGTGAGAAGAAAAGGGGAATGAGTTTAGAAGTGGGTAAATGTAATTATGATATCAATTTTCTTTTTCATGTCAAATTCCTTAAAATTGAGTACAGTATTCACAATAAAATAGCAACATTGTGCTGTAAGGCTTGGGACAGATATAGATAATATACACAGCAAGAGTTGCATAAAATTTTGGAAGAGCATAAATGGAAACGTGGAGTTTAAGATTCCTAAGTTGCATATATTATATCTGTAGTCAGTAACATCAAGTCCAGGAAGACTACAAATAAAGATGTGAATTAAAATCTCCAGAGAACTCAATACTACATAAAACAATGGAGTGGATAGAACAGAATACTAAAATGTTATGTCATGATTAACATAAAATGACTCAAAAAGAAGTAATACATACAATACAGTCAATAACAAGGAAGTAAAAATATTAAATCACATATACTTATGTTATTACACTCTAGCTCTAGGATGGAATCTACCAGACAATAAAATAAGACTGATCTATTTCCTCTATAATAAAATAAGACTGACTCATCCAGACACATCTCATAAATTAGGACACAAACAACCTGAAGGCAAAGGGATAGGAAACGTTGTAGTGCAAAGCCATCCTCGGAGATGGTGTCATGGCTCAACCCCGCCCCCAGAAGACAGAAGTCTCCAGTGTGTGTGAGCCTAATGACAAACCTTCACAAGACAGTGACCCGGAAGGACAAGAGTCACAGCAGAGTTGAGAATTTCAGTGTCTTTCTCAGTGACTAATAGAGTGAACTCACCACAAAAATACAGATTGAAGCAATATTCTCATTTGGTCCATCTAGGTCATCTTCATATATAGCTATCCATTAAAGAACACGTGATTCTCAAGAGCTCATACACTGCTCCCATAGTTATTAGGGCCATGACACATGGAAAGTAATGCCAACTATTACACACGTACACTTACTAATTAAGCATTGCTAATAAATACCAGGAAAACCTTCCAAAATTCAGACCTAGATAACAAATACCTCTAAGCAAGTTATGGCTCACAAAAGAAATAACAAGGGAAATTAGAAAAGGGTTTTTGCCAAATGATATTGTCAAAATTAGAAAATCCTGAGAAGTGTTCAGAGAGTTTCTGTGTTAAAACACTGATATTGGGACAAAGTTCTAAAACCACGATCCAAGCTAGCCCTCTAAGATGAAAGGAAAAAAAAAAAAGACATGGAAATTCAACGAAAGTAACTAGAAGAGAAATCATAAAGCTAAAAGTGAAAATCAACAAAATGTAAAATAAGGGGGAAAATCAAGGAATTTGAAGTTGATATTTTTTATTCAGTGAGCAAGGCTTCAGCCAAGGTGTGGAAGAAAAAGGGGACCGAGCATATAATGCTGTCTAAAGTTAAAGATAGTTTACCACTACGGACCCTACAGATCTGTTTATTTTTATGTCTTCGCGGTCCTGTAGGAGGTAATACGCGCGTTCCCACGTCTATGCTGACTTACATCTGATGAAACACAAAACGTTACTCCAGCATGTCAGCATTTCTTCGTCTTTCTACATATTATGTGATAACTATCAACGTGCATACATTATAATTATATATAAGTTTATGCGACACTTTTATAATTATCTTACATGATTGCACATCTTTTAAAGATGGCAGGAAAGGGTCACAAATTTATATGTACAAATATAACGAATTGCATGTATCTGCTTTATTGTCGCATGAACACACAGTTGTCTTTATTGCAACCCCTTGTTTTTGTTTTAATGTGGATTCACATTACTGAGTGGTCTCACTCTTTGCCTGAAGAATTTCCTCTGGAGCCTCATTTTAGGAGTTCTATTTGCGGTGGCTTCTTGGGAGTTGTTTATGGGAGAATGTCTTCATCTTAGCTTTGGGAAGATAGTTTGGTTGGGTACGGGGTCCTGCAGACAGGAGTTTGGTCCCACTCTTCACAGATTGCCCTTATCAGCCCTCCAGCCTCCATTGCTCTGATGGGAAGTCAGCTGTTAACTCCTTTGTGATTTTCTTGTAGAGAGGCATTGTTTTCCTTTCACAGCCTTTAACGTGACCTCTGGTTTCCAACAATTTGTCTCTGCATTCTACAAGATTTCCCTGTATCCATTCTTCGGTTGAGGGACATCTGGGTTGCTTTCAGTTGCTGACTATTACAGATAAAGCTGCTGTGAACATAGTTGAGCAAATGCCCTTGCTGTATGGTGGAGCATCTTTTGGGTATAGCTGGGTCTTGCAGTAGCAACAATCCAGATTTTCTGAGAAAGCACCAGATTGACTTCCAAAGTAGTTGTACAAGTTTGTACTCCTTCCAGCAATGGAAGCGTGTTCCCTCTTTCTCTACACGTATATTTACACAATGGAATACTACTCAGCTATTGAAAACAAGGAAATCTTGAAGTTTGCAGGCAAATGGATGGAACTAGAAAAGATCATCCTGAGTGAGGTAACTCAGACCCAGAAAGACACACATGGTATATATACTCACTTATATGTCGATATTAACCCAACATAGATGACCTCTGAAAGACTCCACCCAGCAGGGGAACCGGACAGATTCTGGGACTCGCTGCTGGACTCTGGGTAGAGTGATGAGAGTGGTATGGAAGAATGGGGGAATGGAAGGACCCAGAGGGTTCAGGAGCCCCACAAGGAGACCATCAAGGCAGGCAGATCTGGACCGAGGGGGCTTACACAAACTGCTGCACCAACCAAGGACAATGCACGCAGTGAACCTAGACCCCTTGTTCAGATATAGCCAATGGACAGCTCATTCTCCACGGTTGTCTGGGGAGCAGGGACTACCTCTGACAAGAACTCTGGAGCCCCTGATTTGATCATGTCCCTTTGGCGGGGAAGCCCAGCAGCACACAGAGAAAGGGGAAGCAGGCTATCCTGATGAGACCTGATAGGCTGTGGTCCTAGGGTCGGGGAGATGAATATGTAGATTACCCTTCTCAATTTAATTTGGGAAGCTTATAGCCATTGGCTTTCCTTGTTCCTGATTTCTCTTTTCTAACACTTCTGTTAAACCCATGTGTCTCACAATGTTTTGCAGTTTCCCAAGGTTTGCATATTTCCCTTTTTTCTCCGTGTCTTCAGATTGCATAGTCTCTACTGATCTACAAGCTCACTGATTCTTCTGTCAATCATATATATTGTTGAGCCCTTTATCGAGATAAACTTCTCATTTAGATTAATGCAATTTTCAATTCTGTAATTCTACTGAGTTCTTGTTTTAAAGTAAACTTTTCTTTATAAAACGCATTTAAGACATCCAGTCAGCACCATGAGTTCCCACCCCCAGCTCCCCTATTATTAACCTCTCACATTAGTAAGGTGCTCTGATGATAGTAAGTAAGTCAGTGTCGACAGAAGCCAGACCTCTGGCCCTTTGCATGGTTCTGTCTTTCAGTGGAAAGCTTAACATTCTATATAATACATGACAGTGGCCATGTGTTGATTCTATCCCCCTGGTGGCTATTGCTTGCTCGGCTGCCTATGCTTCAGATGACACATTTGAAGACATCTCTAAGATCTTTTTTCCCTATAGCAGTCATTCTATGATGTTTCTGCCCTCATTTTTTTTTGGCCTGTTTTACCCATCACCTTAGGATATTACAAGTTACTGGTCAAAGTGTGCTCTTGAGTCTCCTCAGGCCATTTCTATTACATGTGGGTGTCTTGCAGACTTCTTTCACATTTGAGGAGTTTATAATATCTGCATTTAGCCAGAAGTAAACAGAAAGGTGCTTTTTTCTTGACACTGCTGATAGACTACACAGTGCTGGGCTGGGTGTGTAAACTGTCTCAGCCTTCAGAATCTAGAATGTTTTGCTCTTACTTTTAGGTTGTCTGCAGTGGCCCTTGTCGGGGGCTTATTTATGGCTCAGCCAGGGGTGCGTCAGACTTCCTACTGAAGTTCCTGGAAACCAGTAAGGTCACTGAGTTTTTTTTTCTGACAAGCTTGTATATGACGTAATCCTTTAAAATGTGCCTCATGTCTGATTGGATTGGGGAGTGTGGTCAAAACCTAAGGATATACTCATCCTTGCAGGCTGTGATTCTGGCTGGACTCTCCTTGACCATTGGGTGATCACCATCTGTCTCTGAATACTCAACTGTCTCTTGAAGCTAGAAGCCTCTTCTTAATTGTGCCTGTCAGGATATCCGTTATTTTTACATGGGCCTTGAGCATGGGGCACTATGTGCTGCTCTGTGTAAAGTCAGTCCGCTCATACAGAGCTCTGGGACTTTCCATACAAACCATCTTCTCCCCTCAATCCCCTTCCAGAACTTTAAGGTCCTTACTCTATAGTTGGGGGCGGATGACTCACTTTTTATTGTGTAATCTGTTGCTGATTCTGAGAGCAGTTGGTAACTCCTGGTCTCTAAGGCTTACTCTTGTGGCCTATAAGTGAGATGGAACAGGAGCATGAGACAGGACAGGAAAGGTGTTATCAGATCACCAATAATAGTAGGCCTGCTAAAGCTGGTACAGCAATTCAATCTAGGAGCTGAGCAGGACAAGAGAGCAGAGTTCTCTGGGCCATGTCCATCTGGTAACAGAATTTGAGCCATGGCGAAATGGCAGCCATTGCTTTCCATATGGAACCAGAGACCTGGGGTGAAAATTAAGAGAAGGTCCCAAAATGAGAGAGAATGGAACAAGATGGTGATTAGACACCTGATGCTTACTGAGATACAAAGATTTGCTTGGATTAGTGTTTCTCTGTCTGCTATACACTCTCAGTATCTCGGCATGGCTGCTTTACCCCAAAGATGTTGGCAAAGTCCTTCAAAGAACCAATCCAGAACAACTAACTACATCCACAGATGTGAAATTTCATTAATGAGCACTTTCAATGATAACTCCATGCCTATGAAATTGTTTAGACCAAGCAAAGTAAGTCCCTGAAAAACAGAGCTTATCAATCATAAGAAGACTTGGAGCCTATCTTTCCTTTGAATGATACAATTGGTACGAGATGTCTTCAAGTAGATTTGGAGAATACTTCTTATAAACATGCTTTGGGGCTGGAGAGATGCCTCAGCAGTTAGGATCACTGGCTTCTGTTACACAGGACCAGGGTTTGGTTGGCAGTACCCACATGACAGCTCATGCCTGTAGCTCCTGCTTCAGGGGATCCAACGCCCTCTTTTTGCCAGGGAGGACATTGAACCCATGTGGTGCACAGACATGGATACAGGCAGATACTCATACACATATACTTTTTTAAAAATCCAACGAGCTGCTTCATGATTTTGCCATTTCACTTCTACCGTGGCGGGCACCTTGGAACCATGGCTTTAGGCCTCTTAGTCAATAAAATTCATCACAGGATGCAAGGTCTTCATTTCTTTGTATTGTTATAAAGCTTCTGGAGGCTTCATTAGGAACGTGAAGTGAAACATATATGCTGAAAAGAGTTGTATTCTAAAATGTGCTTCTCTCTTATGAAGAAAATTTTATCTAGTAGCCTATTTCTCCTTGTGAGAAATGGAGTAGAAAATTTCCACAACTTTGTATATTTGGTTACCAACCAGCCCAAGCGCTCTCATCTCAATGACATAGATGTTTAGGCTGAAATGCTGTTGACCTTGGGTAGACTGACTGTTCTCCTTTCACAAGGGAGATATCACCTGTGAGGCTCTGACCGAGGAAAGAATCCTACAGGTTCCACAAAGCTGCGCTTGCTAAGTCTACAACCTGGATCGTTAACAATGACAAATGACAAAGCTGAAGGACAAAAGGTGTATTTGGCAGATCACTCTGGAATATGGCAATAGAATGTTCCAGTAACGCTTGGATTGGCCTTAGCCATTCCATGTGCAGAAATCTTTGATACATCAGGTGCCAAACTGTTGGCTTCCCTCTCCAAGAAGGAGTGATCTTCAAATCTGTCTGGCTCCTGAGAGCCAGTAAGGAAGCTTAAGCATGCCAGACTTTCCCTGATGTCAAGCAGCACCACCAATTCTGGTGTTTAATGTCTTTAATAGGATTATTTTCTTTTCATAAATGTCTGCCAAGACTTCCCGTATTTTATAACTGAATTTTTTTTTTACCCATTATTCCAGTCTACTGAGCCCTGTTGAAGCTCACTTCTGTGATCCAACAGAAAATTAATTTCAGCTTTATACCATCACAGAGCGGGATCAACATGTTCTTAGGCCCATCAGGCACTAGTTTCCTCGTCCGTGAAGTGGGGATAACACCAAATACAAAAATCCCCTACAAGTATCAAATGAGTTAATTTGCAGAAAATTTGAGGCAAATTCTCAGTATCTTAAGTGCCATTGCCCTTATCCTTATCCAGTAACTTATTTAAAATAAAGAGTTTAACCCCAGATTGAGTCTTACATCCCAGCCCCCAAGCAGCTATAAGTCCCCTCCATGGGCCAGTGGGCTCATCATCAAAATTATTTAGCTTGCTTGTTTATCCTGTGTCATTACTGCTGTTGGGCAACACCACACTTATACTTCTTGTGACAATGAAAATGAGAGATTTTATTCCATATATTCTGCAAATAAGGTGTGGCATGGATTCTCATGACAAAAATTAGGTAACTGAAATCTGAACATGAAATTTGCCTTCTTATTTCCTCTGTGACCATCTGACATTCTGAGTCATTAGAGACTCTTCAAGCATTCACTCTTTCTTTATTCTGCTCTAAGGAGAACTCCCTGTGTGCTCAATAATCGCCATTGTGTTAAAGGAGAAAGAACTAGGCATACGTTATTTTCTAGAAGTCTTAAGGTAGAAGGGAGTGCAGGTAGTCAACATTTTATAGAAACTGATAAGTAGATGATACAAAAGCCAAGAAGAAGGCTTGGTGACTAGATGCTAGGACTGGACTAGGACCAGACACTAGGGCTGATGATAGACACATCAGTGCTGGTACAGGGAACCAGATGGCACTTGAAGAAGCAAGCACGTGTGTCGTGGGATGCAGGGAAGAAGTAGATGTATGCTCGATGGGGTGCAAGGAGAGTCAGCGTGTGCGGGATGGGATGCAGAAGTTTGCATGTGATGGGAAGTAGACACAGTGGAGAGGCAGTTGTCAAGGTCGAGCAAGTAGCTAGTAGACCTGCACTTGTGGGAACCGCCAGTGAGAACCGAAGTCCCTTGAGGAGCATCTCCACGTGTTGGTGCTCCTTTAGGATGGTCTGCTGACTAGAACTTTGAGGTGGTGGAGTGTCGGGATATTATGGCTGGGAGCCAGGGTTATCTTAGGCTACTGTTTTAACAGTAATTTATTATCAGCCTTTGCACCTGACCTAACATCTGTTTAATTATCAGGAAAACCTTTGGAATGTTTTAACCTAGCAGTTCGCTAGCTTCCACCAGCTCTGAAGCTAAGGACGCTCTCAGATAGTACTTGAAATCTACAGCAGAGGCTTCTTCACATTGTCTGTAACCTGCCTCCCTGGTATCCTGGTCGGAGACATTGGGTATAGTCACTGATGTACTCTATGAGGGTAAAAGTTCACATTGAACTGGGAGGTGGCTCAGTGGAAAAAAACCCCTTTCTGCAAAGCCTGGTGACCTGAATTCAGTCACTATGTAAGGAGAAGACTGCCTCCTACAAGCTGCCCTCTGACCTCCACCTATTCAGTCACATGTATACACTCATGCATGTCCACACACGTGTGCAAACACACACACACACACACACACACACACACACACACAGAGAGAGAGAGAGAGAGAGAGAGAGAGAGAGAGAGAGAGAGAGAGAGAGAGAAAGAATGAGAGGTATTTTTTTTATGTAGCCACTTCTGCTATGAAACATGGCATCCAGAGCAACCTGCGAGTATATTCCCAACCCATTGTTACCTACATTTGGCTCAAAGTTAGCTGTTTTGTATTTCCTTTGAGGCAACAACTGTGTTTTATCTCAGTCTTAAGAACTGATACTAGAAAGATGGTGACAACGGGCTAGTACAAATTAACGAACAATACTGTGTGGTAGTTGAGTTGACGCCAAGTTGCTTATTAAATGAATCACTGCTCATTAAAAGACTAGAAGGAACTGGAGTCAGGCATGGAGAAGAGTCAAACAACTCTCTAGACTACCAAGACTGACTGCATACTCCTGCGGAGTATCGGTGACGGCGACTGGAGTGGCTGTTCTTTGGGAACAGGGGGTCTTTATGACAGAAATGTTGTCTCCTTCCTGGAAGGTCATGGAAAGTCACCTTGCTCCCAACATCAGTGCAGACGAGGCCCAGGACAGCCCCAGGGACTGTGATGTCACTCAACCGGCATGCTTCTGGCCAGCATGGCAATGGTTATTCCTGTCGCCCTGACAGCCACAGGGAAAATTGACCATGTCTCTCCTTTCTGTGCCAGAGCAAAAAATAAATATAACTTTCATTTCAGTTCATTTGTACACATGTGTGAGGCATTTTGTTCTCCACACATTGGGGAAACAGAAACTTGTCAAGATGATTAACTCTAGAAGTGTTATTCAGTTCAACCCACTATGTGTGTGTGTGTGTGCGCGCACACATGCTCGTGTGTGAGTGTGCATGCATGTGTGCCTCTGTGTGTACATGCATGTGCATGCATGTACTTAGATCTTTATTCTCTGAGCCATCTCCCCAGCCCCTTCAATCTATTCTTAATTCAGGCTTTTCTTCTCCTCGGTCTTCAACTTGAGCCTCAGCACTTTTTGAAACTACCAGAATAATGAAAATAAAATCTCTTTCATATATATAGATTATAACTCAGTAAATTTGATAGGTCCTTTCCACTGCAGTCGTATGACATATTCTGCTGTTTGGAGCCCATGCTTTCAGTGCCTGAGGCTGTACCGTACGTAGGGTCAAGCAGGGCCAAGAACCACTCTGACCAGTTCTTGCCAACTTAATCCCAGAATTGCTCGTTTCAAGAACCCTAGGAAGTATCCAGCTTCTTCCGTTGTTGTCACAAAATCTTAATGGTCCCTTCAAACAAAAATGTACCTCGCAGGCCTAGTAACTGACCTACTTGATTCCGGCATAGATCACAATAATTTACCAGTGTCACTTACCGGGAGTTTGATTGCCTTCCTCGCCTCCGGGTGCTAGGAGAAAAGGCCTGTGCAGCTAGCTGAAAGGGTTAAGTGGATTTTATTATAATGTGTCCCTGTTTCATTTGCTCCCTTCAGCTTCTTCACAAAATGTTAATCTAATTGTGATACTATCAGTTTGATGACAATATGACAAGACAGACAAATTTGATTTTATTCTCCACAGAGCAAAGCATATGCTGCTTGGAAGGCTTTGACAGAGAAAAGGGCATAAAACAAATGGAGTTCATGAATATACAATTTTTATGGTACACAATGGTGACATCGAGACTTCAGAGACTAGGTGGGTGAGCCTGAGACTTTACTATTGAGATTAATGGGTACGTAAAAAGGTGCCAACAGAGAGTACTACAGTTTATGTTAAAAACGTCGATGTGGATAAGAATGATTTTCTTCTCAAGATGGATGATGCGCTTAATGGCTGGGAGACATTTGGGCTCAGTAGCAGTGCCTCCAAAGTAATTTTTTGTTGTTATTGTAAATTATATAATCTTAACTGCAATTATAGCTCTGTTGCGGTAAAGGTCAAGTTAGCACTGTGGATGGTTATGAAGCAAAAATGGAAATTCGTATATGGATTCCCTTGTTGATCGCTTAGGAATGATTTCAAGTAAGATGATTTTTTTTTTTGGTAACTCTATTTCTCATTTAATGCAATACAGCAAGTAAAGACAGCACACATTAACAAAACACAAATTAGATTTCTCTAAGTAAACATGGATCTTCTAATGGAGTGGGACTGTTGGAGGAAGGACGGTATGAAGGTTAAAGGCACTAGGCAAACAGGGAAGGGTTGTGTTCGAGAAAATCCGAAGCACAAGTGTTGAACAGTTCTTTGTTGGGCTTAAATCTCTGCTTGTAGTTTTGGCTTCCAGAACACAAAATCCAACACGACTTCTGCCCTTGGCTTTCTAAAGTTTACTGTGACACTGAGACTCATCCCACGTCGTTGAAAGGCTTGGAAATGATTGTCTCCTTAGCTGCTTGCTAGGCAGTAGATTTCGGATCTTCCTGTGGTAATGAGTTTGAAGGGATTCAATCCAGGTCCAATTTTAATCTCAATCTTTTTTTTTTTATTTTACAAAGAAATGTAAATGCCAAGCTCACAATATGAAATATGTCAGTGTAGAATGTACCAAACCTTATTTATTTATTTCAATATAGTTCTGGAAATCAAAACTCTACAATATACTTAGAACTAATTAATTGCAGCACTGTATAGCTTTACATTTTAATTATGCAATTTCGGGCTACTAGAACTTTCTTATGGTTCTGATTAGCAGGAAAGTTTACAAGATACATTGATAAATAGAAAGGGCCACAGTGACCTTCACGCTTTCAAGGTCATCTATGATTACAATCGCAGTTTCTCCTACAAGTTGTGAACCCCACCATCTCTGAGGAAAGGATGACTCTCCTGCCGATCCAGCTCCCACGGACTCTTCTTTGTTCTTTCAAAGTCATGGCACATTTTTGTAGTTAACGTGAACATATATGTATGTTCCTAAATATGTAAATAGAACCTGCTCAGTCTGTATAATGTGATTTGTATGTTTTATGTTTTCAGGACAGGCCATTTGGTATTGAATGACCAACTGGCGTGTTCTTCCCTAGGAAAGGCTATCTCTTTCCACTCCCAGCATTCCTCAGTTGCCCCCTGGATTCCCCCACCCCCACCCTGTCCACATGAGCATGTCTGTTGCTGTCCTTGTCCGGCTCTTTTTTGGGCAGTAGTTGGCAAGATGGTGGAGAGTGAGGGCAGGTCAGAACACTACATATATGTATGAACTTTTCAAAGAACTCGTAATGTTTACAGTAGATGGTGGGGACATGAAGAGAAATTGTATCTCTCTGTTGTTTTGGCAGCAGTTGGGTGCTCTGAACTTTAAATAAGCTACCTGGTACTTTTGTGAACAATTCTATCAAAGATATATATATTTGGGTGTGTGTATTACATGTATATACATATATATATATATAATTTTTATATAGAGAAAACTTAATTAGAAAGTCAATTTTGAACACCTGATAATGGCAACTTGGGACTCAAGATAAACTTTGAAGAAACCCCACGATCATTACAGAATAATTCTAGCCTGACTATTGATCAACATTTTACCTACAGTATGAGCTAGCAAAAGGACACGTTAAATCCAGCATAGATAATATGACCCCATGCCTGACAAGATAGGACACAAGACACAGAGGAAGGGTGACTCTCTGCAAATCAAGGCTCGTAAGATGCTTGGTGTGACACGTTCAACAAGATTACATCCATGTTCCCCTCTGGTATCACTGTGTGACAGGATGGATGGTGGCTTTGAGGATACAGTGGAGCTGTTGAGAGCTGGGGTCCATGTATCATGTTCTGTTGCTGCAACTTCTGAGCTCTGGCTGCTGTAAGGCAGCCTCTTCTTCCTTATCACAAACTGTGCCCTCAACACAGTCACACAGAGGATTGTTTATCAAGTCACACACGCACACTCACAACCATGCACACACACACACACACACTCATACACACACACACACATATATTGAAGCCCACAGAGAACTCCTTATAGACATATCTGTACAAATATTAAGTAGCAGTATTTTGTTCCAATGGGAGGATTAAAACAGGTAACAATAAAACAATAATAAAAAATAAAAAAAACAAACGCACTTCTATCTCTTTCTGAACATGTTAGAAGGCCTGGTGCTACACCAACTGAATTCTTTTTAGCTTGATATCATTATGTGGGAAATATGTGATTAGATAGATTCATATGTAGATAGCCACTTGATCATGGAGCAATTTCTACCCCATCTAAATTCACTGTTAATTGAACATAAATCAATTTTATTAAAGCATAGTTTTCCTCACATTACAAAGACGGATGTTCTGTTGAAGTTATGCAATACGGTCTCAAGCCAAATGTGCATAGCTGTTTATGAACGCATGCAGACATGTATGTGTGTGTGTGTGTGTACATACATAAGTATACATAAATATTTTTGTGATTATGAACCCATGTGTAAATCAGGCATTTGGCTGGTCTCTACCCTCCCTTTGTAGCAAGGCCCCATCTCTCTTTGCGACATTACAGATTCTCTACCTATCCCTGGGCATGGCTCATCCTCCCACAGAGGCCTTTCCTCTCAGCTGTGAGCTTGTATTCTGATGGCCCCCGGCACAACTCCAGTTTCTGGTGTCAGAGGTGGACTCTGAAGCATTCTAGGCCAGTTAGAATTTTTGACCTAGATGGGAGAACCACTAGTGTGAACAGAGGGGAAGACGAGTGGATGAGTCCACAAGGCCAGATGTTGACAGCAACCACCCTAGGCTTGGAAAGAGCCCCGTAAACATGCTTGCCGGAGCTGTCCTGGAGACTGTGGCTCCGCCCCCACCCCACATTCACACTTGTGTCTGGTAATTTGGGAAGAGAATGTGTTCCTACTCTCAAGCCACCCAGGCTCTGTTAGCTAAGAAGGTCATGCTATTGGGTTTGAGTAAGAAATGTTCCCCATAGGCTAATGTGTGCGGCTACTCCGCCCCCAGCTGAAGGTGTTGTTTTGAAAGCTTGTGGAACCTTGAAGAAGTGGGGCATGGCTGGGAGGGTAGGTCACTGTGGGGAGGCTGGTCTTGAGGGCGATGGCCCGGCCCACTTCTAGCCCCAGCTCTGTGCTTCCTGATTGGAGCCGTGCAACAAGCCTGCGCTGCGCAGACCACGCCAGTTCAGCCACACCTTCCTCACCATGGTGGACTGTCCCTCCCGAGCCAGGAGCCAGAATAAACCTCTCCTTCCTTAAGTTGCCTCTGCTGTGCATTTTATGTTGCTAAGACATGAAAGTACCAAATGCACCTGTCAAAAGGGCTAATTCCTTTTCCTCCTATTTGGTCTTGGAGGTTTCTAGGAGTTTCAGCCCTATGCCTGTGGGCTCCGGAGAACTTGACTGTGTGTATTTACAGAGCCAGTTAGAGACAGTTTCTCCTGCTCCGCGCGCACTGTTTGAGCCTGCCTGATGGTAAGACCTCTTTCCTGGGAAGTGAGTTTGTATCTTCTTTCCAGTGTCTAACAGTAATAGAAATGGCCCCTGTTTCATCGTGCTGTCTTTTCTGTGTCTCTTCTGAGGGATTAGAGTGAGCAAGCGTGCGTTCCATACTCTGGGTGGGAAGTGGCTAGTGTGAGGTACTTGTGATGTCCCCGTGGGAGTTAGTGGATCATTAGAAGGCAGGTATATGAAGTAGACACCATCACTGACTATAGGAAGGAGCTGAGAGGGACTGGGAGGGGCTGAGAGGAGCTGGGAGGAGCTGGGAGAGCTGGGAGGGGCTGGGCAGGGCTGACAGACGCTGGGAGGAGCTGGGAGGAGCTGGGAGGAGCTAGAAAGAGCTAGGAGAAGAAGGGAGGGGCAGGGAGGAAATGAGAGGGTTTTGGGAGGAGCCAGAAGGTTTGACCGAACTTCCTGTGAGAAGGTCCAACTTACATTTCAAGTAGATTCCAAGGCAACAAAACGATGCATGTTCCTGCTAAGTGAATATAGCAGAAAACGAAACGACGCTTTCTGATCCACTAAGACGTGAAAAGATGCGTCATTTACTCCAGCTTCCATAAAGCCTTCCCTGCCATTCCTTTTCCAACACAGTGGATAGCAGGACCTTTTGGTAGAGTCAAGACAGACGTGCCCTCTCATACATGGCTTTTATCAGACGTTCTTCACTGGGATAGGAAAACTAACTAACAAGGCAGACTTGTACTGAGAAGTGGGGCCGCCGCTGTGCCAAGCCTGTCCACGCGGGTCTGAGGTTGTGACGCTGGTGTGTGGGAGGGATGTGGAAAAGTTTTGAGCTTTAAGCTAGAGAGGCTGTGGGATGTTGTAAGTGGAGTTTGCGGGCTGCTTGGTTCAAGCTCAGAAGAGTGGGGTGTGGGCAGCTTTAAAAAACTGTGCCCCAGAATTTTCAGATAGAAACAGGGACTCTTTCAGAAATGGGTTTTTGTGTGTGTGTGTGTGTGTGTGGTGTTACTTTTTTGGCAAAGAACCCAGCTACTGGCAAAGGCAGGGGACTAAGTTAATCTGGTGGAGGAAATTTCAGGACAGCATAAAATATTTAGGTTTTAACATAGTTGCTGCCCACCACTTTTAAACAGACTTCAAATGAGCGATATGTGGAATGGAAGTGTGAAAACGACCTGGCACGGGTAGGAAAGGAGAGTGAGTGTGGTTAAAGTTCCATGCAGGTGCAAGAGATAAAAGTAAGTTCACACCATGAACAATGAAAACAGTTTATTCAAGAGAACCAAGCACCGGAACTTAGAACTGTATAATTAAGCGTCAGATTCTCGGTGCCAATAAAGGACCGAGACACAAATGGATGCATGCCATATGATTCCATTTATTTGGCACTTTAAAAATTGTGAAAAGACATTATTACGAATCTGTAAAGATCAGTCATCAGGACACCAGGAATCTTTTGTGTGAATAAAGGAGAGATTTATTTTCTTTATGGTGTTGTTAGTTTGGGGGGATAAACATAGTGTCACTGATTTTGGGGGTAGACACAATGTCAGAGCTTGTTGAATCCTATACTTAATGTATACATTAAACTGTATTTTATGACACATGAATTTTTTATCTCAATGATGAAAATGGTAAAAGAGTTAATTAAGATAAAAGTTGCTATTAGCTCAACAAAACACAAGCCAATAGACCATTCCACAAAAGCAAAATGAAGCAGTTTGCTTGGGTACCCTTTACTCCTTGAACTTAAAAAAAAAAAATGCCTGTTAACACTTTGTCAGTACTTTTTAACTACAATTTTTCAGTTTTGAAATTCTCAACTTTAGAAAAGAGCTGAAAGATTAATACTGTATGTACCTTTAAATGTCCTAAAACATTTATTTATTTTCTGATAATTTCATACATTTATACAATAGTTTATCATATCTGTCCCGATTTCCCCTTCCTACTCCCTCTAGACAACCACTAACACAGCCCTTCCCACCTCCACACTCCCTTCTATCTCTCTCTTTTTGTTTTGTCTTGGTTTTTGGTTTTACAAGACAGAGTCTCTCTGTGTTAGCCTTGGTTGTCCTAGACTCACTTTGTAGACCAGGCTGGCCTTGAACTCACAATGATCCGCCTGCCTCTGCCTCCCTACTACTGGGATTAAAGGCATGTGCCACCACGCCCGGCGCCCTCTCTCTCTCTCTCTCTCTCTCTCTCTCTCTCTCTCTCTCTCTCTCTCTCTCTTTTAAGACCCTGAGTTGTGTTAGCTCTGTCCACTGCAATGCTGACCATCTTGTTGGCTTGATCTTGTTTGAGTCTTGTGCTGGTTACCGTGGCTGCAGAGAGTTCATGAGCGCCTCGGTCATGCCAGAAGACAGCGTTTCACAACACTGGTCCCTCTCCCCCCAGCTCTTATCCTGAATGGTTTACCACTCTCTTTAAAAGGCAAAGTTGATAAACACTTGGGCTGGTGTCGAGCATACATGTTGCTCATGCTGTTAGTCACCATGAAGCCACAGTGCACTGTAGCTCTTCTTTGCTCACTGCCAAGCTGATGGATAGATGTGAGAGACCTGGAGACCTCAGAGGAGGCTAGGATGACTTAGCTGAAATTGCTGCACTGCCAAACCACTAATGGTCTCCAGAGATGTGGAAATAAAATTGTTTCAATATATGTCATTATGATCTGATTGCAAAAATGAGTAGTCATTTTAAAATATCGAGGTTTCCCCCACCCTCTTTTTTTTTTTAACAAATGCTAATGATGCTTTTCCATAAGAACTCCAGTGTCCTCCTGACTGTTAATGAAGCCTGGGCATGAGAAAGCAACCACTTCGCCTCACTGTTATCTTCAGTTTCCTGGGTACCACATCTGCTTGTTTCTATAACCACACTGTAATTTCAGGAAACATGTGTGAACTGCATTTTTTTTTCAGTATGATGTGTTGTCCAGAAAGTCCCTGGTCAGCATCACCCAGGCAGCAGAGATTCCTCAGATGGTGATTGTGGCAGATGGCAGCTTTTGTGGAAATCTAGTGACATATGGTCTGCATTCACAGTGCTGAGGTCTCCTTGTCACCCTGTGCCTGGATGGCAGCAAGAGCCCCAGTTCTCCCAGCCCCTGGTTCCTGTTGCCCAGACCAGTCCCCGTAGCATCCTGGACAACGTGCCACACCCCTTCAGAGATCACGTGTCTTACACCGGCTTGTGTTGTCTATTACCCGCTCATCCCTCTCCTGTGGTTCCTCATTTACTCCTAGCAACATACCTAAGCCTTGCTCGGGAATCTGTGGCGACTTCTAGTTACTAATGAGTTCCCAGCCGGGCTTGACTGTGAGTGTGCAGGTTACACACACCTTGGCCGGGCTTGACTGTGAGTGTGCAGGTTACACACACCTTGGTCCGCCAGGCGGCATCACATGGATCCTCTTACATCTTCATCAAACAATACTGTCCCTTCCTATCTTTGCTCCATTTTTTTTTCCTTGCCGGAATATGGCCTTACCTCCTCCCCTGACTCCCCTACCTTCTCTGCCTTCTTTTCTCAAGCCCCCCACCTCCTCCAGGAAGCCATTTTTAACCTGGTACCCTCCCAGAGCTGAGGCAATCTAGAGGTTTTTTTTTTTTCATTACTCTTTGTCTTGTTAAGCAGATTGTAAGCACTTCAATGCCTTATGTCTATGTATGCCTTGATATATAGTATATATGTGTATACGTATATATTTATTTCCTAGGGTAGCCTTTGTAAGTTTAAATATTAAAATTAATCCTTAAATTAAGGTGAATGCCTATGAGAAAAACTCTATAACCAATTTACTTCTAACTTCTTTTTCAAATTATTTGTGTGGTGTGGTATGGTGTGGTGTGGTGTGGTGTGGTGTGGTGTGGTGTGGTGTGTGTTTGTGTATATGTGTGTGTATCTCTATGTCTGTGTGCACACATGTGAGTGTGTGTATGTATGTGTGTGTGAGTGAGTGTGTGTATGTATGTGTGTGTGAGTGTGTGTGTATGTGTGTGTGTGTGTGTGTGTGAGTGTGTATGTGTCTGTGTGTGTGTATGCCCCAGTGAGCTAACTCAGTTCTTCAGGCATGGGAACAAGCATCACTGAGCCACTGGCTGGATCATTTGATTTTATGTTCAAGTTTCCATGACTCTAAATCTGAAACTGACCACCCGAGTCTGGGTTGGAGGAGTGTGATTCTTTTGTGCTCAGAGGGCTTCCCGTGTGGTGTTGGCAGACGGCAGGTGCTATGGAAGAGTGCAAGAGCTCCAGAACTCCCTTTGACCCATCATGAGGGAGGAAAGCATCTTCCTCCTTCAATGAGAGCATGGCATCATAAATGTGATTTAGGTGCTCTGTCTGAGAACACAACTGTACAAGGAATGCCAAGTGCGCAATTGAACACGCATTTACTTCTCTAATGAAATAAATCAGAGTCTCCCTTCCTTCCGGTTATAGGACTGAGAAAGGATGTTATTGGTCAACCGGACACGTGCTATACTTTCTTGGAATGCACTGTGTTAGTGAGTATGCGTTGTTAAAGCAGTAGGATGCTCAGCCCAAAAGAGGACCTCAGGCTCACAACCTCAGGTTTCTATGCTTTTGCACCAAAGACCATGCCATATGCTCACCTTTCTCTCAGGAGCCATTTACACGACAGTGTCACCATTTCAGTTCTACTACGTATGAGTGAAGCAGGTGTAGTGTGGCCCCTCAGAATATCCCACCGTCTTCAGTGGACACACTAGAATGTATTCTCATCTCATTCGCCCGAGTGCTCTGTCATTAAAGTGTCATTGAGAACTGAGACCACTTAATTTCAGCAGCCTCGTTTGCAGCGAGAACAGCTCTAACTGGAGAGGAGTGCACGTGACAGAGAGGGGGATATTTTTACACCTCACTCAGCATTTTATCTAACAAAGCGGCCTCCTAGGGAATAGAGGACGACACATTACAAATCCAAGCTGTCCTCTGAAGCTGGCAAATGGACATTTAGTCTTCCGACTGCAGGCACCTACTCTGATGGGCCTGTCATGAATATACTGACAGAGACATTATCTAGGCTGTTGTGTTTTCCTGACTGTCAAAATACCCTTGGTTTTTATTTCGGGTGTGGTCAAATTAGAAAGGAAAAAAAAAAAAACGAAAAGAAAATGGCTTTAGAGATCAGCTGTCCCCTGCAGGCCGGAGTGGAACCTTTTTTACCTCTTTGCAAATTACAAAGCTCTGGAGATTTCCCCCCTATTAATTGCATAATTGCTTTTCCTGCCAAAGTAATTTGAACCCTTGGGGGTTAAGAAAATCACTTACTGTGAAATAGTGGCAATTTTTAACCCATTCAGCTGGCATTTCTTCGCCTAATTAAACGTAAAAGGGACTCTCCTGCTGCCCAGGGTGTGTGGGCTTCAGTGGCTGCTCAGGCTCTGCGCTGGGAGAATCTGAAGCCATTCCCTCAGCTCCGCTCAGCCTGGCTACTTGCACTGATGTTTTGTGCTGGAGAAAACTTTATTTAAGCATTGGCTGATCTGTAATGTTTGTGTCTGTCTGTGGAATAAAAAAATAAAAATCAAAATCAAAACCGAAGCCATCATTGGTTTTAGAGAATGTTTAGCTGCTGGGAAAATATCTCATTGCACACTAGCTTTTGAAGCCGATCAAAGGCTTTTCGTAGAAATCCAAGTTATTATCCTAAGATATGGAAACTTAGGCCTAGAGGCTTCATGACTTTCCTAAGGTCACACTTGAAGTCAACTTCCCAATCCCAAATTATCCTACCTGTCTTTTTTGGGTCTTGCTTTAGTACAAGTCACGTTGCTACCATTGCGAATAGTTTGTAAGGTGCAGTTTAACGCATAAGTTTATAGTATGAAATAGTAGGTGCTCTTGAAGTTTGCTGTAAGTTAGAAAATTGACCTAGCACAGACATTCCCTTCTCAGAACAGTTTTTATTGCTTTGAAGAAGTGGGGTCTGGCTGAACTGTGGGCACGGACTGGCATGAGAGAAACATCAATTTATAGTGCTTCTTTCCCCCACATACCATCTAGAAACAGGAATTGCTCTCCATTCAGTTTCCCAGATTAACTCTTAGTGATTCCTATCCCTTTAAATTTGTCTTCATTTTATCTTTCCTTTTCCACTTTTAGTCCCACCGTCCCATACATTTAACCATCAGTTAAACCGGACAACAAAATTACATTATTTCTTGCAAAATTAAACTAAGCCTTTCAAAAAGCTTGCATGCAGCAGCTAAAAAAGTAAGGCTAGTCTATAGTCATAATCAATATTTATTTCCTCCTAATGAATCTTGTTGTTAGAAGGCCTGGGGCTGTAAGTCCATGGCAGAACGCACTTGCCTTGCATGCACAAAGCCCCGGCCCAGATATCAGGCATAGACCAAAAGAAATTATGAAATTGGAAATGACCTTTCAATGGGTGTGGTTGAGGATGAGATGAGAGAACAGGTGTAGAGGGAGGAACGGAGCGGGGACAGGAGAAAGCGAGATAACGGAGCGAGATAAGGGTTAAAAAGAAGACATGGTGTCAGTGTGTCCGGGAAAGAGGAGACAAAGCCGGGGTCAGATATGACCGGAATCTGCTCTCGTGTGCACTGGACATGAGAGCCCAGATGTTCTTTTTAAAAATACTAACTATTGTACACAGATTTCTTTCATATGATCTTACGCCACGTTAGCAACTGTCAATGGCAGGTGTGGAGGTGAGCTTTTCAACTGACTTTCGGCTGTTTCTGCTACAAGCAAGTTCTCCACACAGACAGCCGTTATTCACCCTGGCAATTTCTTGACCTTCTTTAGGGCACAGAACCGTGTCATTAATCCAGGCTGAGTGGCACTCCAAGCCACCGTGCTCTTTTGTGCTCTTGTCACAGAGGAGATCTAAAGTAAACGGGTCCACCTTTCCATCTGTGACTGCCAAGCAGCACTGCCATGCTGGGGACAAGCCCTGGCCTTGTTTCTAACTCACTCAAGGTGTTCACTCAAACCAAGCACGGTTTGAACATATATGGACTTTGGAAGGAGATACAGAGGAAGGGAGTGCAGTGTGTGGTGTGGCTGTTAAAGAGCGGAGTGGGACTCGTGTGTAGCATTGGAAAGTAACTGTGATGAGATTATGGAAAACCTAAGATTCCGGGCTTCGGGAATGAGCCTGTAAGGAATAGCACGTGATGCGATCAGTCCTCTGGGGTCTCACTCTCCAGGGTGAAGTAGAGATGAGACCAGAAGCAAAGGTGCAGCTCTACTGAGGTGCAGTGAGCGATCAGAACAGGCTTGCACTAGGAGTGGGTGCTAAAGGCTCTGGAGCTAGGCTAACCCGCCTCCTCCTGGATCATGGGCAAGAGAAGTCACATGCCTGGCTGACGGCTGGGCTATGGAGAAAGGGATACATTTTCTGAAAATAAGAAAGCCAGAGGCCTTTGCCTCCTGAGAAATTTATTTTTATTTGTAATGAATCTGAGATGCCTTTGTAAAAGTCAAGGACAGAGAGAGAATTCCATTTCTTCCTCACAGAGGTGTCAAGGAGTTGAGTGGTTTTCAAGGGAGAAAGAGTAAGGGGAGACCTCAGAAAGAGGGTCAGCTCGTTAGGGAATGTGACATTAGAGTGATGGATAAAGCATTAGGAAAAGCATGGAGAGGCAAACAAGAGCCAAGCCTAGTGCACCAGAGAAAGAAAAAATAGACAACAAATATTGCCAAAATTATCCTATGGATGAGAATGGAGACCACAGCCACTATGGAGATCAGTATGCAGGGGCCCTCAAGAAGCTAAAGAGAGAAGTAGCGTGTTCCAGTTACTACTCCTGAGTATATGCCAGGGCTCTGTCAAGATGCCACAGAGACGCTTGCTCATCCATGTTTATTGCTGCATTACTCACAAGAGCCAGAAAGTGGGACTAAGATGTCTACCAACAACTGAACACAAAGAGTGTGGCCCATGTCCACATTGGGATTTTATTCAGCTGTAAAGAGGATAATATGACATCTTAGGAGAAACAAATGGATAGAACCAGAAATTGACATACTGAGTTCAGTAAGTCAGATTCAGAAAGACAAATACTGCATGTGTTTCTCATATCAAGAACTTAGATTTAGAAGTGTGTGTGTGTGTGTGTGTGTGCACAGTATGAATAGAAAAGATGATGGGCAGGGAGAAAGATGTTAACACAGGTGAGAAGTGGGATAGAAAGGGTGCTAGGACACCTGTAACATGGAAATAGAATGGGTGGGTATTTGGAGATAGGAAGGGACTAGTGAGAGGGAGACATGTGGGGACCAGGGAGGTCACCAGGGAAGAGGGACAAGTTCAAGCACAGTACATAGGAAAATGCTATAATAAAACATCTTTCTCTTTAGATAACTCTGAAAGTTAATTTTTAAAGGTTCAAATGAACCAGAAGTGGGGAAAAAAACCCAAGCTCTTGTGAAGGGTTGTCAATAAAATTCAAGGCTATGGTAACCAAAAAAAGAAGGAGCCGGGAGAGGGATTCAGAGGGCCATGGGGTAGCCACTACAGAAAGTCTGACTTCTTGTCCCAGCATCTGTGTAGAGTTTTCTAGTCACCGAACTTTCCGGAATGTTGCTGAGATGGCTCGGAGCATAATGAAGCTTGCCGCTTACCTGACAACTTAAGTTCTGTCCCCAGGATGCATAGGGTGGAAGAAAATTGATTCCTTCAAGTTGTCCTCTGACCTCCACATTCATGTCTACACACACACACACACACACACACACACACACACACACACTAATGAAAAAAAATTTTTTTAAATCCAAGGATTACAATTGGGAGCCAACCTTGACAGCTACCTCCTTGGACATATTAAGATGGAATATGGAAGAGGGAAGCAATAAAGGATGCTTGTGGGTGATTTCTTCAAGATCTGAGGGTGGCTGAAGGTGAGTGCTGGAGTTCTGGGAGCAGAAAGTAAGAGTCTGCGCAGACCTACACTTAGGGGAGCAAGCAAACTTAGAGATCATGAGCAGGAGAAGGACTGGGGAGATGCTCAGTTGGTAAAAAAAAAAAAAGTTTGCCTTTTAGGAATAAGGAATTGAGTTCAACTTCCCAAGACCTACTTTTAAAACCCCAGTTAAAGTGGTGGCACACATCCCTGAAAGGCAGAGACAGGTGGACCATTGGGGATTGCCAGCCAGCCAGTCTACCCTACTGTGAGCCCCACACCAAAGAGAGGGGTCACCTCAAAAAACCAAGTGAGACAGCAGTCGAGGACTGGGGGCTGGGGTTTCCTCTACCTTCTCCATGCGTGTGTACTTGCACACCCATGAGCACACGGCAGCAGCAGACAAAGCTATGTGAATCCAGGAATATTCTCATGGTGTCATGGTTCCTCTCAGAAGTGGCTGTGAAGTAAAAACCTCTTGTCTTTTTTTTTTTTAAAGAAAGATTTTAAAAATCTACCTCCCAAATGGTCACACCCTCCAAAGCCAAGAGTATATCTATAAGTGTATGGGGCAAAGCATGCATGTCCTGCAGCAGAGGGTCAGTCCTCCTTCAGGGCTTCTCACACCCTGAGGAAAGAGCAGGTTGCTGTTAGTTTGTTCTCAGTCTCAACATGCTGTGAACAGATACTTTGCAAAATGGAGTAGAAAATGAGTCACCAGGAGATGAATTCTGAAACACAAATGCATATAAAATGTAAGCTCAAGTATTTGTAGCACGAGGTTCAATACACATAAAATTATGCTGTGAAATCACTGGGGTTCCCCTAACACTCTCAATTGCTACATCTTGACATTTCACCTGAGGCCAGCTCCCATGCATGGCTGCGCTTTTAGTATCCAAAAGAAGCTATTGCCCATCTACTCAGACACATCAATAGTCTTTTTGCCATCTCTACAAAAGTTTCTGCATACCTGGAGCTTGGGGGCATCAACATTTTTTCAAGGGTTCGTGCAAAATGGCAGTATAGACTTCAGGGGGCTGGAGTAATGTCTCAACAGTTGGGAGTGCTCCTTGCTCTTACAGAGGGCTTGGATGTGATCATCTGAGGGGCTCACTTTCTCTAACTTTAGCTTGACCAAACCTTATGCCCTCTTATGGCATCTGAGGGCACTTGCACACACACAGCACATACACATACATATATTATATATATATATATATATATATATATATATATATTATATATATATATACACATGATATATATTATATGTGATATATATATACATAATACACACACACACACACACACACACACAATCTTTTTTCTTAAGTGTAGAGCCCAGGTCTCAAAAAACAGGGAAAACAAGTGGCATGGAAGGTTTGGAAAAGTCTTTCCCTTTGTGTAAAGTCTCTCCTGACTTGTCCTGGTGTTGTTACTTGTTACTAAAAGCTATTCCAAGTGAAGCTAATTTTAAATTGTAACTTTCTGACATCAGTGCCACCATTCATCCCTGTATCACATAGGACCACTTTTAAATGCTGATAGAAGAGTATATTTCATTGTGTGAAGAACTGCAGAATTATGAATTTCACATTTCGTGGCTCAAACAATCAAGTCATCCTTTCTTAACAGACCATGCAAGAACTTTCATCTCAACTCATGACACAAACATAGTCTGGTAACACCTGCCCTTCAGCTTGAAGATGAACAGGAAGGAGGTGCGGGATTTACCGCAGGAGATGAGGGGCCGTGGGGGCTTTTTCTGTTTCTTTTTTCTTATTATTTTCAGCTTAAGAGGAGTGTGTGGATGAAACTCAGTGGATGTAACTTGGGCAAGGATGTGCTATGTTCCTGGGCCATTTACACATCGTGGAATGCTATCCTTAGAGTCCTTCCAGTGTTCTCAGCGTTTCTGGTTCAGATTCAAAGCAGCCTCTTGTAGCTGTCAATTCTGCATGTAAACACAACACACTGATCTTGCTTGCTTTGGATATGGCAGGACAGGTATGTGTCAGGAATCCACAGAAATCCTGTGCTCGCTCACAGAGACTGCAAAGGGATGTCAGAAACACAGACCTGTGCATCAGGCTCTGCTCTGCTCTGTCAGACTTCATTACAAAATGCTACTTGTCTTACACACATACGTACAGAAAAGTTTGAAAGCTCATGAGAGGGTGTGTGTGTGTGTGTGTGTGTGTGTGTGTGTGTGTGTGTGTGTGAGAGAGAGAGAGAGAGAGAGAGAGAGAGAGAGAGAGAGAGAGAGATGTTCATTTACATAGTAAAACAATTATAAATTGTCATGAGACTGCCTGCCTGAGCATCCTCTCTGAAGATATGTTATTGTCGCCCACCATTTCTATGTGAAGGACAGTGTGCAATAGCACAGTGCTACTCGATGGAATGGAGTAAGGTAGCTGGGACAGTTTTTGTGCCTGGCATTAGGACACTGCTGACGTTCACATGGGACCTCTTAAGGAGGACGGTGGAGCCACAGCACTTCCAGTGAACTGCAGCCTATCTGACTATTGTGCTACGGTAGCTCCCAGACAGGGTTAGTCCACTCCCTCCTCCTTTGGCCCATGCCTCTCCCATCTCTCTTGCAGGGCTTTCTTCATATGAAGGAGAGTGTGAGTGCACTACACTCATGCCTGCACTTTCACCACAACTGTGTATGACATACGTGATGAAAGCCTACAAACCAGGCTCCCTACTCTCATCAGTCGCTTCTGTGTAAATATAGAATAGCATTTCCCCTGGTGATCTAGGGCTAATTCACTCAAATAACTGCTGCCTTGCCAAGTTTCCACCTCTGGAAAACACACGGTAAGTTAGCAGTACAGCCTAATAATGTTTATTATTAGCTCTATAATTATTATTACGGCAGTATTTTCTAACCTGCTAACAATCAATGAAATACAAACACATGTTATATTTTAAAACAGTCTTAGTAAACCTGGGGCAGGGCAGATATTAATCCCCTAAACTACCTGCCATATTGAGGCACGTATCCCAAACCCTGCCCCAATCTCATGCCATCTGTTTCTAAAATTTCTATGGAGCTATCTCCCATCCATAATCCCAAATACTTGCTAATTAGCATCATCTGGGCCAAGTCTCCATCCTTGCCGGCCGACGTGTGCCTCTTCCCGCACCTAACCCATCATGCTGGTGTTCCTTCTTCCTGCTCTTCTCTTCCATTTTCCCCTTCTCTCCTCTCTCTTCCGGTCTCTTTCCCAAAAGCCCTCGAACCTTAGCCACGCCTATCCCATTTGCCCTCGACAGGTGTGTTGGGTTTTTATTGGCCAAATAGGAATTAGGTTTTTAGGCAAGGTTACATAGCAATCTTGGGGCACAGAGACAGCAAGCAGTAATTAGCATCAACACACGCCAGACCAACCTCCAACACACATAAGTTCTGATCGTACAGTCTTACTCAAAAATCATTTTATAATCCCCTTTGGAAATAAACAGGAAAACCCGAGATGGCTCTGGTTGGTAGTGATTCTAGGAAAACCAGTAGTTGTTTTTTTAAAGACGAGCTTCTTTGTCTGAGGTACCTACACATCATGTGAGAGCACAGTTGGGTAGATGTCTTAGTTTGGGGTTACAGAAGGCCAAGCAGGATCTAAAGGAAAATCGATTACTAGATAAATGACACTGATGGTTTATGCATGACTGCATGAGGATCGCTGAAAGTTTGAGGCTAGCCTGGTCTCCACAATGAGTTCCAGATAGTCAGGGCTAGACAGTGAGACGCTGTCTCAAAACCCCACAAGCAAATAAGTAAATATTTCTAAAGATGTCACCAATCCTAAGTCCTTGGCCAGAGTTCCCATGGGAGCACAATGGGCTAAGGAATAAAGGGCCTACTTTGATAGACAAGCACCTATTTGATGGGAAGACTCTGGTATGCTTAGTAAATTAAATGTTTAGATTTTAATTTTAATTTAATCTTTGTAAAGCCCTGTGTTGTCTCACATTAGACCAGAGGGTCCCTCAGGTGGCCTGGGCAGAGGCAGCTCATTTCAACAGAGGCAGGTGCAGTGTCGCTCTGCCTCCTTTCCATGTTATTTGTTTTGGTTTTGTTTGTAATTCTTCTTCTTCTTCTTTTTTTTTTTTTTTAGGTTTTTCAAGACAGGGTTTCTCTGTGTAGCCTTGCCTGTCCTGGACTAACTTTGACTTTCTAGACCAGGCTGGCCTCAAACTCACAGCGACCCACCTGCTTCTGCCTCCGGAATGCTGGGATTGAAGGCCTGGGCCACCACTGCCCGGCCTATTTCCCCTTTTTGAAGCAGACCATATCCTAGCCTGTTTTCAATCTTGCCCTCACTCCCTGAGTGCTGGGATTGCACGTGTGCACCACGGTAGCTGTCGGTTGGATGGTTTGTTTCTTGTTGCTACTTTTATTTCTCAGACCAACTAACAGGGATTGAAACCGAAGGCATGAAGCGCCAATTGGGAGTATGGGTTTATGCGAGAAGCCTTTCAGTCGAAGTAAGGCTGTTACTCTCAAGTAGCAGGAAGAGAGATTCCCCTCCTGAGGCCAATCTAGCCTACACCGCCTCAGAACTAGACTCCAGGAGGCAGGCCACTGGCCTCCAGTCCACCCAGGCACCGTGCTTCCGGCTCCTGCCACAGACTCCTGCACTGGGCCCACTTTCAGCTTCCAGGAATTTTGCTCCGGCCCCACACAGCCTCCTGTAGCAGGTAGACCCGGATTAGGACCACCATTGCTGCTCGCGATTTCCTGTACCAGCTCCACAGAAGAAGTGAGCATCTCAGCTCTGCCTCCATCCAAAGGAAAAAGGCGAAGCGAGCAGAGGAGAAAGGGCTTCTCTGTCTTAGGGCCACCTTACATAAGTAACCCTGTTTGCTGGGTGAGTTCTCTGGAGTTATGGCAGGTCCGTAATTAAAGGTGCCTGCACTTTAAAGATGTGCTTGTCTTAATTACTTTTCTCCTCACTGTAGTAAAACATTCACAAGGAGCAACTGAAGGGAGGAAAGATCCTGCTCTGACTCCTGGTCAGAGGGGATACAGTTCCATCTTGGGAGGGAAGACACAGAGGGAGGCGGTTCTGTAAGGACATGCGCATGTGGCAGCTTGCGAAATCATGCCAACCAGAAAGAAAGCTACTTTTTAAAAATTAAAACAAAACAAAAAAGAAACCAACATTGAGATGTGAGAAGAACACAATAGGAGAAGAGAGCTTAGTGTCTGGAGGAGGAGGAGGCTGGAGTCAGCACCTCACTGCTGTGGAAGCCAGGCGCCCCCCTCCCCCCCACCTGAGTCAAATGAGGCCCGTTTGTTCTAAAGCTTGGGAGCGTTAACACTTTACAAAGGCAGTAGAGCCAAACCCCTCAACACCCCCACCCATGGCTTCCCCCAAAACTGCCCCAACTTCCAGCAGCTACACCCTCCCATAACACCACCACCACCTGGGGACCAAGAAGAGTTCAAGTCCCTGGGCCCGCTAGAAAGAATTCACATTGAATTGTAACATGACCGAAGATTGCTTACTAAATTCTGATAATCTGACAGTTCATTGTTCGTACAAAAATTTTCCCACATCTGCCCATACACGTCACACAAATGAATGGAAGTTTCAAAGGATAAAATATATATATATATATATATTATTCAAACTGAGGTGCTATGGGGAATTGATGGCCTGAGGGGAGGGAGAGGTCCCATAAAGGGTGCGGCCACTGGCCAGTCAACTGCTCTTCATGGGATGGCCCCACACCCAGAAGTATATGCATGGTACACATAGTGCTCCATGAGGTTTAAAAAAGGGATAGGGCAGGGGCGGAGCTGGAGAGATGGCTCAGCGGTTAAGAGCACTGACTGCTCTTCCAGAGGTCATGAGTTCAATTCCCAGCAGCCACATGGTAGCTTACAACCATCTATAATGTGATCTGATGTCCTTTTCTGGCCTGCAGGTGTACATGGAGGCAGAGCACTACATACATAATAATAAATAAATATTTAAAAAATAAATTGAGGAACTTAGTTGGCGGAGTATGAAGTTCTCAAAGAATTGATAAAATATTATATTTTAAAATGTACTATGTCCGGTATTGGCTTCATTTTGTCTGAATTTTCACAAAATAAGTATTATTTGCTTAGAATGTCAAATGGGTAACATCTGTACTTAAAAGTCTGTCACCATTTTTCATTTGGCCTGGCTTTTCTCATGAGAGTAAGTCTGGTCAGTGGCCGAGCGGCCGGTCATTTAGTCCGCCGTGGTGGACCCTCAGTTCACAAATGGATGCTCCGTTCCAACTGGGGGAAGTGGCCCATCCACTCTTTTGTAGCACACACACTTCCGATATGGCTTTCTTAGGTGTTTCTTATCTAGTGGCGGAGTTTGAAGATTTAACTTCTGAAGACAAATTCCTCCATCTTGATTTTCCTGCTGTGGATTTACCTGGGGGGGTGGGGGGCAGGGGGGGCAGGGGGGGGAGGTGTCACAGCTGAAGTGACTCGGGGTTGGGTGGGGCGGGGAAGGATACAAGAATCTGTAGACTAAGGCAGGTTTCACCTCTACCTCCGTCCAGAGCTGGGCTGACTTAAAGAGGAGTCTAACTCCTCTCCACAGATGCGAGCTTTAGCGACCAGCTGGCCCTGTTTCCTCTTCTTCAGAATCCTGACTTCAGCGGTGCTTTCTGTCTCTGAAGAAAACCCTGATTTCTACCCTTCTTTTGGAAGCTTTTGCCATCCCCATCTCTGTTGCTGTTTCCTGTGATTTGGTGTACATCAGGCATGCTTTGAAATGCATTTTTTTTTTAACTTTCACCCCCGTCTCTTTAGCTAATATTTTTGAATGTTTGAGCCGGAATGTCAAAACTCCTTCTGTTCTGGCCTCAGCTCCTCATTTTAAATCCTTTACCAGGCTGCACTTCACAGCAGTTTGATATCCTCCCCCCCCCCCAGACCTTTATCCAAAATGTGATACATCAAATACACAGCAGGCCAAGTTTCCCAGAGTGTTGAAAAAAAAAAAAAGCCCATGTGCTTTTGTGTTGGGAATGAGAGCTGCCACGCATATACATAAAATGTGTTTGAAATCTTCTTGTCTCCTCCAGATCTTCCTTTAAAAGACACCCAGACACGGCCCTCGGTGGGGACACAGGGAGGATGGGGGGGGGGAGATGCAGGAGAAAATTGAACTTTCCGAGATCAGTACTTAACATAAAAATTTCATCACAATCTTTATCATCTTGCGGTGGTTGCAGAAAAGGGCTAGGCTGCCTCCACCTTTAACTTCCTAAAGTCGCCTGTTTTACCTTCAAATCTGATGAAGTGTCAAAGTCATTTACCAGTAATGAGTTCTGCTGCAAATTTTATTTTGCTTGGAATTTAATTAATGGGCCAAAGACTTTCCATTGTGATTTGAGCAAATGAATAATAAATCAAGAAAGGAGAATTGTCAGGGAAGGAACATCTGTTTCTTACAAGCGTTACAACATGACTACAGCTTGGCTGGGCATTACCAGCACAAAGACAGTAGGAGTCCTCTCCTGTGCAGCTTCCTTCATTTACTGCTCCACTGAAGGTGAACACAGAGCACTCTAATGGGCCTCTGGTGTTAATAAAAGCTTTGCGCTTCTCCAGCTTGGCGGTAGCCTCTTCCTTGAGGGTGCTGCTGTCCTTAGTCCATGGTTTGTTGAGCCACGTCAGGATTCTGCAGTGTCAGTACTTTATTGGATGATTAATAAGGGAAAGACAAATTCATAAGCAGAAACAATATGAAATTACCATCATATTAGTGTTTGCTGCCGCGCTTTCTACCGGGGAGGGGCATGTAATGAGATTGTGATTGAAGTTAAGTACTTTGACTTGCACTGCCAAAAAGAAAAAAAATAATAATAATAAAAGGTCACCTGACCTGTTGGGCTTTGTCTGGTTAACCAGCAATGTCCTACTCAGAATGGTGATTTTTATGGTAGTGCCAGGGCTAGGAGATGAGAGAGAGACAAAGACAGAGAGAGAGACAGAGAGAGACAGAGAGAGACACATACACAGAGAGAGACAGAAAGACAGAGACAAAGTGAGAGACGGAGGGGAATTAAATCAACCAAGGTCTGCTCTCGAAGGAGAAGACTTGCTACCACATTTTCTACTATTTATCACTGAGATGCCCTTTGCTCCCACACACGGAGGAGGCCTGAGTGTCTTCAGGGTGAGAATAAATCGCCTTATGAAAATTTGCACTGCAGGGCTCACCACGACCCTTCTGTGATGTTGATAATGTATGCGGAGCGATAATAGGCACTAATGTCGCGCAGGAATAACTCCAGGGCCCACGTGTTAGCCTTAAAAACAAAACATAACAAAAACAACACAAAACCTTTTTTTCGAAGGCTGGTAAGATTTGATAAGGAGGGTTTCTAGATTTATGGTTTTTTAATTTGTGTCTGGAGCACCCCTCCCAGGAACGTTTCCCTGGTGAACTGGTATTTCTCCCCGAAATGATCCTTTCCGGCATCAGGTGCCACATGCGCTGTGTGATATGGTACCCTTCCTGCCGCGGAGGGCTCTGTGGAGCGAAAGCAGGAAATGCAGCAGCCACAGCGACCGCGAGATGAGGACAAGGAAGCTTTGATTTTGGAGGGGATCTTGTAAGCACAAAGTGAACCTGGCGCTCTTAGCCTATGCACAGTTCTCGTGTGCAGCAATCAAGAAAGTCAGTTAATCACCCAGTTCTAAACTGAAGCTGCCGCGAACTCTTTCCCAAATACACTCATTTGAACCTGAAAGGAATAAATTCTTAATTTACTCCAAGAAACATTTGTCAGGTAAAATATAGGACTTTTCATTGGAATTGAGTTTTAGAACAGTGACTGCTTTTACATACATCGAGTACAAGCAGTCTGTAGTAATTGCTCAACCTGGCCATATTCACCAGGGACAGCATTGCATTAGACATTCAAATTTTAAACAATCAACATGTGATCTTCTGGCCATAGTGGACTAACAAGCATCTACACAAATGAGAGGGGAGAAAAGTGAGGCTGTCACACTGCTAATGCACACAGAGCGATGTTAGGATATGCTACGACAAGGCTTGGTGGGAAAAGTGCACGGCGCCTTAATGGGTGTCCACAGAGTCACTTTCTGAAAGTTAAAGGCATCTACAAACTCTTTACATCCCCGAAGGGAAGATTCATTCTTTTCAATCAAATTTAAAGAGTAATTGCTGGTCTTGGATAATATCAGGTGCATCTAAAGTGGTCGAATGTCTGCTTGCAGAATTTAGAAGTTGATGTGTGAACTATCCTAAGAAGCAGATGCTCTGTCCAGGACTCCACTTGATGTCCATCTTGCTCACCCTCCCCACTTGACTTTGACATCCACCCCTGTCTTCATCACCACGAGCCCATTTATCAGCAAACGCCCTGACAGTGGCTCCCTTGCTCACTCTTCTGGCCTATTTCAATACAAAGCCATTCAATCTCCACACGAAGCCAACAGTAAAAATGTTGTCCCTGGCTCCAGTGACCGTTCATACCGTGTCTGCACTGCCTTTGGTTTTTAAATAAATGGTTTGTGTGAATATTTGAATTTCTAACAGCATGCATACTTATGGAACTGTTTAAAAATGACCTTTGAAACCCTGATTATGTTGTGGCAGGCAGCACCTTAGTTGTGGCAGGCACTCCGGAGGAATCTCTATTCCTTGAACTTTACTTTTCCTTAACCCATTTCTTTCCATGGACAGTCTTAAGTGAGGTCATTTGGGACTCTGTTCATTTTTTTCTTCCTCCCTCAGATTCTTGCTTTTTAAAATAAAATAGTTGGGAGGATATCCCTTGTGTGTGAGAAAGCTCACACAGCTATACATGTAAGGACTATGTACCTACCTATCCCGAGAACTTACAAGTAGACATAAGGATTGGAAGATACCCAGGCACCAGATGACTGCCCTTTCTAGTACCGTGGATACACCTACAGTCATTTCTCTTCTCAGTCACAAGGATCGGGAAAGACCTCCTCACTAGATGCATATACAGCAGCACCTCAGATTGGGAACCCACCCAGGCATGGTCAGGAACAAAACGATTAATCAAAGCAAAGGGAACAGAGTTGTAAGTGTATTATACTTCTGTGATTCCATCTTTCTTAATTGTCTAAGTAAATTATATGTTAAAGTGGAAGCAAGAGCTCTTGTATTTTATGTTTGAATACTTGGTATTAATTAAATGGCCAAGCTCATCTGGTATATTAGTCACCTAATTCTGGACATTAATCTTTGGTTTAATATAGTTAAATTGTGTGTGTCTGCATGTAGTGGGCATTTAGATCCATGTATATTTTATATACAGACACACACACAAGGAGAGAGAGAGAGAGAGAGAGAGAGAGAGAGAGAGAGAAGGAGAGAGAGAGAGAGAGAGAGAGAGAGAGAGAGAGAGAGAGAGAGGAAAGGAAAGAGAGAGAACAGGGCAGAGGAAGGTGGCTGTGGAATAAAAAGAGAAAATCAACTCAACTCTCAAACTTGGCTTTTGATTTTTAAAAATATAACCAGAAAGCCAAAATGCGTATATTGGAGTGGTTATTGAAAGAAATTGAAGACTTTTAAAATTCCCAATAAGTTGAGAGTTCTTAGGGCCATAAAATACCAGGTTGAGAGCCCAGATGAATTCTCTTTGGAAAGAAGTGCACAGCCTGTGGAAAAAATTAACAGGCATGTTTAAGAGAAGATGGGGAGAGAGAGAAGTTGATTTTTTTCTTAAATAAACAGCTCTCACCCCTACATTGACCGTGCAGGGATGATAGGAGAGTGGCTGTTTTGCCTCTTTCTCTTCCCACAGCCTTCAGAAATGATCAGTTTCCCAACAGTCTTCGCCTGGTTTCTGCTTCCATTTTCTCTTGTGAGTGTAGCCTTAAAAATCAATCTAGAATGCTCACGTTTTGAAACGAAGGGCTTAAATGCCATAATTGATGATGTCATTTTCAGAGTGATGCTGCTGCATCCGCTCACTCATAAAACGCCTCATTTCTATTTTGTCTTCACCACAAGATGGTCCCCTAGGGGCACATCTCAGAAACACCTGAGGGACTTTTTCCATTGCTACCCCTCAATTCTGAGCTGAACAGCCCTCCTCCAACATTCGCTCCCCAAGAATTTCTCTAACTGATGAGGTATGTTGTAACCCTCCAGTATGCTGGTGTTGAAAAGACTTTGAAACCAACCAATTAAATGAAAAGCCACATGCTTGACCAATTGTTAGTTATTCTCCATCCTGTTGTCACACATGCCATGTGATCAAACATCCAGGTAATCAATTATTTTCTTTCATCTAGTATTTGCCAACATATAAATATGACTTTTGACCCAGTGAAACTTCTAGATTTTTCTATATATTTCTAGAAAAGCTAAGAGCCTAGAGGTTGCGTTTCATTTTATTTTATTTGGGGATTCAATGATTGTTGGGCAGTGAAATTTCTTTCTGTTATAATATTTTTATAACCATCAAATTATTTTTGTAAGACTCTTCTTTGCTATGAATTTCAGACTGACAGGAGATCCAGGAAGAGGCTCCCATACCTGTAGACTACTAAGATTTTTTGCAACCAGCCTGGTAAGTGTCTTAGTCCAGAACACCTCTGAGAGTCTAAACACTTGAGGGTTCAGGCTGCCTGTGGTAAATTGCCCACTGGCCAAAGACTAAATATTATAAACACTAAAAAGCCGGGGTAGGAATGAGGAAGGCAGATAGAAGTACAGGTATGAATCTGATAAGAAGTCAGAAACTTCAAGAATTACCGCATCCGATTCACCAAACACCTACTTCACCCTCATCAAGGAATCCACGTTTGGCTCACCCGTGCCTATAATAGTGTTGCTCTTCCCCTCTTGATGGTCTGTTGGTTCCTTCTCAGTTTTCAGGTCTTACTTATCTACGTGCGAGAGCGTTGTTTTCAAATAATTCAACTTCTCCTTAGCCAGCTGACCCCTCACTAGTTAATAACGGAGCATCTCGAAGGCTCCTTTCCCAATAATTCTAATTTAAATGTACCCTACTGCAAGCCAGACTTGGAGACAGTTGCCTGGAATACTAGCGCTTGGCAGGTAGAAGCGTAAGGACCTGGAGTTCAAGGTCTTCCTCACCTACACAGAGAGCTGAAGGTCACTCAGGGCTGTGGGAGACCGTGGCTCAAAAACTAACACCAAAAAGCACAAGATAATAATCTTCTATTGCAAATATCCCCTTCTATTTCTTTTACTTGAAGCCATTGATATCAGATGTATTTCCAGAATTTAAATTATTTTTTTAGAAAGATATGGCACATAAATAATATTTTGAAAATCTGTCATCATTAAACACATTGAAATTTCAATTTTTTCCAATAAATAAATGAGTGTGTGGGTGATGGCTCTATGGATGGAGCAATAAATAAATGGCATTATATACCAATGTATTAGATTGTTACTTCTAAAAAAACTCATAAAATTCTTTCTGTTTTCAGGCCTTTTAGATATCAAAGCAGCTAATAGGTCTTGGGGGCACACTCTTGCACAAACACACACATATATGTACACCTTTATACACACATGCACATATGGATTATTTATTTTATCATGGCTTCCAGCTGTGCATACTTCATCAGTTTCTGATGAGATCTATTTTACTTATCAATTTGCCCCCAGTACCTGGCACCACAGCTGGCAATAACAGATACTCAAAGTATAGTTATTAAAGGTATGAATGAATAAATAAAACTACATTCCCTTATCTTAATGAATCTTGGCTGTCCACTATGCTTCTGTAAAGCATTGTGCCCATAATGGACTGGCTTGATGGTAGTTCCACAGAAGTCTTGTGTCTGTTTGTATTTTGTTGTTTTGCCGCAGAAGGTATAATACATGCAACAATGGAAACTAGTTTATTTTCATTTTCACAGCTGGTGTTTTAACCATCCTTATCTTTCCTGCCCAAAGCCTGTGACCAGATTCAGAATGAGGGTTTTCCGGTGGGATGTGCTCCCTGCCTCATTAAAGAAAGGCAGAGTGCCATTGTTTTAGCGTTATGTTTTAATTAGCAGTCCTCAAATAACAAGAAGGGTATGATTCATAATGTTGATTTGTAATTCTGTGTTTGGAAATTTAGAAGCGCATTTCTCAGAGAGGAAAAAGGGAATGGGAGAAAAACTGAGAGAGAGAGAGAGAGAGAGAGAGAACTAAGTGAAAGTAAAATTGTTAAAAGGGCAAATCTTCTATAATTTCCAAGTGTTCTAAAAAGGGGAGGATCATTTACAACAGAATTCAAACAAAATAATTAAAAACAAATCTAACCAAAAAAGTATCATCATTGTAAACAAGAAAGTATAAAATTTGTTGTAATAAAAAATTTTCCAAATGAGTATAAAAATGTCCAGTTCACAAGCAGAAGAGCTCGGGGAGTTCAGCATAGGATGCTCCCTGAACTGACCTGCAAGACCAATGCAATGCTCACCCAAATTCCAACTTCTTTATTCCAGATATGCACAGGCTGATCCAGAAGTCCATACTGCAATACGGTGGTCCCCGGACACCCAAACGACCCTCAGAGAGGAGGCTTCACACTTCCTACTTTCAAAGCCTCCTTCAAAGCTGCAGTAAACCAAACACTGGCAAGGGACAGACACCCAGATCAACAGAGTAGACTGAGATCAGACCAGATGCCCCATCTGTGGCCAACCAAGTGTTGCATGAGGATTCCAAGATGCCTCTATACATGAGCTGTGTTCTTTGGTCAAACAATGCTGACAGAACTGTGAGAGAATGAACCTGAAAGCCTATTTCATATGCGAGGCCAAATGTTGCCCTAAGTAAGTAGAAAACCCAAATGGAAGAGCTAATAAAGCTGGAAAAGTGGGAAGAAACAATACATAAACAATCTTTGTGATCTCCGACCCAGCAATGGTTTCTTAGATTTAGAACCAAAACTACATGTAGCCAAATAAATACATAAGAATCTGACTATATTGACATTAAAAATGTACACCAAGAAGTATATTAGTATATTCATGTGCACACATCCACTGGAAAATGTACATATATGGACACATACAAAGCAATAAGGGCACACACATGTGCACACACCCTCACGAACACATACATATATACCGCCATACACACACAAAGCAATCTCAGCACATCTACGTGCATACACCCACACAAATACATACTAACACACACACACACACACACACACACACACACACACACACACACACACACCACACACAGAACTATCAAGAAAGTTCAACCAACATGGAGCAAAAGAAGCATTCATGAACCATACACCTAATAAGTTCAGATACTCAGCCCATACTCAAAATTCTTACATTTCAATACCATAAGGACCAATACCCAATTAAAATTTGATCATGGATTTAAATAGACTTCTTTTGAAAGAGGATTCACAAATAGCCTATCTGCGTATAAAAAGATGACCAATATTAGTATTCATTATGGATATGCAAATCTAAACCACAATGAGAAACCACTTCATACCCACTTGGAAAGCTAGAATTTAAAATAAGGAAAGAAGATTGGCATGATGGTATATAGCTGTAATCCCAGTACTTTGGAGGTGGAGGGAGTTGGGCCAGGAGTTCAAGACTAGCCTCGACCAGGTAACAAGGTCCCAGCTGGCTTGGGCTGTATAGCATAGCCATGTCTCAAAAAACCAAAAAAACAAACAAACAAAAAACAAAAAACAAACAAACAAACAAAAAAAACAAAGGCAGGAGAGAGGTAAGGGGAAAGAACACATTCTCACATTCTCTCTTTCTCCCTCTCTCAACACACACAGAGAGAGAGAGAGACAGAGACAGAGACAGAGACAGAGACAGAGAGACAGAGAGACAGAGAGACAGAGAGAGACAGAGACAGAGAGACAGAGAGAGAGAGAGAGAGAGAGAGAGACAGAGAGAGAGAGAGAGACAGAGAGAGAGACAGAGAGAGAGAGCTTCTTGGTAATTTCTTAAAACCTTAAATACAAAGTTGTCCCATGATTAAGAACCCTGACCCCAGGTATATATCCAAAACATATCCACCCAAAACTTTGCATTGAAATGTTAACGGCAGCACATCCAAAATAGGCACAGAGCAGAAGCAACTGGGATGTTACTCTTACTGAGGGAAGAAGAAACCAAGTGTGTAAAAGGGCCAAAACATTACTCAGCTGTGAAAAGAGGTGAAAGGCCTACGCACACATTTCAACAGTGATGGGTATTGAAAATAAATGTAAGCAACTGAAAGAGACAGAAGTCGATTATCAGAACAGGTCAAGTCACAAAGACAGACAGCAAATGCTTCCTGGCTGCAGAGGTGGCAGGGACAGGAAAAGATGGCTAAGACTGGGAGAGGGGCTCATTGTGAGATGATAAGAATGTTCAAGAATTGGATTTAGATAGGGATGGTGCTGAGTAACACAGAGAGAATACTAAGAGACACTGAATTTCTTAATTTAAAAATGACAAATTTGATGGTATATACAAGTACCTTAATAAAAAAAATATACATAGAAGCTATTTTGGGGGGCATGGTCTTTATAATGCAGGATGAGATGTCTTTATTTGGAACACATTAAAGGTAAGGAGGTGAGCTTTAAAGGGGAGCTGGGAAGTACCAGTAAGGAAAAGGTAGGCAAGTAGATCTGAAGTTTTCATGGAAGGCAGAGCTTTCAAGAGTGAAAGCAAACAACTTGAGCAAGTAGCATAAAAGGCCAACAAGAACAAGAAAGATGAAAGACAGTGTAAGAATGACCAGTGCGGAGAGGACCAACAGCTATCTGAGAATGCTGAATTTCCATCCTTCAGGCTCAGAGACTAAAGGTGCTTGCCCAAGCCTGAGACCTGACTTCCATCTCTAGGAGCCACGTTAGAAAGAGCGATCTGGCCCACACGTGTGGTCTGACTTCCACATGTGTGCCGTATTACTCATGGGCTACATACCCCCCATCTTACACAGATAACTGATATTTTCAAAACTGTTAAACATTACATTACTCTACCAACTGTACTCTATGCTTTCCCTTATCTGATTTTGAGTCTTTTTTTTTTTTACCAAGTTTGTCAAAACAAAAGCTACAATTCTTTCTTGTTTATTACTATAGTTACCCTACCACAAAACTCATAATACAAGAGTTGAGTTAATTGTATCCAAAAGGGAAAAGGTAGAACAAAGAATTATACACAGCTAAAACAGGAAAACATAAGCTCAATATATTTGTCAAAACAGAATCAAAAGAGATTTCTAAAGCACAGAGACATTTGAATAAAAGATTTATGTAAATAAAGAGGTTTATGTAAAAATAAAAAATAAAATGTTTGAAAGCATTTCTCACACTTAATACACTTAGAAAAGGTGTTTTTTCAAAAACTCTGTTTAAAACTATATTAAATCATTCAATTGCAGTGCTATTTAGAAAGGGAGATTGAATTGCCAATACTAAAATGAAGTATGTTTTTAAAAATAATAAATACATAAAATAACTTAACACTCCACGTAAAAATATAAGAACTGGGCTTGGGCAGCTCTTCCATTATATATTACCTCAAAGTACAACAGGGAGAGAGACAGTAGCCTAAGAAGGAAATCCAAAAACTAACGTATTACTCAGTGCTACAGTTCACACGTGTGCAAAGGAGAGCCACTTAACAGTAACAGTGGGAGCACAGGGAGTATCACAGCCTCTTCTGTCCCTCTGGGTTTCCAGGCCGAGACACTTAGGGTCAGAAGTGCCCACCTTGCCTTTCACTGAGCGTAGATAAGCAATGAATTAAGTTCCAGTCAATAATGAAGGGGCCTTGAGGGAGAAGGTGCCAGGCTTACTACATAGTTTGGAGACAGCCAGCTGGGGCACATCTCAGTGTGTTGCCCGATACTATTTATCTGTAAAGATGTATCACATCCTTCTGATATGTCTCAAAAGAACCTGGGTCAAAATAGCAACCAACTTTCACAGAGGCAAGTGTAGGTTTGGACTTTGAGAACATTTTGGAAGATGACCCTTCTCTTACGACTAGCCACTACTACGGATGGTGGGTGAGAGAGAGGCATCGGGCAGAGTGAGCTGCGCCTATAGACAGGCTCACCCTGAGTTCTGTTCACAGGACAATCTTATGTCTCCAAGGCCTGTGGACCAGGTCTTATCTCCCAGTTAAACCCTTCTTTGTTTTGTACTCAGTGAGGAAACCTGGCTTTATCTCAGACAGACTCTGTCGATTCCTCTTTTAATAAGGATGCAAACCATTCATTCCCGCAGAATCTTCTTTTCTAGGGTTTCTATCCCGCAGAAACTTCTTTTCTAGGGTTTCTGACTTCACGAAAGTAGGTGAAAGTTTACTAGCCTTGGGTGATAATTTCAACAGTAGGCAAGAGACTCTGGGTTCAGGAGGCCACACCCACCTAAGTCAGCCGTCCATTCAAAGTGCGTGGGGGAAGAAGTTCATGGGTTTAGAGTTATCATTTCTCTCTGAACCATGTCCAATTTCAGAAGAGGATAATAGCGCCCGGCAGATCTTTTGTTTAGTGCTTCTTATATATAGTAAAACACTGTAATTTAACAGCTGCTGGGGGAACAAGGATTTGTTCCAGTTCCTGATTTAAATGTTTATGCTAATTGCTATTTATTGGCCCAGATGCAAATGATAGGTTGGCCAAAGTGAAATTTTATGAGGAGCAAACTCCCCCCTTTTGTGCAAATTGAAAAAGTGAACAAGAGGAGGGTGAAATGAGCCGAAGATGGTCTTAATGGCTGCCTTTTAATGGGGAAGATAAAATTAAGACTGATTTACGCGGCCAACTCCCCTGTTTTCTCTTATCAGCTCATTTGGCAGGAAAAATGTAAAAGTAATTGTCCCTCTTTCAATGTGGGCCTCAAAACCATTATTTATTGGCTGAAATTAATCGCTGTTTATCCTTCACTCACGTGGAAATCGCTCCATCAGCATTACGGTTCTCAGCAACTCAACTAGTCCCTTGCAATTTAGCCCACAGCAGCAAGCGTGGATCCTGATGAGGCGTGCCTTAATTTTCTGGGCTGTGGGAGTTAATGAAGACTCCTTCCTGAGGTGGACATATTTGTATTTCTACAACATTAATATCAAAGACCCATACTTTCTCTTTGGCAGCAAATAAACTTTTTTTTTCCAGAGGAAAAATTATTGGAAGCTCGGTGCATGGGAAGAGACACAAACAGAACCATGACCTGAACTGACTCCACGAGTTTCTAAAGAGCCTCTTGGGGAGCCGTGTGTAGACCTCATCCCCGTGGGGGATTCCCTGCAGACTGCTAAAGAAGAGATGAAGGAAGGTGCGGGAGAGGCGTGTGTTGTAGAACCAGCGACGTTTTGATCCTTTGTGGTCCACCACGCTCCACTGACCTTTGCTTGATGGTATCTAATGACAGCTTGTATTTTTCTTTCCCCTGGGGCAGAGATCCAGGATCACCTCCTGTTCTTCCTCAGGGGCCATCTGGAGCCCACAGTCTGCCCTGCAGATCCATGTCCCCCTCTTTCCGATCAACCAGTCAATCCTCAAGCGTCTGCGCATGCGCGCCTCTGTGCCCCACAGGCCACTTTAGCTGAGTGATTAGCACGCAGAGCATGGGACCCTCCAGGAAAGCTGGAGGAGCCACTGAGTCATACTCAATCGCCTAGAAACTGCCCTGTGTGATTGAGCAACAACTTGGAGGTTTTCAGAGATGTGCGCAGTCTCCAGGGGTCCCCCTTGAGTCTGTGTGCGATCTTCTCGCCTCGCCTGAGTGATTGTATATGAGATTTTTCCATTTAGGAGAATATTATGAGAACGCTTTCAAACGTTTATACTTCTCACAGTTCAAATCTGATGTCTTAGGTTGTCTTAGAATAGATTCTTAGTATTTCTTTTTCTTTTTTTTTTTAATTTGAAGTAGCTTTTTTTCTCCTGTGAAAAATCCACATATTTTCTTCAGTTGTGGGTGGGTGGGGTGGGGGTGGGGTATTAGAACCCAGGCCCTGCACATGAGACTGGTACTCTATCGATGTGAGTTACCTCGATGACATTACTTCAACTCTTCTTTTAGTTTTGGTTGGTTGGTTAGTTGGTTGGTTGGTTGGTTGGTTGGTTGGTTGGTTAGTTGGTTGGTTGTTGGTTAGTTGGTTTGGTTTTGGTTTTGGTTTTGGTTTTTCAAGACAGGGTTTCGCTGTGTAGCCTTGGCTGTCCTGGGACTCCCTTTGTAGACCAGGCTGGCCTTGAACTCAACAGCAATCTGCCTGCCTCTGCCTCCTGTCTCTCTGAGTGTTAGGATTAAAGGCGTGTACTTCAACTTCCTAATGACTAAAAAACTAGTAAGTGAGCATTTGCTACACATGAAATCTGCATCCAGATGTTGGCTACGATTCAGTCATTCTTTTCTCTCAGCAAGTGTTCAGTGTCAGACACCATGCAAGCACCTGCACTTCATAAGAAGAGTGACCCTCCAGACGTGAAAGGTCCCACCTCCAGGAACCGCATCTTCCAGTAGATAACGGATGGTCTGAGAACTCCTTATGTCCTTATTTCTACATCTGTGATTATGAACAGCCACATGACAATCTGCTTACACATTATTACTTAGCCAATTGGATGAATACACTTGTGTGTACGTGTTTTCTTTGCTTCTGATTATTTCCTTTCCAGAGCTGGTGTGATCTAAAATTAGAATCCAGGTTCCTCCGGCCCATCAGCACCAAAGCCTCAGACCAGGGAATCAGTTTTTCTGATTCACTTTATATCTTATAATCACACCACACATCTGGGCTCTCTTTCAAATCATGTAATTATCTACCTATCTATCCATTCTCTATCAACTATCTAGCGATCTGTTTATTTCTGTAAAACTTGTTTTTGTTTCCTCAGAAGAAGGAACGAGATGAGAGTTGTGCCCGAGCTTTATGGATACGTGGCTCAGGCTGAGCCCAGAGCGTTTCTGTCTCGGTTCCATGTATCCCTAGCTTAGGCCTGGGAGCCTTCTAGTCTCTGTACAATCCAATCTTCTGCAAGCCAGACCTTGATGGCTTTAGCCTCCAGCTTCTGCTAACGTAGGCCTAGGATGTTTTCAGTCTCTAAGACTTGCTGTTAAATAAGCTCACCCTTACTAGTTCTTTGTGAACTCTAGTCGCTTGTTTCAGCTGGCTCAATCTCCAAGCCGAATGATTCAAACTATCTTCTTTCTGCTTTCACTGAATTGCTTTTCTTGGAAAAACTGCCTCTGTACTCCACAAACTCAATTGAACTGCACCAACTGTCTCCACAAACTCCTTGATCTCTCTGAGCTGTTCTTAAGCAGTTTCTCTTTCTTGTCTGTCCTCATGAGAGTTGGGTGTGTCCTGTCTCTGATTTATTCTGTCAACTCTATCTTTGACTTATCACTTTGTCTGCCACTCAATTACATACAACATTGTTTAGGATTAAAAGTGTGTACTAAATTCCAACCTGCCCTCTGGTGTGATAAAAGGTGTGTATTAGTGTGTGCCTTGGTCCAGCCAGGTCACACACACCTAGGTCTTTGTATGTGATCCCTTGCCAGAGCAGCTGTGTTGCTGGATTAAAATTCCTGTACATATTTCATCTAAAATTTTAGACTTTATTAAGTAACCTTGTGTATAAATGTGTGTGCCCCAGTCACAGCACAAGTGTGAATGGGGAGTCAGTTCTCTCCCTCCCACCCCAGGGATCAAACTCAGGTCATCAGGTTTGGTGACAAGCACCTTTATACACTGAGTCACCTCACCAACTCCTTAGGTGTCTTTATATTATAATAAATTCATTTTAAAACAGCTGTCCTGTTGTTCTGGCTCCTATAGGAATTGGGCTCAGTCTTCTTATTCTTCTGTAATTTGCATATTTAAATGAAGTACTACCAGATATTAAAACGGTTTGTGTTGATCTCAACAGCTCTAACCTTTCTGGAGAATTTTCTCCAGTTTTATTGCAATATTGACTTTAGAATCTATAGCATAGATTTTTATTTATTGATGCTGTCTTTTGACTATTTTATTGACCCTTCATTAGTATTGAACTGTATTAAGAATAAACAAACAAAATTGTCAATCTTTTTAATAGAAAAAAAATCAGGGGTGGAAGGAGAAGCCGGGGCTATGGTTCTGCAGTTAATGCATACTTCTTTTGCAGAAGAGACAAGCTTGGTTCTCAGCCCATGTTAGGCAGCTCACAATGGCTTGTAACTCCAGGTCCAAGTGATCTGATGTCTCTTCTGCACTCACCCACACACAGTCACACACATACACACATGACTAAGAATAAAAAGATATTTCTTAAAACTTATTTCTAAATAGGTTTCTCTCTTACTGATGTGAAGGAAAACTGGTACCCTAGTTCATTTTGGGGTTGTTAATAAACTCCAGTTTATTAAGATGAAGAGTTTAATGTAGCACGAGAAGTCTAGAGTAGCTCAGAATCTAATGCTTGAAAATTTTAAGTCATTTCATAATCAAAATGAAAAGTCAGGGGTAAAAATGATGACCCAATTTTGAAACTTTAAACTATGCATCCATACCATCAAAGACATGGAACTCTGTGCAGGAACTAAGTTCAGTGTGAAGCCCTCTAGACACCAAAGCAACAAAGGAAAAACTAAAGTTCTCGTCAAAAAGCTGTGTAAGATCATCCAGAGCAGGTGCACACACATGGCGGGGGGGGGGGGGGGGGGGGGGGGGGGGAAGGAAAGATGTCCATTGGGCATCGCATGTGCCACAGGTCGAGTTCTTATTCACCCAGAAGCTGCAGCAGTGAACACCAGAGCCTTCTGGGAGCACACAGACACTCCAGTGTGGGAGATACACGGCAGACACAACTGTCTGTGAAAGGTAGTTCCGACACCAGCCTGCCATAAGGCAGTCAGCAGACACTGCTAATCTGTTTCCACTTAGCTCCAGGACTTTGTTGCTTAAAAACACACCCAAATGTTTTGAGTTGTATGAAAAGTTCTAAAGGGATTTGGAACACTGTAGTCTAGATTTAAAGTTAAAATCAGATCTCAGTATCACCAAAGAGAAGAAAGAAAACCTGCATAAAGAGGAAACACAAAAGGATCCTGGGAGTTCGAGCGTATCATCCTTCTCATTGAGTTAATGGTTACGAATATTCCTTGCGTTTTTTTCAGGCTGGAGATTTGATCAGAGAAGTCAGGTTATCCTTCAAAGTTGTTATAGAAGCATCTTCTCTAACTAAATATAGTTACTGTAACAAACAGAAGCCCCCACCACCACCACCAGCCAAACAAAACAGTCTCTGCACTTGAGATATTCACCCACTTAGAAAAGTAAAAGAGGGCCAGGTGTGGTGGTGCACGCCTTTAATGCCAGCACTTGGGAGGCAGAGGCAGGTGGATCTCTGAGTTCAAGGCCAGCCTAGTCTACAAAGCCAGTTCAGGACAGCCAAGGTTACACAGAGAACCCTGTCTCAAAAAAAAAAATATATTTAGTGAAGAGTTGTCTCTGATCTTAGACATTCTAGTAGGTATAAGGTGGAATCTCGGTAGACTTCCTGTTCAGATCTAGCCAATGGACAGCTCATTCTCCACAGCCGTGGAGGGAGCGGAGACTGCCTCGGACATGAACTCTGTGCCCTCAATCTGATCACTTCCCCTTGGTGGGGAGCCCCTGTGGGCACACAGTGGAAGGGGATGCAGGCTATCCTGATGAGACTGCTAGGCTAGGCTGTGGTCAGAAGGTTGGAGAGGAGCACCCCCCCCCCCATCAGAGGTCTAAGGGAGGGGAATAGGGCGGAAGTGGAAGGGAGGGTAGGAACAGGAATATATAAGCAAGTAGATAATAAATTAATTAAATAAATAAATGAGTTGTCTCTGTCTACTGCAGCTATAAGGCTAAGGCTGGTCTTTACAGTTTGCTTCATTCAGTTCAAAGCCTGAATCCCTTTTCCATATTTAATATGAGATGGTTTTATAAATTGACCCACCTACAAGTAAGGTAGGGACTTTAGGGTCTCACTGAGCCGAGTCCCCATTAATTAAGTATAGGATGCATTAGTTACTCTTCAATGATAATTATCTTAGCTTTTAATCTCTTGCTGGATTTCCCATTGGTTTTACTCTTGGCTTTCTGAAGAGTGAATATTTAAGCTAGTAACTATTTGAAAAAAGTAGGTCGGCCTGTGGATTTTCCTAAATTCCTCAGACGTTCGGAAAGAGCTTTTTAAGTTGGTAAAATATTAAGTTGTAAAAAGTTAGACAAATCTTCGCTGTTGTTAGTGTTTGTGGTTACTTTGACAAAGTATCATAGAGCCGGTGGCTTATAAACACGGGAAATTGTTCCGAATGATCCTGTCCCAGAAGCGGCAAGGTTGGCAGAACTGGGTCTTTCCTCCTCATCACAGCCATGGTAGCAAGCCCTCAACGGACAGCTCGGAAGTCTGCCTCATGGGTTACTATTCCCAGTCCTCATTATCCCTTTATGACTCAGGATGCTTTAAGCTACCACGAGTGTAAGTAGCCCCAACTCTACACTCAAGAGTCCTGACGGCTCCTCAGACACTGTGCACACCTGGGTAGGCCGCACATTCACTCTCCTTGTTTCACAACCCAACCTGAGTCTCCTCTTCCTTTCCTCAGTGACTATGTCTAACCAGTCCCTAGCTATCTCATTCCCTTTCTCTTTTTGGGGGGGGTGGGGTGGGAATGGGGTGCACCTTTTGATTTTGTTTTTTTCTTCAAAACAGGGTTCCTCTGTGTTGCTTTGGCTGTCCAGGACTCATTTTGTAAACCAGGCTGGTCTCGAACACACAGCGAGCTGCCTGCCTCTGCCTCCCTGTATCCAAAGGCGTGCACCACCACGCCCGGATTAGTATTCCCTTTGTCACCACTATTGAAAAAGAACAAGGAACTTCAGAGAGACAGGTTTACTTGGCTCACAGGTCGGAGGAGGAAAGACGCCGTTGTGTGGTGCTGTTTCTGGTGAAGGCAACCCTGGCTGGAGAAAAGCAGGTGGGCAGCATCAAGGCTGGAGTGTGTGCAAGAGGCAGAGAGGCCACAGTGAGTCCAAGAGACCAGCTTGCTCTCCTAAGCCCTTCTGGGTGTGGCACTCTAAGTGACCTAATTAATGACCTTCTCAGGATTCTACCCCACCCCACCTAGACAGAACATCACCACCCCAAGGACTAAGGTTCTGATCCATGACCCTTTGGGGGACAAATCAAATTCTTTTTTTCTCTCTCTCTCTCTCTTTCTTTCTTTCTTTCTTTCTTTTTTTTTTTTTTAATTTTTTTGTTGGTGTTGGTGTTGATGTTGTTTTTTTGGATTTTTTTTGTTTTTTGTTTTGGTTTTGGTTTTTTGAGACAGGGTTTCTCTGTGTAGCCTTGTCTGTCCTGGACTCTCGTTTTTAGATCAGGCTGGCCTTGAACTCACAGCGATCCACCTGCTGGGATTAAAGGCATGTGCCACCATGCCCAATTTTAATGACAGCACCAAACTGTGAATTCCACTGCAAAATGCCCCTTACATTCCATCTAGAAAACACGCAAACACTAGAAAACCACATTTCTTCAGTAGGGGACTATATTCCGGTTCTAGCTCGTTTTACTTTCCCAGTTCATTTCCACAGCACAGCCAAGCCCAGCAATCATTTGCTCTGGAACTATCCCAAGTTTTGTGTCCCTTCACCTCCTTTTGTCGTCCCCCCCCCCACCTGCTGCTGCTCCCGTCACCCCATCCCCAATTTAACTTGTTGAAATCAGATCCATGTCCAGGTTGCAACTGAAGTACCATCTTCTTTAGAGAGGTACAGTTTCCCCTGGGAATGCTCGCAGAAACTTCTATGTCTTCCTATGTTAGACCCTGTGTGTGTGCACGCCTGTGGGGATGCCTGCGTGCACATGTGTGGAGGCCAGAGGATGACCATCTTGCTTTGGAGCTTGCTGAGTAGGCCAGGCTGACCGGAGCCCCAGGGATCAGTCTGTTTCAGCCTCCCGGGCTCCGCGATGACAGCCACGCCCAGTTTTCAGGTGGATTCTGGGTATCCAACTCAAGTCCTCCTGCTTATGCAGCCTGCTGACCCTGCTCTCTGTCTCTCTGAATTCTCTCTCTCTCTCTCTCTCTCTCTCTCTCTCTCTCTCTCTCTCTCTCTCTCCTCTCCCTCCCTCCCTCCCTCCCTCCCTCTCTCCCTCTCTCTCTCTCTCTCTCTCTCTCTCTCTCTCTCTCCCTCCCTCCCTCCCTCCCTCCTTCCTCCCTCCCACCTTTCCTTCCTCCACATTATTTTTGTCTATTTTAAGGTGTGTATTGCCCAGAGCGCAGTATTACAGGAAGACTTTTGCCCTTACTCCCTTGAGGGTGAGTCTCATACATCCTGTCTCAGTTGGTTCGGTGTTTTGTGAATTCCAGGCACATGAGACGGGCTTCGGTGACTGATGCTATGTCACCAGTGTTTGGAACTACTGGAATGTGATGGAATCTACAAGAGATTTGGATTACTGGAAGTCAGGTCACTGGGATGTGACCTCGGCGGAGTATTTCGAGGCCCCCTTCTCTCTGCCCCACCTTCCCCCTTGGCACACTACGCAGCGGCACCACCGGCCTCAACACAAGAGAACCAAACAGCTACCTGCTGAAACCTCAGACGCCTTGAGCCGAAATGCATCTTGCTCAAAGCTGATCATCTCAAGTCTTTTATTTGAGGGCTTTGAAGCTGAGTCTTGATGGTTCGTGTAGGAGGTTGGCTAGCAAGCCAGCATCAGTGGACCTCCACAGAGGACTGTGCAAACCTTCTCTCTCTAAGGATGAAGGAGCAAGCAGAATCCTGCTCAATATTTTCTTAGGTCAGGTACATTGAAGAGAGAAAAAGAAACAGCCCACTGGGGAATTTTGAAATGTCCTTGAAGAGTGTAAAATTAATAAAGGTATCTCCAGGCTTTTTAAAAAGTGTCTTCTGATGTATGAAAAATGCCTGCGTGGATTACAAATCCATCATGCGGTGGGTGCTAATGGGAGCAAGACCTGCGAAGGTAAAGCTGCTCAGACAGAACAGTGTAAGGCGGCGAGTGTCTTTGTGGCACATGCTGAGCCACCTTAGGACCCGAAGCAAATAAACTTCAGCGAGAACACTTACACAGGGACGCCGCCGCCCATTATCTGTCTTCTCCACACAGACAGGAAATGGATCTCAGGGTCTCCCTCTGAGCTCTGAGGTTGTGTTTATCCTGAAGGGCTCATATACTTACTTGTTAAATATTGCTTCGTTTTGGAATATGAAAACTATTTTTCCTGACTTTCAGAGGCGTGCTTCAGCAGGAGCATGGCTGTTCATTTCAAAGTACCAAAGGAAAGAGGAATCTGGGCCGGATGGTAGGGACTGGAGAAAGCCAGGCGGCAGGCAGCGCTGCCAGAGCCAGCATAGGTGGGAGAGGGACCATGCCGAGGGGCCTGACACTCAAGCAACAATAACTCAGGTTACAGGTACTGAAATGGTGTTGCTTTTTAGGATTGAGGAGATCAGGTTCCTGCTCCTGCCTGTGTGGGAAAAGCAAAGGTTAAAATGATCTAGACTTTTTGCACAAAGTAAATGTTGATTTTCCTATTTCTTCAAAGGTCTGCTGCCAGTGGCCTTAACTCTTAAGCCAGGTTGATCCTTACCTTTAATTCTGAGAGTAATAAATTCTTTTTGTTGCGTGTATTATTGGGAATGACTCCCTGTACCCGGAAGGCAATTATAGCGTTTTAGAATACAATGTCATAAGATATATCCTCATGATACAATTCACATAGCATACAACTTACCTATTGAAAGTGTTTGAGTCAATGGATACTAGAATATTTATAGATATGTATACTAGCACCATGATCAATGTAAAGCAGTTTCATTTTACCTTAGAAAGATATCCATGCCCACAAACTGTTGTCTGTCAGAAACTAACAAGATCACGTGTGTCTCTTTGCAGTTAGCTTGTTTGCAGTTAGTGTTTTTAAAACTTGTGCCTACTGCAGCATGCATCAACACATTCTCTCTCTCTCTCTCTCTCTCTCTCTCTCTCTCTCCCTCCCTCCCTCTCTCTCTCTCCCTCTTCCTCTCCCTCTCTCTCTCTGCATGACATTCTGTAGTATGAAAATCCTGTGTTTTCTTTGTTTGCTTGCTGGTCCTTTGGATGTTTTCTTTTATTGGTTATTATAAATAATGTTAACATGAACACTCATTTCTAAGTTTTTGTGTGGAAATATGTTTTAATTTCTCATGAGTAGAACTGCTAGATTATACAGAAATTCAGTGCTTAGTCACTTGAGAAAGAACGTGATTCTTTTCCAAGGGATTGAAGCACCTCGTACTACCATCAGCAGTGTTGGGCAGTGTGTGTGTGTGTGTGTGTGTGCAGGTGTGTGTGCATGTGTGTGCGTGTGTGTATATGTATGTGTGTATATGTGTAGGTGTGTGTGCATGTGTGTATATGTATGTGTGTATGTGTGTGTGTGCAGGTGTGTGTGTATGTGTGCGTGTGTATATGTATGTGTGTATATGTGTAGGTGTGCAGGTGTGTGTGTATGTGTGTGCGTGTGTATATGTATGTGTGTATATGTGTGTGTGTGTCTGTGTGTGTATATGTGTGTGCACATGTGTGTATGTTTGTGTGTGTGTGTGTATATGTCTGTGTGTATGTGTGTGTGTATGTGTGTATATGTGTTTGTGTGCAGGTGTGTGTGACTGTGTGTGTATATGTGTGTGCACATGTGTGTATGTGTGTGCGTGTGTGCGTGTGTATATGTATGTGTGTGTGTGTGTGTGTGTGTGTGTGTGTGTTGCCAGCATGGCACACTCTGACTGGGTTTATCAGTCATGTCTATTGAGGTCATTAGATTCTAGCAGCTAGGTGGGTTGCAATATACCTGGAATCCTGGCACTCGGAAGGTTGAGCGAGGGAGCCTGCTCTGGATTCAAAACCAGATGGGGCTACATAGTGAGTACTAGGCAAGTCAAGGATACATAGTGAGATGCTGGGCAAGCCAGTTTTTGTCAACTTGCCCCAAAGTAGGGTTACACTGGAGAGGGCAGTGCTCCTGGGTTGTAGAATAAAGCAAGCCCAGTAAGCGATGGGGAGCAAGCCAGGAGGCAGCTCACCTCACCATCCCTGATTCAGCTCCCTATTCTAGGTTCCTACTTTGAGTTCTTGCCTTGACCTCCCTTAGAGACAAAATGTTACCTTGAAATAAAAGATAAAATAAACTTTTTCCTCCCAGGTTACTTTTGGTGATAGTATTTATTACAGTAACAGAAAATAGATAGAGAGATGCCTTCTCAGAATTTAATTAAGTAAATAAAATATAAAATTAAATAAATGCATTTAATAATATGTTAATCTGATTAATAATTTACATCATAAAGGTCTCCAACCTTCACAAAGGTGTGTCTGAGGAAGTCTCCAGTGTCATCTAATCTCCTTACTTAGGCTTGTGCCTGCCACACTTTATCTTAATTACTGTTGTAATCAATTTTCAAGAGTTAGAGCTCTAAAATTGTTTTCATCCTTCTCCAAGATTATTTTACAACTCTATCTAAACTTTGGAATCAAATTGTTAACTTCTACCAAAATGAAAAACAAAACAAAACAAAAAAAAACCCAAACCAGCCAACATTGTTAGAGCAATTGCAGTGAGCATCCGAGCAGGGGGCGCTTTCCTCACTAACATTTGTCTCCCACTCCGTGAACATGACTTGTTTCTCCATTTTCAGACTTTTCTATAAAGCAGGTCATGTCCTTTGTGGATGGAATGGCACTACATCTCCTATTTCAACATGAATTCCTTTAATAATTTTTTAGTGCTTAGTTACCCACAAATGCCCAATAGAAATAGCCAGATTAAACATGTTTTCTTATTCCTGAGCCAAGGAGAAGCATTCTATTTCATCACTAAGTATCATCAGTATACTATTGGAGCAGGGTTGGTTTTGTAATATTTTTTCAGTCTTATTTTCTTTCTTTCTTTTATGGATTTCCTTGGTTTGTTTGCATTTTAAATCACAGGGCATTAGATGTTGTCAAAATGGTTTTTCTTTCTGTATCTATGAGATGTTCATGTGGTTTTTGAGTTTTGTTTCTCATTCTGTTAATATGACAGATAGATAGATAGATAGATAGATAGATGGATAGATAGATGGATAGACAGACAGATAGATCAGGAGATGTTAAACCAACCTTTCATCTCTGGAATAAAGCCCATTTGGCTATAATGTATAAATCTTTTCTGTGTTACTACAGACATTTCAAAGTTGTGTGCACCCAGTGTGGCCATGTTGCTGGCTGTACAATGGTTGCAAGAGAAATGAGAGCACCACACGGATGAGTCAGCATTTTGTACTCACTGCGATGTGTTGACACTGTTGGCTTGAGCCGAAGCATTACTGAAAACACTTGATTTCTTTAGGGATTACAAGGAAGCTCATGCCATGAAGACAGTAGATTGCATCCTCATCAATCCACACTGCCAAAGCAAAGTCCAGCCAGTTCTTTGCTGTTGCATACCACGTGCTCTGCACATGTAGACCACTTAAATGAGAGAGCTGTGGCTTCGAAACTGGCCTGAGAGATGTGGAAGCAACTGATGTATCAGTCATGTCTGATGTCCTAGGCACATGTGTACTCCATAAAGAGATAGAGAGATAGCCTCAGGCTCACTACTAACTGTCAGATTGGAAAGCCATCCCAAAAAGCTGGAAGACGCCATATTGTGTTCTGGAACACCAAGCCTCCTAGGAAGGAGTGATGTTATGGTGAGGCAAAAAGGGTAGGGATGTTTGAAGTCACACATTGCCGGCAAGGGGTGTGTGTGTGTGTGTGTGTGTGTGTGTGTGTGTGTGTGTGTGTGTGTTGGTTTCAACCACTACAGCAATATCACCTCATGCTCAATTGACTGTCTAATCTGCATCTCTTGAATGTACACATATAACAAACGCTTGCAATACAAAAAGTGTGTGGTAATTGAGGGCTTACTTGCTTCCCCTCCCCCCTTTAGGGCAAGGTTTCATGGATCCAAGGATGGCCTTGAACTCACTACGAAGCTGCAGAAAGCACAGAATTTATGTTCCTTCTGACTCCACCTCCTGAGTGCTAGGACCGCAGGCATGCATTGGTAGCCCAGTGTTAGGACCAACGTTGCCTGGTGAGAGAAGGGAGGACCAGGGGAGAGGTGTTCACGGTCCAATATCCAGTTTTCCAATTAATGGGCATCGTAAGCTGACTGAAGCAATGGGCGGGTGATGCTCTGAATCATGATGGCTCTGACAAATCAAAGCGACTTCCAGGAAAAGAGGCAAAACATTCCCATAAGATGTTTTTAGGACACAACCGTAGCTACCATGATGCCATTCCAACTGTTTAGCTTTAGTAGAGATATCACTTACCAAATCAGAATTTTTGGATAGCACCCGCAGTGCCATTTCCTATTTGGTAAGCCAAGCTTGTCTTCAACTCACCTTCGTTCTTTTCCTGCTGGAAAACAATAACCAAGTCCTATCAAATCCTTTAAAACAACAACAGCAACAGAAAGAAAAAACATGTTTTCCAAGGTCAAAACACACACCAAGATCATAGAGAGGACATTTTGCTCTCCCACTGTGTTTTGTGTTTTCCCAGTTCTAAAACACCTTCAATGATAATAGAGTTCCCAGGATTGTTAAAAATGACTATGATGAATTTAAAAAAGGACTGCAATTTGGATTATGATTTTCAAAACATTAAAGCAAACATTCTAGAAGCAACGAAATAGGGTCTGCTTTGTGTTCAGTCTTCAGTCCCTATCCCACTAGGAAATCAAATTGCATTTAAAGCATATGTTTAATGTGGTGTGTACTTCTGTTATGCCACGTCAAGATGACAATGAGGCACTTTAATGATAATACTGATGACCGTGGTACCCTTTAAGTCTCTCTTGGCTACTTATCCGGTGAGGTTTCACTTGTGGGTAAATAGATGCCTGACTGTAACTGTGCAAACCAATAACAATTATTTTCATCCTTCAGAAACAAGGCTTCCTGGCTTCCTGGGTTTCAAAGGAAATAATTTTGGTCTTTTAAACACAATAACTGGCAGGTGGGAATAGGAAAGCAGTGCTTCCATGCCTGTGTTGTCTGGAAGCTGGGAAAGGGTTAGCCTGAGGTTACCAGTATAGCTTTCTTCTTACCATGCTCCTGGCTTCATAGGTGACTTTGTTTTGGGAAGTGAATAGATAGAGAAATGATTCTACTTTAAATAAACCCATCAGCTTAGAGAGCAGAAAGAATCCATTTTGGATGTGAGCTCACGCACGCTCGAGCATACACACACACACACACACACACACACACACACTCACACACACTCACACACACAATCTCCCAACATATAGGAATATAATTTTTTGTCACCCCATGACTATGTATCCTAAACCCTAGAGTAGCAGCTACTTTGAGTTTAGGGCATCTAAGGAAGGGTGACATTTTGGAGTGTCTGCCCCTCCCCCACCCTCTAGTGTCAGAGACTTCCTAGTTAATCTTCTTTAAGGTCCTATTCACTTAATGGAAATGCTTAGCTGCATAATTGCTTTGAGTCTAGCGCTGTTCCAAATGGAAAATATAATAATCTAATGGTATTGTCTCTATAAGCGAATGAGAATTTCAGGAGTGGCTGTTGGTGCCACCCATGTGATCCAGAGAGGTTAATGCAGTTAAAGTTATTTCACAGTCCATTAAGGAGCTTACGGTGACCTCACGACCTTTGCGCCAACAACACGGAATCCATTATCATCACAATGGAGGAGCCGTGGGTTCGGCTGACTTGACAATGGGCCGGGGGAAATCCCAAGTTAGTACTTAGTTTAAAAAAATGCACTTTTCTTTCTGCTTCTTGGGTATGGCTATTAATATGCCCTCCTGTAATTTGTAACATTAACATTGCTGAAGGTACGGAAAAGGACAATGAAATGAAGATGTCAGAACTGCTGACTTAGTTCGGCGCGCGCTGCTATCGGCGGTGTGTGGAGGTGGTAGCTATCTAACGCGGAAATCAAGACGGGAAAGTCAGGGAACTCAGTTAAATTAATGATACATTATCTCGGGTTGTGAAATTCATTTAGGCGAATAATAGCTTTCCTCCATCACCGTTAAGGTTAGAATCCATTCTGGGATTTAAGATATGATTTAGAGAGAAACAAACACTTAGGAATACAATCAATCAAAACTACAATACACGTTACCAAACTCGAAATTTCAAAGAAACGCGATCCTGCTGGCATTTCCCCCTCAGAGTCAGCACCCCAGAAACAGGCACCACTGCAGACAGCTAGTATTTACCTTTCCCCTGTGTTGTGATTGAGTGACAGTCTTCGCTGCCACATTTAAAGACACATGTAGTGGAAGCGGTTAAGAAATAAAGATTTTATCAACTACTGATTGATTCACAAGTATTAATTAGTATTTTTGTCCTCTAAGATGAACTTGAGTGCACAGGTCTCCTCTGGAGAAATAACAAGTGTGGAAATTAAAATGAGTTCTCCCAGTACTTTGTATCAATGGGGGGGGGGGGGAACCCAAGCAAATACATAGTCTTGCTAAAAATAAAAATAAAAAAGATTATAAAGGTGAAAATGTAAACAGAGCTCTGAAAGAGTCATTTTCTTTCCAGAACCCAAAAGGAGTTATTTTCAAATAATGTAAGGAAAGCATTTGCAGGTAATTGAGAATGTAGCTGTACATTTGAAAGACAGTCCTTGCTGGGGGTCACTGCCCGTGTCAGCCCATCTCAACACAATAAGGGTCCAGTGCTTATTATAACCCATAACACCATGCTCTCGGCACCAGAACGGCACCTGTGTTGCTTTCCAGGCACATTGAGATGGCATCCTTTCAGGGTTTGCTAACTGAGAAAATAATAAAGAGGCTTCGCCTGTGTGTCTGGTGAGACAAAAAGGAAACCTTATCCAACATCGGTACTTACTGAGTGAGCACTGTTCCCTCTGAGGAAAATTGGTTAAACAATGTTCAGTTCTAGTGCTTGAAACTGGTGTTAAATCTACCCTTTCGGGATATTTAAAGCTGAAGGAATAGTGTCTCCTGCTCAGCGTTAAACCTGATGCATATAACTCACAAATATATGTTTCATAAATACTTATTTATATTTACTATTGAAAGAATCCGCCGAGAGTGCCATCGCTAAGCAGTGATCCATAACAACATAACTCTGAGAAAAAGGGTTATTTGCCTTTTGAGGTTTGACACTAAAATTGTTTTGACTATAAAAATTAACCAGGAGCATTTTTAAAAAATCATTTCATTTAATTCTGTAACTTGTTATATAAGTCACAAAACAAAAACAGCAGACTAAACTTTAGTTATCCATGGCAAGTCACTAAAACTTGAGATATTTCAAAGATGTGCCCAGGAGGTGAAAATGTACCATAGTTGCATTAATAATCCATCTAATTTTCACACTAGTGACCGTATCTTTCCTGATAAGGCAGAATTCCAGACAAGAGCAGTGACTGAAGAGGGTGAAATAAATTGGCCAGTAAGAAAACCTCATCATAAGTGAACTAAAGGGGGTGTGTATTTTAAAGGAAAACAACAACAACAACAACAACAACAACATGAAGCGTTCATAGGTCAGAACGTGAAGTGAACTCTGTGTCCGGTGTGGATGAGGGCCGGAACCACAATCTGTAGTTCTCTTTTTCTCAATATACAATATTAAAAATCATTCTAAAAGACATTTAGATAGTTGTGTGCCTGACACCAAAAACATTGCACCCCAATGGGGCTGACTTTTAACAGCATACCTGATAATTATCACTGTGACTATTATTAGCATTTGTCACAAACTGTCATACAATTACTGCTTTTTAAAATCTTTTCTTAAATAGTATTGCTACCTCCAATGCTACCCCTCCACCTTAGGTCTTTGTGTGTTTCCTTGAGGAAACCTCTCTCTGGAAAAGAATTAATAATAGAAAAAGGAAAGACCCTCAAAACTCTGTCAAAATATAAAACATGACTTATAGAAGACACGTCTGGTTCCAGGCTGGCGCACACGGGGCGAATTTGCTTTGCAAAGAGACGCCTCTGTTTGACTAAAGAGAAAGTTCCCGAGAAGCTGGCAGAAAGCGAGAACGTGTGAACGCAGCTTCCAAAGTGGGTCTCAGACTCCAGTAGCCAAAAATAAACCGGTTCCTGGCTGAACGACATAAGTGCAATTGTGAAATTGATATCCCTCCTTGGCCGGGTCCCAGACAATATGTTGCCTTTCGGGGGCTGATCAATGTGATGGATGTGATCTGGGAAAGCCAGGGAGGCGCTTCTCTTTAATCAAACACACTGTCCTCAACACACGTGTGCACACACAGCGAGAAAAGGGGGATGGGGAGGGAGGGAGGGAAGAGAGAGAGAGAGAGAGAGAGAGAGAGAGAGAGAGAGAGAGAGAGAGAGAAGAATCCTCTTTTGGGTGACTCAGAAATCTGAGGGGCACGAACCAAGCTCCACATGGAGACTGAGACATAAGATGGCAGTAACTGAACAGTTTAGTGCTTTTCAAAGTGAAATCAAAAGTCGCTTTAGTGTCGTAACAAACTTAGTAAACATATGCATCTGAGTTTTTTTGTTGTTTTTTTTTAAATAAAAAATTAGGTTCTTGATCTTCTCTCTATTTAGCAGTCATGACCAAGAAGAACAAGGGCTCTTTTCTCCTTTTATTTTTCCTCCTTATTACAAATATTTCCACCATACATTTTAGTGTTTTGGTAGTCATTAAAATAACACCCAAAGTCACAGAGAGAAAAAAATCAACTAAAAATCTCTTGGAAACCAACATTAAACTTGCAGACACTGGTTTATTGGAGCTGTGAATTCTAAATACCAACCTCCTGAGTTTAAAATTTGCTGAGCAGTCACTTAACTCAGAGTCTTTCCCACCACTATAGCAGAAAGTGTGTCTAGTGGCAGCATCGTCATTTCCCGAGGTAAACATCCCTGACTTACACCGACCTGGCCGTGCCGCTTTCTTCTGTAGCTGCTGTAATGACTCCGATTGATTCTGGCTTAAAAGATCAGCACCGGGGGTCTCATCTATTTATTTTTCAGGGTTTCCTTTAATGTCAAAAGGTTTCCAGGCTGGTTAATCCTACTGCACCTCCCCCCCCCCCCCCCACACACACACTGTTGTCCTATTCACGCATAATATGCAGGAGCCAGATTGTCAGCTAATTATGCCACAAGCAATCATCAAACAAAAGACCCACTGTCCTCGCCTCCGGAATGAGCCTTGTTTCAAAGCCACTCCAAGCGGGGACAAAAATCAGGCCCTTTCAGTAAAGGAATCTGGAGCGAGGGTTTTATTTAACTCTGCATCCCAGTTCAGCGCTGCTGCTGTCGCCTTGATGTTGTGGGATGCCGCTAGCTGTTATTTCTCTAGCAGCTGTGTGGAGGGTACCCTCGAGCTTGAGGGGGGGGGGTGGCCCAAGCTCATCATACACACACTGCTGTGGGAAGACACATTGCTATGACGTCAATTGTACAAACGGATTTACAAATAATAGGTTTTCCTCTTCAAAAGGCTTTGAGGAGTGACCTGCTCTTTCTTCTTCTGCCAAGGCTGAGTGTAGAGGACAAACGCAGCAAGTTTCCAGTGTTTTCTGTGTATGGAGATGAGATTATTTGACATAGCAGATCAAAAGAATTCCCAAGATCCTGGACAATAGAATAGAGGCTGGGACTGAAGAGCAGCAGGCTGTGAGGGTGGTTTTGGGTAATTCATGAAAAGACAGGGCACTCAAGGGTGTGTTTCCTGTCCCTCCAATGGGCCACTACAGAGCTAGCTGACTATATCCCCCTTGTGTGGAAGCAATCCCAGCAGAGAGGTAGCCAAGCTATAAGGCAATAACCTATTTGGATAAAACATTCACTGAGAAGAAATGACTGACATTGACATAATTTTCATCCATTTCTTTGAGTTTTAATGATAACTGTTTATTTAATATAATAATCATAATCTTATGAGGAACATTTCTTACAGTCTTACAAGGGAGGGGAACTAACACACCAGGAAAAAATAACATGACCATACCATGTCAGTACATAGAGTTGGTTTTCTGTTTTGTTTTCTTTTTGTTGTTGGTTTTGTTTGTTTGTTTGTTTTCTCACAAGACCACTAGGCTCAGAGAACAGGAAAGCTTGAGACTGGCTTCTCCTGTTGTTAGGCTGTTTCTCTGGGGTGGAAGCTTGAGAAGGGTGTTGGGTTCTTAGATCCTGGCAAACAAAAGATTAATCTCTTGGAATCCTGCATAGTCTATTCCTTGCTCTGATAATGAAGAATTACACTTCTAAACCCAGGCATCACATGCCTGGAATCCCAGCACCTAGAAGGCTGGAACAGAGAATCTGGAGTTTAAGGTCATCGTTAGCTACATGAAAAGTTGGAAACCAGCCTGGGCTACATGAAGCACTGTCTCAAAAATGAGTAAATAATATGTTTTCATGCAATTTTAAATTACACTATATTAAGACAATCAAACTGGGATTTTAAGTATGTGACTTCCAGTGTCCACAGGGCTAAAGCTGTGTTTCCCATGTCCCTCCAGTGGGCCACTGCAGAATCTCTGTTTGCTAATCACATAGTGCCTTTAATTGCATGTGGATAGGGAGAAAATCTATCTCCTTTCCTTATTCTGTTTTTCCCTTTTGTTTTTAGACAGGTTCTTCCTCTGGTCCAGACTAGTAACCCACTTCATAGCCCAGACTGGGTTTGAACTTGCAATGTTCTTCCTGTCTCAGCCTTAGAAAAAAACATATACAATTATAACTCATAATCTATCCTACTAGAAGTTGGCAATCCAGAATAAAAAAATCATCAAAATTATAATTTTGATAATAATAAGATTGTATTTATTTTAGTACATGCTTGAGAGATATAAAGAGGATAATAAATGATTGTATATTATATATGCATACATCCTAAAGGGTTGTTAATTAGCATGTTTACATATGCTTGGGGTGTTTGTTTTTATCCCAAAGGCAAAGTCTATGCTTGGTACATAGACTGACAGACCTCAGCACCCTCAAGTGCTCTTGAGTTAGGTAACAGGGTTTGCAGGGAAACACTCGTGGTCTTTTGGGCATCATTTCTTCTAAAACGCAGCAGAGTGGGTAGAGAATGAAGACTATTTTTAGGAGGACATTTGAAAGAGATGTCTGGTCTCGTCGTGACTGATGATAACCTGAAGCACAGAAGGAAGTCATTAGCTACTCACAATGACACAGATGACAATCTCAGGGGAAAGGAGTGGTCATTCTTGTTTTAGTGTAATGTATTGACTCTCTGGGAATTTCACATATGCATACCAAGCATTGTTGACACATTTACCCACCCTCCACCTGTAACTCCTCCCAGACCCCGCCTCCCTCTCCCTATCACTTCCCAATGTAAAGATTGGTTTTGTTTGTTTGTTTTTTTTTTAATTAACCGAAAACCTGTGCTGCACGTATGCTGTTGTCTGTGTGGCCTTCCTCTGGAGTGTGTTTGACCTACCAGGAATCATATCCTTAAAGAAAACTGATTCTTTCTCCCTCAAAGGCCATCAGCTGTCAGTAGCTCCTTCGTTAGGGGTCAGAGCCCATTAAGTCCTTCCCATTGCATGCTGGGATGTTGCCTGGCTTGATCTCGTCTGGGTCTTGTGGAGGCAGCCCCAGGTACTGTGAGTTCATGAGCACAGAAGTCCTGTCATGTCCAGAAGATGCTGTTCTGGTCCAGTTCTCTGGACCTCTGGTTATGACCTGGGGCATAGTGGAAAGCCCTATGCTGAATACAATGGCAAATTTCTCAGTTGATAAAGCTCAACCTATTTAATCAATCTGGAAGGATGTTTTTATGTAGCCTTGAAGTTAAGGACTAAGAAAATCATACTGATTTGCTTCTTTCAAGGTGTCTTTTACCTTATTTTATTTTAAAAAGAGGTGTGTGTGTGTGTGTGTGTGTGTGTTTTAGACCTACATTTAGAGGGTCTTCCTTCAGCTCCTGTCAACGAGGCCTATTAGGAAGTGAGTAAATTTAATAAACACAGAACTGCACTAAGTATGCATCAGCTAATTTGCATGTCTGCGTGGGGCCAAGTGCAGTCGTTGTAGGCGAACAGCTGTTTGCTCTCTGTTCCTGTGAGCATGGAAATGAGGTGCTTAGAAAAGTGACTCACCATCAAAAATAGCAAACTAGGGCTGGGATGGGGTTCCAGAATCAGGCCATAACTGTCCCAGGCACACTGCATTTAAATTAACCCAGAAAGAAAATCTGCTTATTAAGTTCATTAGATAAAACAGGGTGAGGAGGGGGGCAAAAAAAAAAAAAAATAGGACCTGGTACCTATACTTTCTGTTTTTCAATTTCATAGGACAATTATTTTATTCTAGAATAGTCACCAATTTTTAAAATTAAATACAAGCTCATTTGCAAGAAAACTCTGTTAAGTCAATTAGCTTCTGCCTCTGCTGTCAATGGCAATAAATATTTACACTATGTATAATGTAAAAATATAATGCAAAGTGTGACTGAACTATTGAGGACAGAAAGTGAGGTAGCACCACAAATGACTTAGTCTTATGTTTAATTCTATCAGATTCCCATAGCTTATATGAGCTTCCAAAAACAGACCTGAGGGCCTGGAGAGATGGCTCAGCAACGAAGAGAGATTTGCTCTTCCAGAGGACCAGAGCTCTGTTCTCAGCACCCGCGTTGAATGGCATATAGTCATCTGTGAATGCATCTCCAGGTGACCCAATGTCTTCTTCTGGACTTCAAGAGTACCTGTACTCAAGTGCACAAAGCTACATATTTACTGTGTGTGTGTGTGTGTGTGTGTGTGTGTGTGTGTGTGTGTGTGTGTGTGAATAATAACAATGAATCTTAAAAAATAATACATTTGAACATGTAAAATTTAAAGGTAGTCTTCAGTTCTATCAATTTTCTTCTGCTTCCAGAGTTTATGACAAAATGACATTTAGCCAACAAACTTTGCCTTACTATAAATAAATAACCTGTGAATGTACTTGTTTTTGGTTTTTGAGCCGAGATCTCATAGAGAACAAGTTTGCCTTGAGCCTGTCATGTAACAGAGGATGGCCTTGAGTTCCTGGTCCTCCTACCTCCGCCTCCCAAGTGCTGGGATTCCAGACGTGTGCCACCATGCTGCAGTTCATTTGTCTCTTTGCTTGATTTCATCTTTATAGAAGCCATACATGTGTTTTACATGAGGAAGAATAATGTAGCAACAGCTTAGGCTCCCTCGGTGTTGATGAAATGTGTCCTCGTGTGATGAGTGTTTACGTAAAGAAGTCATAACTGCCAAAGGACGATTCACTTCCATGAATCACACATGGAAACACATTTATAATGAGGAAGTCTTAATAGAAATATCTGCAAGAACTTTGTACCTACATGAACCACTTTTTCAGTGACTGTCGCTCTTTATAGCGACCCCATAGAGTCACACTCTGAAATATTCTGACACTGCTTTGGAGGGGAGGACACATCTCCAGGTGCTCCAGAGATCGTCTGACTCACTGTAGCTGAGCGTAGCAGTGATGCCAAATTCTTATTTGTCCTTCACACGGAGTCCATATTGACTGATTCAAAAACTCCTTGTATGGGCTATTATTTTCAAATTGTTTCCCAAATTATACTGCAATTGAAAATTGGACAGCTTTTCAATTGCTCTTGCATTCCGATTGATTACCAATACAGTTTTTCAGAATTAAGAATATCAGTCTATTCTCTTCCCTGGCATCATGTTGACTGTGTGGCTTTCATTTAAATATTGCAGCCTGGCTTGTGCCAGACTCTGTGTTAAGATAACACACAAGGCAATCAATCAGATTTATTATCTCTTCTCTTGACTCTAGGATGTGTATCACGGTGGGGGGAAAACCAGGATGCCCCAGACATAATGCTGCAGTCACTTCAAGGTCTCCTAGGACCAGTGCCAAGGCTCATCAGACGAGCTTCAAGGTTTGTAGCATGCACTGTAGGTGGAGGTGTTTGTAATAAAAAAGTAGTTAATGTATTTCTGGAATAAATGCATTCTGATAGGGTTAGGTTATCAGATCAAATCAATAAATATTTATTGAATGATTGCTATAAAGAAGGCAGCAGGCTCAACTTCAGAGGGTGGGAAAGGACTACATGGCACACCACAAACTTAAGGGCTTGGACACTCCTCAAGAAACATTCAGAAGTGTCTCAGTAAACGGCAAATTAAAACAATCCTTGAATGTATGGAAGGCATTTGTGATCCTGTACAAACATCCTGTGCTGTCTTTGGAGGTCCTGTGAGCATCACCAATGGTCCTCGCCTCTGGATGAGGCAAGCAAGGGACAGGCTAGAGCCTTTTCTCAGGGCCACAGAATGAAGCAGAGGCAAGGCTGAGTCATTACCTGTGGGTGGATGTTAATTCCTGCCTTTGGAGTCAAGCTGTCTGGGACCAAGTGCTAGAGTGCTAAGATGAGCCCTTGGCTCTGACTGGTCTTGTCCGTGTAACATAAGCACAATTGTGATGTAGTTACTTGGCGTAAAGTTGGTAAACATTTAAATTGTCATAATGCACTGGCCTTCCCTGATCAGTACAGGGCTTCTGCACAACTGGGTCTAAGAGTTCTGATTTTATATAACTAAAGGGAAACTACATAGTCCTCTTTTCTCTGGCTGCTCACCTAATATTTTGTCTTATTTGAAAAAAATTTATTTTTAATTTAGTTAAATTAAATTTATGCTCATGAATGTTTTAGCTGTTGGATCCTCTGATACTGGAGTTTCAGATGGCTGTGAGGCCCCATGTGGGTGCTGTGGATTGAACTTGGATCTTCTACAAGAGCAGCAAGTGCTCTTAACCACTGAGCCATCTCTCCAGCCCCTCTTGTCAGATTATAAAAGTATACAAAAGTTTGGATTTCATAGTGAATGTTGATCCACACACTAATTACCTCAAGGTTGCCTTTGCATATACTTCTTTTGCTTTGTGGCATATACCACACACACCTCCAATCTTCTAATTTCTAATTATTTTTAATAATTTATTTTTTTACTCTCTTGTGCATTGGTGTTTTGCCTGCATGTATATCTGTGTGAGGGTGCCAGGTCTTGGAGTTACAGACTGTTGTGAGCTGCCATATGGGTGCTGGGAATTGAACCTGGGTCCTCTAGAAGAACAGTCAGTGCTTTCAGCTGTTGAGCCATCTCTCTATCCCTTCTAAAATATTTTAAAATAAATCAGAAGCATAAATGTTTAGGAATTATTTATACCATAGTATAAGGAGACTTACAGTGGTGTGACAATGTGAGAGGAAAGGATTATGAAGTTTAAACAAATAGGTTCAAGATTGCTTTAAGCATTGCCTATTGGACATTTGTGCAAGGCTGCATTCTTTAGTCTGATTACTCACGAATCCCAAACAGTGTAAACATGCATGGAAACAGTTTGTTTGAACAAAGTTGAGAACGTGGGACTAGACAAATCGCTTAGTGAAAAAGCACTCTCCTAGAAAACGCTCAGAGAGTCAAGGTCAAATCCAAGGTCATTTACAAGGTGCCCTATATAAGAGCAAATGATTTCCCCCTTTCTAATATGCTTGTATTAAATATAGCATTGTTTTTTTTCCCTCAGGATAGTCTTGGGCTTCTCACTATGTAGTCAAAGATGAACTTGAACTTCTAGTTCTCCAACCTCTGCCTCCTGAGTGCTGAGGTAACAACACTCCATGGCATTGAAGAGTGTAGCTGGGGCTCTGTGTATGCTGACAAGCATTCTGCCCTCTAAGCTGCACCCCTGGCCCTAGCACAATCTTTACAGAATATATTTATTGTGGCCCATAGTCACATGAAGTCAAGTGTGAAATTTTTTACTGATAGTATCATGCTGGCATTCAAAAAATTACATTTCCTCTTTTTGGATTAAGGCTGTTTAAGCTGCAGGTACACAGCTAGGATGGTGTGGTAGCTGCCTGATTAGAGTGCCTGTGACCCCAGCATTCTACACTCTTAAGAAAACTCCATTCATATTTTCTCCATCTTGCTCTTTACACTTGGTATTGAAGCTATTTCATGATCTGTAAAGGCTTCATTCATAGTGTCTCGTTCAATGACAGGCCACGATTAGTTAATCTCTTGTGGTGGATGCTTCTCTCATGTCTGTCTTTCTATGAAAGTGTTAAGTAGGCCTTCTTGTCTTCTTATTTCCACCCATGTGTTTGCTATTTAGGGAGAACAATCTTAAATGTATGGACTGGAGAACCTGAAAAGGCAACCAGAGACATCGAGTGATATTTTTTGAGATGGACACTATGGAGTACCAGCCAGGACGGTGACCAGGTTTTAGACCTATTGTTTGAAAAGCCTTCGTAGATGTAACTGGGACATTTAGATTCCAGGGCCTGGGGGAGAAGGCAGGTGTGCTGAGGTTGACCTGGGATGGTGGTAGGGTATTAAGAGTCTTGTGGTAGGATAAGATGAAATTCACCAGGGAAAGACATGAGGAAAGGATGGGATCAACTTCTTTGACATTTTAGAGCATTCTAGAGGTACTCCAACCTCTAGCATGGTCACCATGTTGGCTGATAAGAATACTGCTGTGGTCAGGGTCTGAAATGCCTTCCCAAGGCCCATCTACAATGTTTGGTCAGCACTTTGTGGCATTATTGGAATATGGTAAAGCCTTTATAAAAGGTGGGCCTAGTAGGAGGAAGCCATCTACCTGCCTTATAGGGGATTTGGAAACCTCCACCCTTTCTCTCTGCCTCCTGGTAACAATGAAATGAGCAGACCTCTTCTGGCCCAAAGCCAAGGATTCGATTGACAAGAGCCAAACTCTCCGAGACAGTGAGCAAAAAGAGTTTTCCTCACTATAAATTGATTTTTCTAAGGCATTTTATCATGCCAATGGGACCACTCGTAACAATTGTGACTAACACAGACCCTACGAAGAAGGAAGATCCAGGGGACTCTGATGGCTGAGAAGAGTGTAGAAGAAGCTTCTTTGAAACAGAGACGGTGGCCCAAGTGTCCAATATTGCCAATGTGCAAATGCAAATAAAGGGGATAATTGATTATGGAATTTGGTGTGCAATTCACTAAAAACTAAAAAAATGTCAGCCACATGTACAAGAAGCATCTGATCTTATTATTATTTCAACTGAGGCAATTTTTGACCCTCCCATTACCACAGATGACAAAAGAAATAAATGTGTAATAATCAGTGAAGATGAGGAGAAATAGACATAGGTTCAGAACTCGTGCTTTCAGTTTTTAGCCTAGCAATCAGGCAATATCAGACCAAAAAAAAAAGTCATCATGTATAAGACTGTCAACTCAGACTTTATTCTAACAGGAAAGAGAAGTGTAAGCTGAATTGTTTTTCCAGCTGAGTATCGCAAATCCCTCCTGTTAATCTCTCTGCTTTCACTCTTAGCTCCCCTGCAGTTGCTCACCTTTCACATGAACTGGGACTTTATTTATGTTTAGGTGTGTGTGTGTGTGTGTGTGTGTGTGTGTGTGTGTGTGTGTGTGTGTGTGTGTGTCAGCACGTGGGCAATCTACTTTGTATGTGCCTGGTGCCCCAGGAAGAACTGGTGTTACAAGAGGTCATGAGCCATCCTGTGGGTGCTGGGATCTAACTTGCATCTTCTGCGAGAGCAGCAAGTGTTCTCAACCTCTGAGCCGCCTCTCCAGTGCTCTGAGCTGCTCTGGGCTGCCCAGTGATCTCATATCACAGGTAGCGGAAACCACAGGCCTCTTCCATAGGCCGACATCCTAACATTTCCCGATACCCACTCTCTCCTTATTAACATTGGCTTTCCAACTCTTTCCCTTAAAAACTCCAAACTCTTCACCTTTGGGGCTTTGTACTTTCTTCAGTTCTTTCAGACTTCTGTCCTGTCAGTACTGGGCCACTGTTCCTAGACCTCCAGCCTCTAGGAAAGCACCCTTCAAACAGAGATGCATTCCCAGCTCTTTTTTTTTTTTTAACTAGCAGAATATTATCTTCTAAATAATCTGTCCTCTATCCACTGGTTGACAGTGATCCATTTCGAATAGAGGAAAAAGATATCATGTATATTGTGATATTCTCTGGGTAAGTCATCTGTTTCCAGGAAATAGCACGTGCTTTCAGTATTGTTACCCTAGAGCCTATTTTGATTGCTTGACTTCCTTCTTACTGTATTTGGTATACAGAATCCTTCACATACATTAGTCCAGATGAACTTTGTAAAAGGACAATTTGTCAACAGAAGACGTCGTCAAACAGTTGTGAGCTGCCATGTGGGTGCTAGGAATTGAAGTCAGGACCTTTGCAAGAGCAGTGATTGCTCTTAACCACTGAGCCATCTCTCCAGCTCAGGCTGGCCTCGAACTTGTGATCCTCCTGCCTCTGCCTCTGCCTCTGCCTCTGCCTCTGCCTCTGCCTCTGCCTCTGCCTCTGTCTCCTATGGCAAATCCTGCCAGCTGTGTACCACCACAACTGGCCAGTTTGCCAAATTCTGAAAATGGTTTCTTGAGATGTTTGTGAGATGTCCTGACTTTTGAGTGACAATAAGGGGAAATGATGCCCTTAGGACACTGAGCCTTTTGTTCCTCCAGCAGAGACTTATCTCTGCATTTATTCCCACATGAGCAACGCTCTCCAGCAAATAACTACGGTTTCCATGTCATTCACACTAAGGCTTGCAAGGCTGCTGTAGCACGCTACACTGACATCCTCTGCTCTTGATGGTCCTGAGATGCTGTCTCCTACTGTCTTTCTTCAGTTGCCTTTCCTCCACGCTGAGCTCCTTGATGATCCAGGAACTTGCTGCTCTTCTTCTAAGCGTCCCTATGGTTGCTATTTCCTGTGCCTGGAGGGGCATGTCACCTTTTGGAAAGCCTCAGAGCACAGGCCTCAAGTTCTCAAGTCTCTGGAAAGCCTCAGAGTGCATGTCTCAGTTTCCCAAGTCTCTGCTTCAATGCTGACCTTTCTGGAGGCTTTGCTTGGCCTCTCTGAGTTAAAAAGAAAATAGCCCCCTCTTTTACTTCTCCTTTTCCTGAACCCTGAAGCATGGCTTTCTCCCTGGTATCTATTTCTACCTTTTTTTTATTACATACCAGCTTGCAAAATTTATTTGTTTGTTATATCTCATCTCCAAATAGGATAGAAATTTCTGAAATGTAGTGTTTTATACACTCTTGTCAGAGCTCATATGAGCGCATGGCACTTGATATATATTTATTGAGTGCCAAATGAGTGATTTTCTTAATATAACTATCTAAGTCTTGCTAACTTTTTATTAATTTCCAGCATTTAATTACTTTATTCCTATTTTAAGTAGAACTATATTTTAATGTTATCTGACTTGTCATCTATGATATAAAAATATGACCTAGTTTTTAACAAGCATTTCTTAATCAAATTCCAATTATCATAATAGATTTTGAGTTATTCTATTGGAGTTACATAAAGACAATTACTTATTTTCTTTGCCCACATTTTAAGGGGGCGGTTGTGCCTCTTTTTAAAGGATTATTCCATTGCCTAGAACTTTCACAAAAAGGTAACAGACTAACAGTGTCACGTCTGAGTTTTTTAAGTAACAGGTTTTATAACAAAGTGCCACACATTTCAGCCTCCTCCCACTGTGGCAGCTGATTGTCAATTGCACACCATGTATATCATCTGCCAGGCCTCTGTGCTAGAGACCTTAGAGAGAGCTGTACTGTTACTGTCTCAAACTGCCATACCGTGATCCCGCTGGAGATGGAAGGCAAAGTGTGGTAGGACATTGAAGTTTCTGTTTACAGTGGCCACCATTATGTGTTGTCACACAACCACATACGTGGTTCCTACAACTGTCAGTGAGGTGGCATATACAGCTCTCTGGGAGGGGACACTGCAAGTCATATAGCTGAGGCTGACACTTGGGTGATGTCTAACTATAAAGATGCTTTTGATAAATTAAAGTTATGTGTGAAATTGCTCTTCTCTTATTGACCTCTCTCTATATCCCAGAGATAAGCCTGTGAGCTTGGGTCACTTTGTGGCTGAAGGGCATTCTTGCATTTGGATATTCATTCAATGTCTGTGTCATAGTTTCTTTTCCTGTCACTGGAATCAAACGCTATGACAGCAGCAATTTAACAAGGCCTTCCGGCTCCAGGTTCCGGTCTGTCACGATGGAGGAGACAGTGGCAAGAGCTTGACAGAGTTGGTCACACTGTATCCAAGGTCAGGAAGCAGGGAGCTCCTGCTCACTTCTCAACTTACAAATCCCAGCAAAGGAAATGGTGCTGCCCACCATTAAAATGGCTCTTTCCACATCAATTAGTGTAATCCTTACCCACAAGCATGCCCACGAGGCTCATCTTCCAAGTGATTCTACACATGGCAAGTTGTTGGTTAACACTAACTACCATAGTACCAGGGACTGAGAATCCACAGTGCCTGCCTTCCTAGCGTCTGTGGCCTGGTGGCAGAACCAGTTGTTTTAAATGAATTACTCAATTGTAACTGAAATGAGAAATAAGGTTTTACTATAATTAGACAACTAAATAGAGGAAGTCTGGGTAGCCGCACAAGGGGTAAGTAAAGATGTAAGAAGGTCTATACACTACCCGGGCTCTACAGTAGAGAGGAGAACACCTCATTTCATTAATTAGACTAGCATGGTGTAAAGAAAGCAGCAAAGACTAGTTACAGGGGGTGATGGGGTCAGCAGAGCTAGGTAACTGTAGAGAGTTTTGCAAAAGAGATTGAACATTGCTCTGTTTTTAGAATCATAGAAGACCTTACATAAATGATTTTAATTATAGGATAAAGCAAGATTGGAGTAGAGAAAATTTTTTATGATGACTAATGAGGAAGTGAATAGATTCACTTATGCGGATTAGGGCAAGACTGGGGGTCCTAGCGGTGAAACTGACTGAGAGAGGTAACACTGGATTTGGTCAGACAGGTATAAATGAGAACGTGTCAAGGGTATATCATTTGTAAAACTAGGTATCTGATGAAGCAATGACTCAAAATTAATAGAAAGTAGGAACATAGGGGAGATTATGAGTCTAATTCCAAATTTTACATCCGTGAAGTCTGTAAGATGGACAAGTCAAGGTGTCACAATGACACTTGGATGTGTGTATGTGGAGCTCAGAGTGGGACAGCTGGAGGGAGCAGTTTGAGAGTCTTCAGGACAAATTAAACTCGTTAACACCCTTTTCATCAACATTTCAACCTTCTTAGGTCTTTTTTTATGGAGGGAATAAGTCTTGATTGTACATTTCCCATCTATTTTCCTCGTCCTTTGCCTTCCAGCCAAGCTTCCTGGACATGGAGGCCACTGAAGGTTTTTCCTCCCAGTCCTGCAGTCTGCGCGTGCAGAGTCTGACCACTCCACTCTTGGACTTCTCTTGATGCTAAATATTTTTCATGACCAGTAGAGAAATAGCCAGTTCTGACAATTAATTCCACTTATAAATCCATCTCTTTTATTAATGTGTTTTCTCCCATCTGGGCCATCCACCGTCAGTGTAGACAGTACAGTACCACAGTAGACATCCTCTTTTATTATAAGCTGAATTCTCCACCTAGAATCTTTTATTCTTACAAACATAAATAAAAGGATCTTCTTGTTCAGAACAGCAAAAGGAGAGTGGCAGAGACAGCACTCAGGCAGGTCCTTGACCTCGTCGAAGCTAGAGAGATGCTCCTCATGGAGCTGGGAAGATGGCAGCGGCGTCGCTTGACAACTCAACAGATGATCTGGTTTCAAGGACAACTAATTTGCTATCACTTGAAAACAAACACTTCTAGAGCTTTTATTTTTTCTACTGTTAAAATACTCTGGTATGACTTTCCATCTGCCTACCTGCGACTAGTCTCTCTGCTCTTTCCTGCTAACAGTGTCTTGATCATAAGATGTTAAAAAAAAAAAAGGACCGTACTAGATTAATATAAAAGAATACATTTTTATCTTTTCTTATCTTTTCTTCCTGCCATAGATAAATATCAGCCTAATGTCTGGAGGCATAGATATATCATGTCCTGGAGGCAAAAAGAAGAAAGATTTAAGAAAGTCAGAGTATGAATTTAGTTTTTTTCAGTAACTAAATCTACACAGCAGACAGTAACAATCTTCTTCTTATTTGAGATAACTGAATTCCTGTTTTTATAGTCAACAATCAAATATACCTTACTTGCAGCCAAACATATGTTTTTTCTAGTAGATTTGTTGGCAGGGTTTAGAATTCAACACCTTAGGCTTGGGATATAATATAGAGTAAACTGTTCGCTGTACAAGCATCCGACCCATATTCAACCACAAGAACCGATGTCAAAAAGCTGGGCGTGGTGGTGTAAAATCAGAAAGAGGCAGGGGTTGGAGACTGGCTCATCGGCCTAATAGATAAGCCCCAGCCTTGTGAGAGACTCTGTTTCAATGATCAGGGTGAACATTGCTTAAGGTAAAGCATCTCAGGGTGTCCTCTGTTCTCTGTCTCTGTCTCTGTCTCTGTCTCTGTCTCTGTCTCTGTCTCTGTCTCTGTCTCTCTGTTTCTGTCTTTCTGTCTCTGTGTCTCTGTCTCTCTCTCTCTCCCACAGACACACACGCCCCACGTATGCACACAGAAGTACATACATATGCACACAGGTAAGCAAGCACACATGCATACATATATATCCATCAACACAAATAAACAAGCGCACACAAAATGAAACTTTTCTGAACAAATGAGATACTTTCGCATGCCATATATGTTATAAATTACTTGTATGTGCCACACTGTCATAACTTCTTTGTATGTTTTCTCCAGCTCATACATCTGCCTGTCTTGTTACTGACCCTGCAAGGTCTGCTTTCTGATTATTTATTACCACACAGTTTGGTCTTGATAAGATTTCTCCTCTACCACTGCAGTCTCTGCATTCTAAGCTGGCAGCCTCTACCAGCTCTCATTACCAGGACATGAGAAACAGATAAAGTCTGGTGCGCAATGCTCCTTCCTCCTCATAATCTTCTATTATTTCACAGTCTTTTCGCCCAAATGCTTCATTTTAATCAAATTGTCCCCTTGACCTAAATATATCTACCAGATCACTTGCTCGGTATTAAATTCAACCTTATCCTTTTCCATTCCTCAAATCCTTCTCATTTCCCAAGATTCAGCTCAAATCCCACCTCCTCTGCCGAAGCTTGCTCATGCACCATGGCCTGGCCTTGTCTTTCCTGCCTCTCAAATCCAGCTTTTAATATTAGTGTTCTTCTCATCTTCCCTTATACCTACAGGGAGCCCAGCTACACTGGGCTAATCAGTCATTCTCCAAACAAACTTTATCTCTGTCCAGGCTGTAGTTTGCAGGCCAGAGCACCCTCATTCCTTCCCCCATCCTGGAAATGTTCATATCAATGGAGACACAATCCCAAGTCTTCTTCATTGGAAGTCTTTCTTTAACCTGGGGCTGTGGCGACCAGTTCTCCCTGTACAGTTTGTTCATTATGCTGTTTGTTTCATTGTATGTTTACATGATGATTGCTTTTCTTACCCAGACCTCCACTATGCCAACTTTATAGTGTCTGTACTGTGTCCTCAATCATAATTCATCAGAGTAGGCTTCTCTGCTCATCGCAGCCAAAACTCCCCGTTAATCACAGAAATAATAAGCCTTCAGACAGGTAGTGACTTATACAGAGTCACAGCATTCAGTTCAGGGCCCAGCCCTGTGTCAGTGCTCAGAATAAGAAGACGAATGAGAGACAGCCTCATCCTACCATGAACTAGGAATCTAGTCAAGATGTCAGCTATATTTAATGAATAAATCACAGCTTTATATTTGGGGAAAGAAAATCATTATGACAACCATATATTGTTCCATATATTTTCTAACACTGCCACAATGCAGAAGATGAATTCCATTTAGAGAGACAACTATAGAGAATTTTTGTAATTCAGGTAAATTAATTTCCTACAAATTTAAAATCTAAAAATGATGACCCATAAAGATGAGGCATCAACCAAGATAACTTAAATCAAATCAAACTACATTTACATTGGTTTGTGGCTGTTGTTTGTTATTATGAATTGTAGGATGACCTTGAATTTCTGATGCTCTGAGTCCTGTGATTTCAGGCTCACGCCATTACATCCCACTTATGCAAGTGCTGGGGACCAAACCCAGGGCTTCATGAAAATTCAGCAAAGACTATACCAACCCAGGTACTTCCTGTCCTCTACAACAAAGGTTTTACTGTTACAAACATCTCTGTTTTCTTGTTTTGAGAATAATAGAGCACTCCTCATTAGTGCCCACACTGTCAAGTTTCAGTCCATTTCGTCTTTATTTTGCAAGGGAGTTGAAAACCAGAACTGTGTGTGATCTGTCCAGGGTCCTTAAGTTATCAGTGTAGCCACTGGCAGCTTGTTTTCCAGGCTGGCTTAGTCAATGGCTAGTACAGTCACAATTCTGGGTGAGGACCACTTCTTCCCATTTTTAGATGCAGAGAGTCTATTTAAGGAACTTCTTGCTTTGGTACCTCCCACTTAAAGACCCACTGTATTTATTTGTAACCGAACATACTGTGTATATACAACACACTATTGGTTTTTCCCCTTTTATTGAAAACAGATCCTTTTCTCCCATAATGCATCCTGATTACGGTTTCTCCTCCTTCCCCTCCTCCCAGCTCCTCTCTACCTTTCCTTCCATCTGATCCACTCCTTTATGTCTCTCATGAAGAAAGAGCAGGCTTCTGAGGGATAATAATAAATTATAACAAAATAAAAATAAAATAAAACAAAACTATCTTATCAGAGTTGGACAAAGCAAACACAAAATGAGGGTGGAGAGAGGAAGAGCCCAAGAGAAGACACAAGAATCAGAGACCTACTGGTTTGCACACACAGGAATCCCATAAAAACACTAACCAGGAAGGCATAACCCACATCCGGAGGACCCGTCACAGACCTGTGCGTGCTGCCTCAGTGTCTGCGTGTTCATATGCACTTTGCTCAGCTGATATAGAGGGCCTTGTTTTATCGGTGTCCCCTGTCTCCTCTGGCTCTCCTACTCTTTCTTCCTCCTTTTCCATGGGGTTCCCTGGTTTGGTGAAGCCATCCCAAGCTGAGGCAGCACATTATTGTTAATACAATAAGCTATCCTAATTATCTTCCATAACTATCGTCACAATTTCATATATTTTAGTCTAAATGAAGTACAACCTATGGACCTGAAAGGAAGAGAGCACTTCATGACCAGATAAAATCAGCGGGCCATAAGGTGCTGATGTGATGACCAAGTCCTTTAAGAACTTAACGAATGAAGTGAGGGCAGTTAAAAGTGAGCTGGCATTGGTTTGGTCTGGGTGCATCAAATACTGTCTTTTCTCCCTTGTAAAGCTGAGTCTGCAACTAACCGTATGTTATCTTCTCCCAAATTAAATGCTTGGCAGGAGCCATAGGTTCTCTTCTCGAAACGTGTAAAGACGCCTACAAAAACTGAACCCCCCAATTTCTTTTACTTGGAACTATTTTCAAATGAGCTTCAAACATATATTGGTGGTAGGAGAGGGGACCTGGGCTCTAAGGCCAGGGTCACTCTGGACTTTCTGCACTGCAACTGATGTTCAGTTAGTTTATCAGCAGTGACGGGAAGTGTTGATGCAGGGGAGGCTCCTGGGGCTAAAAGCTCCAGCCTGGCTTAAGGCTTACTTCTCCATCTGGCAGCAGGACTCAGGAATCCTTCAAAGAAAACCTTCAAAATGCTTGTAAGAGAAAATCCACCGGGCTCCACCAGTCAGCTGTCTCTGCGCATTTAGCAGTCGAGGAGTCAAGCTCTGAGTGAAGTGGCCAAAGCAAGTCAGAGCAGGGTGGGGCTTGGGTTTCCTTTATCCTGCTTGGACGGTTAAGGAAAAGGTGAGCTTCGTTTTCCTAGTGGGCCTAGACAATTCAGACTGCTGTAACCACCTCACGGGTCTGGGTAGCTGAAAGGACAAATGTTTGTTTCTCACCATCAAGGAGAAACAGAAAGACCCTAATTAGGGTGCCAACATGGCCAAGCCCTGCTGAGGACCCGTTCCCTGGTTGGCAGAATGCAGCTTTCCTGTGTAGCCTCGGTGATGATGGGAAGGAACTCTGGAGCCTTATTCTCTTGTGAAGATAATCTGAACCCCACTTCCTAATGACATATTACTAAGGGCTTAGGATTTCGTGTGGTTATATTTTCCTGGAGGGCGGTGTCTGTATTCGCAGCATGCATAGAAGGCAATCACAGAACAAAATCAAAACTCCACCCACATCTTGCTTGTGGAACCCGAGAGTTCTTTGGGGTTAACAGGAGCATGGATGAGGGGCTGGTCATGTGTGTGCTTTTGATGCATGATCTTGCGCATGTAGTTCAGGCTGGCCTCCAACTTAAGACAATCTTCCAAAGTGAGTGTTCTACCATGCCCAGCCAGAAGATTTTAGCTGGGCACCAGCGTCATACCCCCCATGAGTGACATAAAGATGCACAGGAACTGGACATTCTCCTAGCTTGCCAACCCGGAAGTTGCTATTTGACCTTAAGTGATGATCGCGATTTAGACTATCTCCTTGTGATTTTAACCACATTTCACAGACCACCTGCCATGTTTTTGTGCCGGCAGGCAATCCTTAGCAGCTTCTTCTTTTTTTAAAATATATTTTATTAATTTACTCATATTACATCTCAATTATTATCCCATCCTTTGTATCCTCCCATTCTTCGCTCCCTCCCATTTCCCCTTACTCCCCTCCCCTAAGACTGTGACTGAGGGGGTCCTCCTCCCCCTGTATATGCTCATAGGGTAGCAAGTCTCTTCTTGGTAGCCTGCTATCCTTCCTCTGAGTGCCACCAGGCCTCCCCATCTGCTTCTAATAAAGCTCCGTGTTGTGGCACTTCCCTGAGCTCCTTTCTTTATGCATAAGGTAAAGTTCCTTTCTCTTTCCTAAGTACACAAAGAAGAGCAAGAGTTTAACATGTCAGCTGCTAGTTGAGTTACTTCGATCTTCTTTGCCTGCTTCTCTGGGGTTTCTTTGTTGGCTTGCTTGTCTGACTCCAAGAGATCTCTCTAGCAATCTGTTTTGCCTGTAGTGCCTGACAGTATCTCAGGGGACCTGGCTTAGTAAGACTGATGGGAACCTCCGTCTTACCCATTTCCTGGCAAGATGGCTACTACCCTAGCTTCTCCTTCCCTGTTCTTTTATCTCTTTCTCTCTCTCTTTTTTTCCCACCCCCTAATGATGGTACATTTGTCTTGCTGAAGACGTAACATTCGCCGCCAAGGATGAACACTAGGGCTCAGATCTCTCGTTTCTTGGCAAGCTCACACACTTCACACCAGCCCTCCTCGGCACTATTAATATTATATATAGATGCCCTTGTCACAGATTTACATTCCAAGATCTGAAATCAGCACGGGAGGGTGAAACTCGCACTAGGAGGGGGTGGAGGGGAAAAAGGCTGATTTATCGTAGGGGAGGTTAGAGAGTAAAAAGGAGGTGATCAAATTTATATTAATGCCTTGACCTATATTCTTTTTAAAACTGCTTTTTGCCCATTTCAGCACAGGAACATTTTGCTGCCTAAACCCAGAAAAGAAATAGAAGGAAGACCCAAACATGTGGCTGTCGCGCTGGTTTTTCTTTTTATTTACTATGAAAATGTTCAGACAGTAGTTCGTGTGTGGACTTCAGGAGGGAATATAGAGACAGATTGTTAGATTGACCTGTGTGGTGGTTTGAATAGGACCACCCTATTCAATAGACTCATGTGTTTGAATTCATGGCCATAGGGAGTGGCACTACAAGGAGGTGTGGCCTGGTTGGAGAAAGTGTGTCCATGTGGAGGTGACTCTGAGGTCTTATAAGCTCAAGCCTGGCCAGTGTTATACACACAGTCTCCTTCTGCTGCCTGCGGATCCAGATGTAGAGCTCTCGGCTCCTTCTCCAGCACCCCGCCTGCCTGCACGCCGCCATGTTCCCCGACGTGATGATAAAGGAATGAACCTTAAAAACCGTAAGCCAGCCCTAATTAAATGTTTTTCTTTGTAGGATTTGCCATGGGCGTGGTGTCTTCTCACAGCAATAAAACCCTAAGACAATCTGCTTCCCCTGCCCCCAAAACCCCTTCATGGGGGTAAACATGGGCTGAACAAACAATATTCTGAACCAACTGAGGTAAGGTTTGTCCACCCTGGAGGCTGAGAGATGGCTCAGCGGTTAAGAGCAGAGGACCTCTTGCAGAGGACCAGATTTGGTTCCCATCACCCATGTGGCAGCTCACAGCCATCTGAAACTCCAGTTCCAGGGCATCCGACAACCTCCACGTACATCCATGCAGACAAACACATGCACATAATATAAAAATAAATCTAAAAAAGAAATTGTCTATCCTGGTCTGACCTCATTTAACACAACTCCAGACGACCTTGCCATGGGCTGGCACCATTTTGTTATTTGGAGTCCTGTTTTGAAGGTGAATAGGAAGAGCTGACACTTAAGATACCAGAGAAACATTTATGTGGTCTACAAATTAAAAACATATATTTTGAGGACGGGTCCTCATTTTTTTCAGACAACACAGAAGTAATCTGTCTTTGACTTATTTTGACTCTTTACCAAAGCTGTATGCAAAGATCTAGGCTCTCTCTTTTACTTGTGTGTCTATGTCTTTGTTGTTAGTCAACTGTCCCTCAGACTCGCGCTATCCGGTCAGTACAGACCTAAGTCTGAGGAGTCATCGGGACATTGGGAACTGCTGCTTCCCATCCTGCGTATGGGTATTTGGATCTCTTGAGCTTTCATTCGCTACTAGGACATTCAAATTGGATGCTGTGGGGTTTGCATTTGTTTGGTCCCAAGCTGGAGATGCTCCTGGGGGCATGTCTAGGAGATGCAGCATGGCTGGAGGGAGTGTGTGACAGGGGGTGGGTGGGACAAGGGTGGAGCAGATTGACAATTTACAGACTGGTGTCCTTCCTCAGTGTGTTGTTTCCTCCACTTTGTGTTTGTGGTTCAAGGTGTGAGCTCACTCTTGGCTTGCTGCTCCAGGTGCCATGCCGCCTGTTTCTCCATGAAGGTGATGACTGCTTGAACCACAGCCCAAATAAACCTAAGCAGACTTTTCGTCACTGACTATATGGCAGCTTTTAAAAGTACTTCTTGTGTTTATTTCTTGTGTGGCTGGAGTGTGCAATGTTCTTCCACAGGCTTGTGTGGTGGTTACTGTTCTGAGACGTTGTGGGACCTTTAAAGATTGTGCCCTACTTGCTGATGGTGGGCCTGTGGAGTGGCCCTTAAAGGTTATCTCTAGGTTGGGTCTGAGCTCTGTCCCTTGGTCTATGCTACACAAAGAACTCTGCCACACATACCTGATGCTATGGATGGCATCTCCCTGACTGTCCCAACATATGTCACATGACTGAACACACACTGAAGCCATGGGCCAAAATAAATCTTTTTTTTCCCCTGTTTCTATGAGGTCTATTATCACGGGTCAGAAAAGGAACTAATACATTCTCTTTTAAACCAAAAGCTCAGCGTCAGGACACCACAGTAGGAAGCACTGACTATGTTTTGACAGTCAATAGAGAACAGAGCGTGACAAGGTCACTCTAACAGTTCTACCCATGTACAGTTGAAAATTATACTTATATCCAGGCGATGCTGGCTTGCTGAAATTCTGCATAGTCCTTCAGTGAGGTTCCATGGAGTGCTAACCTCACTGGTAGGTAGGTAATGAGTTAAAGTTAGGCGTGGCGCTCGTCTCAGCGAGTTCCTCTGCTGTCATATCTATTTTCACAACACGGTCTTGCATGAATTTATGAGATATGCAATTAATGATGATGTTTCTGTTAGTTTTTTTTTTTTTTACTCCACATTTTGTGTGCCGAGCAGGTAATAGTCAATAAAACCCATCAATGACCACAAATCCTTCCCAGATAGGAGTCTTTATTTCCAAGGCCTGTTACCATTTTGAGGTGTCCCCACCCCCCCAAAAGCTGGGTGTTTGTGCCATAACAGTAAGTGTCGGAATCACCTGCCTAGAGTCAAACTTTTCCGAGATGTTGACTGTCTTGTTCTCAAAGGCATATTCTCTTTTAAACCTGGCTATTTCATTCTTCTTCTACAAAAAGAAAGGGACTTTTGGGACAGGTCGGGTTATGTGTACAGGACGGATAGAACCAACACCATTGTCAGGAATGCACCACAGCTACATCTCCCTTGCCTGGCAAGGGGCTTCTACAGACCTGACAATGATGGAAGGTTTCCACTTCTACCCTTGGGCCCGGAACAAGAGGGGCCCCTAGTTCTGGCTCAGTGTGATAAAGAGTCCTGTGTATTATAGATAAGAAAGCACAAGACACATAGTTTTTTTCTGAAGAAAGGGTTTGAATAAGTTTTAAATCATTGGATAGTTGGCAATGCCAATGAGCCACTCTTTGCAGAACCAAGAGTTAGTGCCCCAGCCAGGGTGCAAACTGGAAATTACTGATGAGTGAGAGATGGAGAGCTCAGCTCCAGACAGGAAAAGAGACTAAATATGGCTGTTCCCGCCTCCCGTATTAAGTGTCCAGGCAGCAGGCTTCCAGACGCTGGCTTCCTCCTATCCTGTGCTCAGGAGTGAGTTTTCAAACTTCCTGAGAATCCGAGTCGGAAAGGCATAGCTCAGTGGAAAGAATCAGTCCAGTTCTTCCCTGAGGAGCTTGGCAGTCTGCTCTGCATTCTGGGTCTGGGCTGGTCCAAGCAACTTGGGATGAGACTTCTTTACAAAGTGGTGTTTCCCTCAGGCCAGCCCATCAAGGCAGTTTGACAAAGGTATCTTCAGGGAGTCATCTTGAGCTTGAGTTCCCAAGCATGGGAAGAACGGATGGCGCATGAGCCCAGTTCAAGCCTGAGATCTGTGGGAGGTAGATTCTGTTCACATTGTAATTCTGCAGAACACCCTCTTTGGGGTGCTCCAGGGCTCCCTCTGAACAACCCAGATTCTAACTTTTCTCTGCCTTTGGTAATGATTTCACAATGATAGTATGGTCCTGATTTTACCATCCATTTCTTTTTTTCCTTTCTTTCTTTCTTTCTTTTTTTTTTGTTTTGTTTTTTGAGACAGTGTCTCTCTGTGTTAGCCTTGGCTGTCCTGGACTTGCTTTGTAGACCAGGCTGGTCATGAACTCACAGTGATCCGCCTGCCTCTGCCTCCCAAGTGCTGGGATTACAGGCGTGCACCATCATGCCTGGCTTCATTTCTTCTCTTTCCATCCCCTCCTCCTTTTTCTCCTCCTCCACCCCTGCCTCCCTCATATGCTTTCACTAGACAGCCCCCCTAGGCTCACCTCAAACTCTTGAGTTCTGGGGTTCAAAGAATGTCTCACCATGCCTGGCTTCTTTCCTTTGCCTGTCCTCCTGGTACAGACCAGATAAAGGACACACTCAGAAAGACTGAGCTGCAGGGACCCACCACCTTCCGCAGACACTCCTAGAATCTTGGGAAAGGCCGGTGTGTTAGGAAAGGAAGGAGCAGGGCCTCTTCAGCTCCCAGCTATAGATGTAACACAGTGACTCTGGAATCAAGGACCTTGTCTCATGCCACCCTGACACCCATTTGGAGTTTGGGTGCTAAGTGGTAATGTTATATTAAGATTGCTATTGGGCTTAGCTGTTCTGGTTTGGTGGGAGATACCCCGGTGACTGTAAAAGGCCAGCCGCCAGTGCTGTTGGCATCTTAACCAATGTTTTTTTCTGTAGGAACAAAAGTTGCTCATCTAAACTCTTCACAGAGGCAGTAATCTACTTACTCCACAAAATCATTGCAAATGAAGTCAGTAGGTTTTCAGGCAAAATGAGTTGAGAGTCAGTGGGGGAAAACACTGTTTTTCCTTGTTTACCTCTTTTTTTCCTACTGAATATGACCAAATCTGTTGTCTTCTGGATAACTATAGCATGCTAATCAAATTTTCTTGGCTTTTTATTTTAGCAACATTTGAACAAGTTTAAAATTTGTAAGAGCTCCAAATACGGAGGCTCTGGGTACAGACCGAACATACTTCAACACATCAGAACTGTAAAACTTGCAAGCCAAGTCCATAGGAGCTGCCGTTAAGTCAAAACAGACCCGTGCACAGGCTGCTCACCAAAAAAAGACCTTTCCCCCTTTCTCTCCTGCTCCCCCCACCACCAGTGTATGTGTGTGTGTGTGTGTGTGTGTGTGTGTGTGTGTGTATGCATACATATGTATGAGTATGCAAGCACGTAGAATTCTGAGTATTGCTCCTCAGTGCAAAACCACCTTGCTTTTTAGGACACTGTCTCTTACCCACTGGGATTGGCCATGTAGACTGTAGTCCTTTGCTGGAATCCCCAGGGGTCCTTCTGGTCCTACCTCCCCAGTTCTGTAATTACAAGTTTATGTAACTGTGCTGGACTTGTGGGTGGAGGGAGCACCACAGTCCCATACGGAGGTCAAAGGACCACTTAGAAACAGGTACTTTCTCTCTTTCATGTAGGGCCCAGGGGTCAAACTTAGGCACTCAAGCTTGGCAACATGTGTTTTCACCCACAGCACTATCTTGCAGGTTCTGCACGCCTATTTAAATGTGGGGTTTGGGGTTCCAGATCAGGTCTTCGTGCTTGCAAGGCCAGCACTTGATTGAGTAAGCCTTCTCCCCAGCCCCATGGAAACTCTCTCAGGACTATCAGAGAGCTCTGGGTGCACCATTCTGCCTTCTTGGTATCTGCTGGTCCTTGTGAAGGTGTCCACTGGCTGCTCCTATGGTGTTTAGCACCACAGTGTACTATTTCAGGGAAGGCAGGACTAGTGTGGACAGATGTTGATATGCAAGTCAGCTTCTTGTTAGATCCCTGAACTTGGGCAAGCAATTTACTCTCCAGTCTCAGTCTCTTCGTTTCTAAGTGTGAGAACTTTTTAAACACAAAGGGGGTTAAAAGCTGCTCAGAGCAGTGACAGTACCTGAGGTGACAGTTCACAGAGATAGGCAGCTCTCCGGTTGCTTGCCTGGTGACCAGTGTGTCACCTCATTGCTGGGACTGATGCTTCTTCTGTTCCTGTCTCCAGCAGGGCAATAGTCAGTAGTCTGTATTATTCGTAATTAAAGGGACGTGCTGCGTGAATGCTGTCATTGTGAGCAAAGCCTGAATGCCCTGATCACTTAAGACTCAGCGCACAGCATGGTGTCTGGAACAGAAAGGAAAGTCTGTAGATTTTGAACAGTCCATAGAAAACATGATTAAAGTGGCAGAACCGGTCACCGAAATGAGGAATTTCCATCCTGTGTTGTGCTCTTCCATTAAGACTCATGAATGCAGCTTGCTTAGAAAAAGACTTCTTGCCCAAAACAAAAATCTATAAACAACTTTAAGACTAAAAAGAAGTTACTATGTATATATTGTAGGAGGAGATTGTAATCTTTATATTATGTATTCTTGGTGTTTAATTTGTTAGACTCATCTGTTCAATAAATTAAAAATAATTTTTATCATGTGTGGGTTATTCTAAATACATATTTCATCTTTCAAACTGAATAAAGAGTCTGGGGAAACATATTAGAGGTAGAGCACATGCCTAACATGTTTGACACCCTTGGTTTAATCCCCAGCACCCACCACAAATAAAACATAAAACTGGAAGGGCAGGGAAGAAACCCGCATTTCACTAATGGGACATGAATTTGGTTGTGCTCAGATCACCAAGTGATTATTGCTAATGTAATTATAGGTAAATCAATTTCCTTCAAGTTTTGTTCATAATTTTTATAAATGCCTTTTAATGTTTTAAATTTTAATTTTGTTAGGAAGTTGGTATGTTCAGGTTAGGGAATTAAACTGAATTACTTTCAATGCCCAGGATTCTTAATTGCCAATCATAGAAGTCTCTTCTTGCCCACTTTATAATTTACCATAATTACAGGTCTATAACATGTTTATTTAGTTATTCAATGTTTCTTGTGCCTTGAAGTAGGAAACAGTACGGGGTCATTTAAATGTGCAGCAGATGAAAAATGGCTTCCTGTGATCACAGATGCAACTCTGTGAAATATCTGGGACATTGTTTAGCTCCCAGAGAAAAATGGAGAGGTATTCAAGTGGTCCTTCAGACTAAACGCTTCGTTAGTAAAGAAAGGTAAATGCTTAAGTTATAGCAAAATAATTTGAAACAGAAGAAAATAAAGGAATTACCCATCAATCCATCTGCTTCCTAGCAATGGCTATAACTATGCATTCACTGTGCCTTCAAAAACTGTAGGACGGCCCTCCATGCCCATCGCTCTGTATCCGATGTGCTAAAGTCAAGGTCAGGAAAGAAAAAGAGAACCGAGAGGCAAGAAGCTAGAGTCCTTGGTAGGATAGCTTCCTAAGAGAGAAGGGAAACCTGATCATGCTGAGAACACAGGTGCATGGATTATCTCCAACGGGCACGAACATTCGATCCCCTAAAATGCATTTTAAAATAGAAGACAGGGACTGAGGAAACTCTGTAATGACCTTGGCCCTGTGGTCCTCATTTGGACATTTTAACAGGCTAAATGACATTCCAAGTAGGGACAAAGGAACACAGGTGGATATGGAAGATCAGCACAGTATTCTGGGCTGGTAGTTTGTGCTGAATTCAGCCAATGAGAACTTGACCTGTAGAGTCAAGTAAATCCTGACACGGAGACAAGGAGACTTTGAGTTGGGTAACACCATGTTTGGGGCTGGAAGCTTGCTGCTATAGCCTTAAGCAATCTAGAGGGCTGGGGAATGGAGGAGTTGAAATGGTGTCAAATAACTACAGTAGGGCAAAACCCAAAGACTAGATGAACTGGGAACTACAGACTTGCGTGTGCTCAGTGGGGCCCTGGTAAGAGGGTTGGGTAATGCAACCAGGGTTAGGTAAAACTAGTGAACTTCAGACTTTGTGATCTTGGAGGTGGGAACCTACCATAGTTGATAGGATTGTGAGGGTGAAAATCTTACTTTCTGCTTCTTCACTGGAAAAGATGCCCACAGTTCCAGGAAATAAGATATTTTAGACTTGTCAGATACTGTATCCTTGTATGGACTCAAGGATTTGAACTAAGCACAAACACAGGCACAAGGACACACAGAAAAGCTGAGATGATGTAAATGGGCTCCCGGATGGAGAGGGCACAGCATCCCAGAAGCTCAGCCTGTTTGTTATATACAGTTGAGCAGACAGATGGGTTACTCCAGCTAGCTGAAAAAGGAGATGGGTTTATGGTGCACAACTGGATCAATGGGGCAGCCTTAGCTAATCTCAGCAGGAATAATCTCTGTAGGGGAGCAGTCTTCAGGCCGTCAATATCAAAGGAGGGAAGCAGCTATGGTGATGGTGGACGTGTGCTGTGCATAAACCCAGAGGAAGACTTTGCCATCCCTCTGAGACTCATGAGCCAGGGAGCGAGGGGACTGCTGTTTCCCTTGTGTCTGCGGCTCGGGTCCTTCACATGGCCACACTCGTGCCAACAACACACATAACTCGGGATTTCATCCCTCCTACTACATAATTCATTCCTCCCTGCTACGTAATTCAGCACTTAACATTTCTACTTTTTGCTTATAACTCAACATAAATGTGTACTTCTACGAAATGAATAGTTTCACTTGCTTTCACAACTTAAATCACCAGCTCATAAAATATCATGATACTGCTTTCTGTTCTTGTATAGCAAGATGGTATGCATTTTTTTTCCTTCTCGTATAACAGGATAATAGGATGGGATGTTGATATTCTTGCATTAAAGCATCAGATATTAATATATATTATCCTTATATGCCATAAAAATATGAGGTATACATCATATGGCAGGCAGAGTGTCTCTCTAATCACAAATTAAACACACCCCCAGGTTACCCACATCACCACCAACATAACAGAGTTTTCAGCTCTCTGAGAATAGAATCTCTCTGCCTTACCTCTGTACTTGTGGGTGTGTGCATGTGCGCAGTGTGTGTGTGTGTTTGTGTGTGTGTGTGTGTGTGTGTGTGTGTGTGTGTGTGTGTGTGTGTGTGTCAAGTGTGAGGTACCAAAGGAGGAGGAAATGCCACATTTTTCGCTAGATGCGTGGCGTGACTGTGAACCACCTGTCCTGCGAAGGTAGCAATGAAATAACTGAGCCCTTCTCTTTAGTGGGGTGGGGACCTGAAGAGTCACTAGGAAAGGTGATGAGGGTTTTGCATCGTGGCATGTCATTAAGCATGCTAAGTGTCCTTTATGAAGAAGCGGTGGACGTCATATAGTACACCCATTCCTAAACTGTGGCATTTTCCTCCTTCCGCTTGGCAAAGAACATTTTGTAGAGTGCACTTGAGAGTAGCTTTGATTTTTCATGAAGTCTGGGAAAAAGATTAATGCTTATTTGCTAAATATTTCGTATAGAATTAATTTTTCAATCTTGTTCTTTATATCGCCATAGTCTGAATAACATGATTTAAAATTCTGGTCTCATGCGGCTAGTTCTAAAGTACAGTTTTGATTAATCAGAGAATTGGTTTAATCATTTGTTGCAAAGAATAATAAATTACCACAGCTGAGGACTTCCTAGCTCTCTTGAGCTAGATCTGTTTTGACCTGCTTCTAAATATTTGACATACTGTGCCACATTAGTATGTTCAAATAGGGTCGAATTAACGTATAAACCCTGGAATGAAAACACCATGGCTTGGAGGTTAGGAAGCAGGTAAACACCAAACTGCATTACGTTACTATTGTTCTACCTAATGAAAGAAGAGGTCAAATGCAGAACAGTGGGTAAACGCCAGAAGAATGGGCCAGAGAGGACAGAACTGGACGGAGCGTCTCTAGCATTGATATAGTGGAACTTATATCTTCGAAAGTGCAAAGTGAATTGCATCAAGTTCACAGATCGCTGGCCCATGCCCCCGCAGGGTGGATGTTTACTTATAAATATCTACTAGGAAGAACCAAGGCCATATAAAAGTTACTGTGTTTTTAAAGTGTGTGTGTGTGTGTGTGCACTGCAGGGGGAAGGGAGTAACTATGCACACTCGTGTACACACACCTGGAGTCCAGATGCAGATGGTGACAGGTGTCTTGCTCTGTCTTCTTGAGGCAAGGTCTCGTCACTGAATCCGGATCTAGGCTAGCTGCTAAACAGGCCCTGTGGGTCCTCCTATCTTCACCCTTTATGACAGGAGAGTTGCAGACATGCAGAAGTTGTCCTCAAGCTTTTTTTCATATGGGTGCTAGGGATTTGAAGTCAGGTCCTTTAACCACCGGAACATCTCTATAGTCCCCAGATTATAGCTCATTGTCCTCAGTGTTACCAAACCCCACATTAGAAGGTAAAAACATAGGTGCTGTGCCTTATAGCATAAGCCAAGATGCAGAGCCACCAAGGCTGGCTGTGATCCATGATTTTTAATGTCACTTTGGGATTCATTTTTGCTGCAAGCCAACAGAATGCCACAGTTATTTGTCCTCATTTTCTAAGGAACTCCAAACTTCTGCCCGAACCCCCTGACAATTGAGAGACAGATTAGGGACCAAGGTGCAAGGTATTTTTATTGTTTCTGGCAGCTTCGTTACTTAGAACATCAGATACCTAACAAATACTTCACAAGGTAGCACTTCAGCTCTACATCTTGGCAGAGGTAGAGACAGAGGCAGAGGCGGGCAGATCTCTGTGAGTTCGAGGCCAGCCTGGTCTACAAAGTGAGTCCAGGACAGCCAGGGCTACACAGATAAACCCTGTCTTGAAAAAAAAGTCATGGATCAAACCAGGCATGGAGCACACGCCTTCAATCCCAGCACTGGGGAGGCAGAGACAGATGGCTGAGTTGGAAGCCAGCCTGGCCTACATAGTGAGACCCAGGACCACCAGGGCTAGACAGAGAAACCCTGTCTTGCAATCTAAAACAAATGACAACAAAAATCATGGATTGTTTTAGAGAAACTTTTATTTTCAGTGATAGGTTGAGTTTGAAGGAGGAAAGAACAGGAAGTGGATGTCTAGAGTTAGGAATGCAGGTTCCCTAGTTATATCACAGTCCTGAAGTAGATCAAGAACATTCCAGGAAAGCCTCTGAGCCACTTCTCCCCAGCACACTTCCAGAAAAGCATCAAGCCCTGCTGAGTGGGATGGAATACAAACAGAACTCCTGTTTCTGAACCGGCCTGGGTTCAGTACAGCCCGTTAAAGGATATTTTAGTTCTTACATTCTCTAGAGGCAGGCAGCGGGGGCGGGGTAGGGCAGAAGTAGGGTGGGAAAGTGGAGGAGTGGAGGAAAGGTGGGAAGGTACAGGGGTGTTGGGGGGAGAGTGTGCTTCTGGCTTTTAGTGATCAGACTTGGAGCTAGTTCTTCAAATCACAGAGCTTTGACTGGCCTAGGTTCCTCCAGCACCAAGAATAGACAGCCGTTGTTGAAAGACAAGCACAGTAAATGAACGAGGAAGTAAATGAGAAAAACAAGGGTGTGTATATAACATTGCTCAATGGATGGGTGGATGGACTTTATATTAATTTGTTATATGTTGTTACACAAGAGATCTGAGTAAGAGCTATGAAATTAAAACGTAGAGAAGTCAGGGACTTTCAAAGTGACGAAGCACCATGATTTTAAGGGCCTTTCAGATTTGGGGGTGGTGTTAGGGTTTGTTGCATTCTAAAGTTCTGGGTTGCTTTTCGTTGTCTTTTTGTTGTTGTCAACGAAAACAGCCAGGGAAATAATTACCTTAGGAATATCAAGAGGCCTTTGAGTCTTTCCTTAATTTCTTTTTTGTTAACTGATGAACATCAGAACTTCTTCTACAAACCCAGACAGAAATATGTTCAAAATCTTAAAAGCCACTCAAAAGAAATCCTTCTTGGAAACTCATTCTCAGAATGTTGTTATGTTCTTTTAGGTGCCGCAGCTGTTCCCCAGCACGAGGCTAAATTAAGTTTAAGTGCTGTTAAATAGAAGGTAACCATTAGAATATTTTTAAAAATATGACTGGCATCCAATGTTTTAATCAGACAATTTGCCAATTACTCTTCATTGCGGAGCCAGCCATCAGCTGGATGGGTGGCTGTCCTCTGACTGCTGCCCTCCCCACCCCACCCCCAGTCCCTTCCCTCCTCCCTGCTCTCCCCCTTCCTCCCTATCCTCCTCCTCTGTAAGCCAGGCCCTATTTCTCTTTGGATACTTCCTCGGATCCTAATAAGAAGAGCTTTAATCTAAAGGGATCTAGATCATCAAGAAAAATTAAGCTTCTGATAACAGCAAAAAGTCGTAAGAAATGTGGACAAAATGAGTCCTCGCATCACAGACTTTGTTTACTGGTGGGTAATTAATTCTGTACATATGCTGGGAACATCTGCCACAGCGACCTGCCATCGGATCTGCGAAATGACTGCTGTGCGCTTTCCCCGCAGGTCATTAGAGGCTCCGAAAGGAAGGGAGGCTCCTTGTTTTTGTTTCTTGCTGCTGCCCTCAGCCCAGGCAGCTTTCTCTGGAGTTCAGACTTCCCGCATGCGAGCTTCTCGCTGTGAGATGCCCCTTGTGGCTGCTCACTGTGTCCCCAGCAGGTCTCTCTGGTCATCTCCTCTCTCCAATCAGGTACAAATGTGGAGTTCATAAGCAGCTACCAAGGTTTGGGGAAGGAAAAGTTCCTGGCAAAAGAGAAAGAAGGCCAGCTGAACAGGATCCAATACAAGCCTGAGCGTTTCCCATTCAGAGAGACCCTGATTTAAGATGGGGTGCCTCAAATATGTAAGGGATCACCCCAAAGAGACCTGGTCTTGACAGACAGCAATGGCAAGGAAGGCCATGGCAGGGCTTTGGTGGCATCAGGAAATTCCATTGTCTGGTAGGGTCAAGTGAAAGGATGAGGAGGTTTGTGAAAAGGCTAGCCCCACCCCCTTCCTGCTCTCATCCCTTTTAGATGGAAGGACAGTGAGTGACCATTGGCTTAGCACCTTCAATGGGTGTCCCGCCCCATGACCCTTCTTTCTGTTCTGTTCCTTACTCCCCAACCCACTGGTTTGTTTCATGAGCTCATGAGCAAATGAAAAGGTGAAGACTGAGCTGGCAGGGAATTTGATTTGCTCTTCACTGGTGTTTCTTCGTAACTTTCACAGTCTGATAAATCAGTTCCATTTCCTTGAATATGTCTCAGTCAACAACACTTACGTTCACACTGGGATGCAGGGGAAGTGCTTTGCTGCTCGGTGGCCTCATCCCTGCCAGCAAGAGGGTTACATGGCACAGTAGGGACATGCTCAGGTGTTCTTGGATGTGTGACATGGGAGCATGGAGCTCTGACTGTGATGACCTTGAGATAGTCCATAAAACAATTACACTGGAGTCCTGAGGAATGCGTGTGACTTAGCTGAGAAGCTATGCAGCGAGGGCCGTGGACTCACCCTGCCCAGGTTTATTTATATTCATAGCTCTTGATATCTGTCTACAGCACCTGCTTCCTGTTTGCCACAAGCTTCCAAAAGTTTGTAGGAGTGAAATGCGTAGACCGTTTCCTAGCATGCTGTCATGTCATAAACTTTTCGGGACTAAAGGAAAAAAAATCCAAAGTGAACCAAAGGAGTGGCACGCTGCGGTGTGTGTCCCAAAGGCTAGTTCCAGGGCAATTGTATGTGGTGTGCATATTGGCTGGAGTTGTCTGAAAGTTAGTCATGAAAACCTAGAAAAATTACCCTGCAGAGGATTTCCCTTCCTATTTAAGCCTGCGTTGGACTTCCAAGTGGCTGATGGAGACTCTTTAGACTCACTGCAGCCTGTCCCAAAGGATATCGCTTCTTGCCGCTCTCCACTTCTATCTGCTGAAATTTCCATCTCATGGTCCCACAGATCTTTTTGCCAACAGTCTTTGTTGGAGAACGTGGCTGGCCGTGCGTGTTTGTAGAACCATCGATAAGAGCAATGATCCTTGCTCCTGACCTCCTATGTCTCACATCAACAAAGCCAGGCTCTGTCCTCTTCCTACCCATCAGCCACCTCACTGCTTGCGTCATTCACTCCTGAATACCCATGTCTCTACGCCTTCCACCACCTAGACCAATATCCACGTGACTCCAAACCCTGCGGATGATCTTCAGGAAAGCTTTGAATGACAGTCTAAGAAAACTAAAAGTGAACTCAGTGAACTATGAAAGTCTTTGTGTAAGGGGTCATCAGTCAGCAGAATGTAACATTAGAAAAACAGGATAAGGAAGTAAAAAAGAAAAATGCAAAGGACAGGACAAGAATTGATATAGCATGGAGGACAGATAAGGGGACATTTCCAGAATAAGAATGTGGTAGCCAACCCCAGGACCACTCTGAGATCATGCTGGAGATTTGGGATTATGTGATAAAATGCCCTGTGATGGCCGCTATTTCAAGAGAGCAGTGGCAGTCGGGGGCAACATCAGAATGGTTAAGAAACGAGCCACTCTTTAGGAGGAAGGCGCTGTCGCTGCTGATCATTCTGGATGCCTGGGAGAGACTGGGAAGAGATGCTCAGTGCTGGGGCCAGATCAGCACCATCAGCCTTTTAGGGAACAGGGTTTCAACCGGAGAGATGTGCACATACAGGTGGGATGAACATGGAGTTCCTCCAGGAAAGAGGAAACAAAAAAGGAAGGGAGGGAAGAAAGAAGGATCCAGGGAAACAAAGGGTTGAGTTAGCTGTGTCAGAATGGAAGGTCCTAAATTAAGCAAGTATTTTCAGAACCAAAATAGTAGCATATCAAGAAAGAAGAGTTGATCCTATGTTCTGCAAGTTACTGTTTTGAACCTCCTCAAGGTACATCTACAAAACAAGAGCCGTGTGAAGGACCTTTTCACCATCTAGTCATTGTCGGTGCATATTTTGTGCTACTGTCTATAAAGAGTACTAAATTCTTTGATGAAGGAGAAAACATCATCATAATAAGGTAGACATTGCAATAAATCAAGTGTTCTCCCCCCATGGATGTGTTTGTGTTCAGTTCAACATTATACCTTAATTTAAAAATACTGCCCAGCAAAATGTCTCAACATGTAAAGGCCACCAAGCCTGAGGACCTGACTTCCATCCCTGGGACCCACATGGTAGAAGGAGAGAACTGACTCCGGTCGTATCGCACAAATCTCCTCTCTGTCTCTGTCTCTCTCTGTGTATCTATGTCTCTGTCTCTCTCTGTGTGTCTCTGTCTCTCTCTCTGTCTGTCTGTCTGTCTCTCTTTCTCTCTCATGAATGTAGTACAAAATGTAAGAATTAGCAATAGTTCAGTAGTGAGAGCGTGCTCACAATTGTGCGAGCCTTCAGAAACAGCTTGTTTGCCGGTAGAAGGTTGTCGCACCAAAAGGGTACTGGTCACAGAAAGTTGTGGTGACTATGGAGATCTTCCTTAGTTGGTTGCTGTATCAATGGACTTTTACCCTCATGAAAACATTTTCTGGGGTGTACACTGTGGTTTGATAGCACTTAGGGTTACTAACAGCCATACTCAATGGATGACAAGTGTCAGAAACCACTTTAGTTCTGAGGCACTTGTGCATGATACAGAATCAGCTAGTGTTTTCAAAGTTCACTTCTGAGTGAAATACAGATTTAATCTTTACATACGTCTGTATGAAGTAACCCATCCAATGGATAAGGAAACTAGGGCGCAGAGGCGTAAAGTAGCAGAACTGAAATCACAGCGCTGGCCTTGTAAAATGGTGCATGCCTCCACAGGCTCTCCTCACACTGTGGTAGGCAGCGGTGGCTCTGGCCATTATCCTGGCTCCTAGGAATCTTGAAGAAGAGGAAGGAGCAATCTGGTAAGCCACACGACAGGCACACTCCCCACAGCCCTTTGCCAACTTGCTTACACAGGAAAATTTTCAAGTCCTTCTGAGCCTTAGGAAATTCTGAGTATATTGATTACATTTTAATGATTTACCCAGTAAGATACCAGGAGCTACCACTTCCCTAATTAAAATTCCTATGACATATCCCTACTGGTTTTCCATACATGTGTAATGTATGTATGTATATATCTAATATAATGTATACATATAATTAATGAGTAATATAGTGTATGTATATATGTATATAATGTATGCATGTATCATGGGTAATGCAAATGTATTTATGTAGTATATATGTGTAATGTATGTAATACAATGCATATATATTGAGTAATGTAATATAATGTGTGTTATATATGTATATAGTTATGGTATGTAATGTAATGAGTAATGTAAGCTCTGTCAGCACAGGGACTTTGCTGTTCTTCAGGGAAGAAGACAATACAGTAATATGTGTATCGTCCGTCCCACTGCTATACAAAAGTCTTGAGCAGTAGAACTAGCTCTTCATGGAATAAGTTATTATGGAGTCATGAGATGGCCTTCTGTCCCTTTTATATAGTGAGTCACTGAGTTTGATGTTTTTAAATATAAACCAAAGTTGCATTATTTTATGTAGACATCACTTGGCAAATGACCTAATACAATGATCTAAGAAGTCCCCTGGATCAAGCCTCAAACATATATTTTCTATGTGACAATTATCACTCAGGTCCATGTGTCACTTCATCTCATGCACTGCAGCATGCTGCCTTCATGGGTGCTTTGTTTAGTTCTTTAGATATTTGTACAGCATAAGCAATAATCTCCAGGGACCTGTACCTTTAATGTTTCTGTTATATATGATTATATATATTTTCCATATGATACAGAATTATATATAATATAGTATATTATCTTATTATATTATATATTATGTACATAATCCTATGTTATATATGATTATCATGATGGTATATATGTATAATATGATATATATGTATATGTGTGTATACACACACACACACACACACACACACACACTACTAAATCAGGGACATCCATGAAGGGGTTTCATGTCTAAGAACTCTACTGGCTCTTTGTGTGTGTGTGTGTGTGTGTGCACGCGCACGCAAGCTTGTGTACAAGCCCACATTATATACATATCTAGACATCTTGCATATAATTAGTCTATCAGAAAATTGATCCATTAACTTAATAAAAGGAGATAGTATGGGACTATATAAAGAAATATTTTGTTATTGTTACTTATGCAAAATACTGTCAGTGGCTCACCTAAGAATTATTTTTAATCTTCATTTATTTATTCTTTGTTGTTTTTCTTATAAGTATTTTTAAAGATTCTTTTATTTTATATGTATGTGTATGTGACTGTATGAATGTTGTCACATGTGTGCAATGCCACCAAAAGGCATAGTATACCCTGGAACTGGAGTTACAGGAGATAGTAAACCCCCACATGAGTGTAACTCTGTTAAAAATGTTAGTTATTTTTACAAAATTGTGTTTGTTTTTCTATTTCTCTTAACCCAGCTATCAAACTTGAAACTCTTTTCTATTTGTTTAATAATTAGCATCACAGAACAAGAACTGAGCAGTTATTACTCTAATCTTAACCCTCTAAGCTAATCTGGCTTCCTCCCAGCATGCATCCCAGCAACACTTGCACTTTGTAGCTTCCCTGCTCCAGCTTCTCTCTCCTGATGTCTCCTGGAGCTCTCCTGTGGCTCAATCCCCTACTTCCTCCTCTAACTCCTCCTCCCTTGGCTGGCAGGAAGTCCAGATCTATCCTCAGCTCAGTGACTGGCTATAAGCTGCTTTATTGTTATATCACGGGACAATTGGGGAGGAGAGTCTATACAACATTGGGACAAGAGAGTCTCAGAACAAGGCTTTCAACCAGATATGGGAGTGGGGGAGAACAGATATTACATTTGAATTACACAATAACTTTATGCCCACTCAACCCAGGTGCACCCAACCTCTGCAAGAGAAGTGCTCTTCACCACCGAGCTGTCTCTCCAGCCCCTAGATCTAAGTTTGTGACATATAAATTTTTCTTTAAAAGATTTACAAATTCCCTCAAAATTTAAGTAGTTTCTTTTTTCCCTTTACATTTGCAGAATCATTTTATGTACTTGTTTCTTTCTCTTAGTATTTTAAGTATCTAATTTAAAGATTGAGGTGTGGTGCAGCATGCTTACCCAGCATGTTTAAAGCTTTTGGGTTCACACACCAGCATTGAAAAACAATATATAAACTATATATTTTTTATTTTACTCTTTTCTTGCTTGAATCATTTCTGAGAAATGTAAGAAAGAGGTATTGTTCTTCTATTTTCTTAGGTTTTTCTTCTTTGAATTTCTATAGTGTGAAAATGATTTTTTAAAAAAGAAAATGATACAGCTACATATAGGGCTTTTAAAATTTTTTGTTTTTTCTTAATTGAAGCTCCGTTAATCAGCTTGACTTACTCTAGGTTCTTATATCTTCTAAATTTTTTAGTAGTGCTTTTTCATCCAGCGTGTTGGGTCTACTTCCAGAGTGTCCACTGTAATGTACAGCGGCGGCAGCTGGCAAGGTGGGCCTCAGAAGAGTGGAGTGCTAGAAGGATTACAGCTGTTTTCCTTCCCCAAGGCACCAGGGCCTCCTAACAATAAACAGTTGGGGGATGCTATGAGCATGACTTCCACAATTCTCTTCCTGTGTTTTGTGGTCCTGAATTCAGTGAAAATTGTGTTTTCTATTTTGTGTGGGGAAGAAGAGTTGATTGAAGAGAACTAGGTTAGGAAGGAGAGAATTGTTCTCAGCATCCTGCTGTGCCTTCCAAACTCTGGGTACAGTAGGAATCACGTGCACACCTTATGCAGATGCAGTTCACATGATAAATCACTTTTTAATCAGTCATAATTTTGCATTAAGTGGTGAATAAGTGCCCTTTGTTTCATACTTAAGCTGTCAGTGGTGAACATCAGGAGGGCAGACTAGTGCCTATCATTAAGCAGAGAAAAATCAATACCATTTTTAATTAAAGGAAGGCACAGCCAGGCTTGGAGACAAGCAAATCTCCTTGTCAGAGCATCTCCCCTTTAAACTCTTTCAGAAGTTCAGTTCAGAAGTAGAGAGACAGTCAAATGTGGGGATGACTCAACTGCTTTGGGGGCAGGGTGGGTGGAGACAGGCAAGCAAATGAAGCACAGGCCAGGTGCATGCTTCCTACTAGTCTGTCCTAGAGAGGATCTAAAGGCATGCGCAAAGGTCGGTCCCGACTTACACTATCGAAGTAAGTAAGGTTTTCATTTGTGGAGTAAGAATGAATTGAAGGAAAGTCAAACGTATTCTTGTCACTTATATGTTCCTATGCTTTAGAATCCAGAACATGATACGTTTTTATGATTCCTTTCAGCTTATATTTTACAGCCTGGGTTTTTCTTATTTTGTAGAGGAAGAGGCCAACAAGACAGAACTCATGGTGTTTTACAACCCAATGACAGAAATGCCACCATCACTTCTATGTTCAAAGGGAGGGAAATAGCAAAACATGGAATTGCTGAGAAAGAGAGCTATTCTGGGAAACTACCTATCTGGAATTCAGCACAAATATCAGAAAACTCCTAATTTATTTGGAGGAAATTTTTTAAAATTTGAGTTGGAGCAACATAAGGCAAAACATTTAGCCAAATCTTTGACCATGATATAGCCACAATCCTAGGAATATCAGAAAGGCCGGGCAGGAAGCACTTTAACTAGTGAAGTGTCACAGCTCTGATGCTACTGACCATGCAAGGGCATTCCGAATAAACTTACTCATCTCCCAAGTTAAGTCGAAGACCGTCCGGACCCTCTGCCTGATTCCCAAAGTTCTCGTAGGCAGCATTTCTATTTCTAGTTGTTACTATTCCCTTCTTGTAAATGTTGGGGCTCTGGAGGGAAAGGCTTCCCTACAGAAGTGTCACAGCTCTGCTATGGCCTGGGGAGGTTTCTCCAGGGACAGCCAGGCTCTAGCAAAAGTTATAGTTCTGATCCCAGATGTACCCTGGCAATCAAGAGCCAAGGAATACCACAAAGTCACAGCACACAATACACCTCACAGGACAGCGGATGCCGCAGCTTGGGGGAGAAGCAGCGGGGAACTGAACTTCAGTTCAGGGCTTATATGGGGTTTCTTATGGGGCGAAGTTTTCCAGGGTGAAGACTGGCGGGATTTCAATTCCTGAGCTTGAGCAAACTCTGGGATTGGTGGGTTTCCCAACTGAGGGATTTTGGGGTTGGTTGATTGGTTGGTTTTTGCTCAGGGATTGGTGGGGTTCTGTTTCTTGGCCCTGGTCTTGGGTTTCAGGTCAAGTCAGGGTCAGTGTGGTCCCCCCTCACTTTGGCCTTTTTACCTTACACTTCTTATGGTAAAAAAAAAATTCTGCCCAAATCTAGTTTAGTGATTTGGGTGGTGTCAGCTGAGGTCTCTATGTTCTCAGTAACTTTAAAAATCTATCTTAAGGTGCTGGAGAGATGGCTCAGAGGCTGTTCTTCCAAAGGCCCTGAATTCAATTCCCAACAACCACATGGTGTCTCATAACCATCTATAATGAGATATGGTGCCCTCTTATGGCGGGCAGGTGTACATGCAGGAAGAACACTATAAATATTTTTCCAAAAAAAAAAAAATCCATTTTAAGCCGGATGTGGTGGCACATGCCTTTAAATCCAGCACTCTGGGAGGCAGAGGCAGGCAGATCTCTCTGGGTTTGAGGCCAGCCTGGTCTACAAAGCAAGTCCAGGTCAGCCAAGGCTACACAGAGTAACCCTGTCTCCAACCTCCCTGCCCTACCAAAAAATCCATTTTAAAATAGCATAAAGATACAACAGGACCTGATAGTTCATGTAATTCAGAGGTCAAAAGTTAACAGAACTCAGACTTGATGGGCCAAGGCATCGCTTTTTGTCTACGTTTTCGATCTCTGCTCTCCTGGGTATACTGGTTTCATTTTCACCTGTCCGTTGAATTAACAAAACAAACATCCTCACCCATTCTCATCTGGACTCCATACACCATATTCAATATACGGTGTTCACATTGGTCAATAATTTTTGCCTAAATTCTAAAGCTTCTGTGAAACAAAAGGGGCCCTATTTTAAACTAACACCTTATTTATAGGGCAGAAGCAAGATGTAGAAAGTTTATTATGAAATAAACCAACAATAACGTCTGCTGCAATTATTAAACCACTTAAAATTTAAGTGTATACGTGTGTGCTTGCTTTTTTGCCTGTGTACTGCTTGGATACAGGTGCTCATGGACGCCAGAAAGGGGCGTTAGACTCCTCCTCCGGAAATAATATTAATAGCCGTTATGAGCCACCAGATGTGGCTGCTGGAAAACTAACTCCCCTCCTCAGCAAGAGCAGCAAGTGCTCTTAACTGCTGAGCAATCCTTTCAGGTCCTAAGTAGCTTCTACAAAAACGAGCAGCACACATTTCAAACATACCATCCCTTAGACCTGCAATTTGCCCCAAATCCCTCATTTTGGAGTTATTTCGTAATATGCAAGCCCTTTCTCCTTGCCCCATACCAAGCAGAACACCCGGGATGTCTTGTTTATGCTGAGCAGCACTGCAGGAACCCTCCACCTGCACGTCAGGTACTTGTCGACTGGCAAGGCACACGTCCAGTCGCTGATTTGGATGAAAGGAACCCAGAGCGGCTGGCTTCTCTGCATTTATTCTGTGGGATCAGTGCTACCACTGAGCCGTCACCGCCCTCCAAGCTGTGCCTAGGTAATTGTGGGGTGTCCACTTCCACCAGGTTCTTTACTCTCTTTTACCCACCCACCCCAAACCCCACCCTGGCCACCAACCGCCCTTTTCCCCGCCCCCTCCCCCACCCCCATACAGAACGCCGCATTCAAGCAACCGTTTCCTGCTGCACAAAATGGCCACTCCACGGGACACCTGTGGCCACGTGACCCGCTGCCCTCTTGGTTTGGGGCCTCTTTCCGCCTAACTCCAGTTTCAGAAAGACTGCACTTGGAGAAGCAAGAACTAACGCAACCGGAGAAGCCCCAACCGCTTGGAAACTAAGGACAAAAGTGGAGCGCTGGAGAGAAAAGAAGGACAAAAACAAAAACAAAAACAAAGACAACGCCTTAGTGAGCAACCGGGAGCCAAGAGGCCCACAGTAAATTTTAAGGCCTCACTGCTAGAGGTCAGAGTTCTCGCGAGATCTTGAGAACTTCCAAGACAAGGGTATTCGCGGAGTGCAGGGAAAGAAGTTCAAGCAAAACAGGACAGCCATCGATATTCTGGGCTCCGGGCCGTCGCCATGTACATCTAACTCCATTACGACCCCAATCGAGTGCCGTTCTGTGACTGTAAGTCTGAGAGGGCGGAAGGCCCCGTGACCGCGCCGCGGGGCGATGGCGCGCCGGGCCTGACTAGGAAGTCTCGCGAGATTTGAAATCAGCGCGCTATCGCGGGCAGAAGCCATTGCCATTGCGTTAGCTGGAGAAAGGCGGTGAGAGGCACGGGAGGCCCGCGGTGCCGGCATAGCAGTCTTTGGGGACCAGCTCGCCCGGCAGACACGCCGTTCTCCCCCAGAGGACCTCTGCGGTGAAACCATAGCTCAGTAGAGGTAAACCTCAGAGTTCTCTGTACTCTTCAGGGATGAGTCATGTGGTGGAGGAAGATGAGCTCGGGCTGGACCAGCAGTTGGCTGGCCTAGACCTGAACTCTCCAGACAGCCAGAGCGGGGGCAGCACAGCCAGCAAAGGGCGCTACATCCCTCCTCACCTGAGGAACAGGGAAGCTACGAAAGCGTCCTACGACAAGGACAGCTCGCGGTGGAGTAAGGACAAGGATGCCTACAGCAGTTTCGGGTCCCGGAGTGACACGAGAGCCAAGTCCAGCTTCTTCAGCGACCGTGGAAGTGGATCAAGGGGAAGGTTTGATGACCGCGGGCGGAGTGACTATGAGGGCGTTGGCAGCCGTGGAGGTAGAAGTGGCTTTGGCAAGTTTGACCGGGGCGGGAACAGTCGCTGGTGTGACAAAGCCGACGAAGATGACTGGTCTAAACCGCTCCCACCAAGCGAACGCTTGGAACAGGAACTCTTTTCTGGAGGCAATACTGGGATTAACTTTGAGAAATACGATGACATCCCGGTTGAGGCGACAGGGAATAACTGCCCTCCGCATATTGAAAGTTTCAGTGATGTTGAGATGGGAGAGATTATTATGGGAAACATCGAGCTTACTCGGTATACACGCCCAACTCCCGTGCAAAAGCATGCGATTCCTATTATCAAGGAGAAAAGAGACTTGATGGCTTGTGCGCAAACAGGCTCTGGGAAAACGGCAGCTTTCCTTTTACCTATCTTGAGTCAGATCTACACGGATGGCCCAGGTGAGGCTTTGAGGGCCATGAAGGAGAATGGAAAGTATGGGCGTCGCAAACAGTATCCAATCTCCTTGGTCCTGGCTCCAACCAGAGAATTGGCCGTGCAGATCTATGAGGAGGCCAGGAAATTCTCATACCGGTCTCGAGTTCGTCCTTGTGTGGTTTATGGTGGAGCTGATATTGGGCAGCAGATTCGAGACTTGGAACGTGGATGTCACTTACTGGTAGCCACTCCAGGACGGCTAGTGGATATGATGGAGAGAGGAAAGATTGGACTAGACTTCTGCAAGTACTTGGTGCTAGACGAAGCAGATCGGATGCTGGACATGGGTTTTGAGCCTCAGATACGAAGAATAGTTGAGCAAGACACCATGCCTCCAAAAGGTGTCCGCCACACTATGATGTTTAGCGCTACCTTTCCCAAGGAAATACAGATGCTGGCTCGGGATTTCTTGGATGAATATATCTTTCTGGCTGTAGGAAGAGTCGGGTCTACTTCTGAGAACATCACACAGAAAGTCGTATGGGTAGAAGAAGCAGACAAGCGGTCATTTCTGCTTGACCTCCTGAATGCGACAGGCAAGGATTCCCTGATATTGGTGTTTGTGGAGACCAAAAAGGGTGCAGATTCTCTGGAAGATTTCTTATACCATGAAGGATATGCTTGTACCAGTATCCATGGTGACCGATCTCAGCGAGATAGGGAAGAGGCCCTTCACCAATTCCGATCAGGAAAAAGTCCAATTCTCGTGGCTACAGCAGTAGCAGCAAGAGGACTGGATATTTCCAATGTGAAACATGTCATCAATTTCGACTTGCCTAGTGACATCGAAGAATATGTGCATCGCATTGGCCGTACAGGTCGTGTTGGAAACCTTGGCCTTGCCACCTCATTCTTCAATGAGAGGAACATAAATATTACTAAAGATTTATTGGATCTTCTTGTTGAAGCGAAACAAGAAGTGCCATCTTGGCTAGAAAACATGGCTTTTGAACACCATTACAAGGGTGGCAGTCGTGGACGTTCTAAGAGCAGATTTAGTGGAGGGTTTGGTGCCAGAGACTATCGACAAAGTAGCGGTGCCAGCAGTTCCAGCTTCAGCAGCGGCCGGGCTAGCAACAGTCGCAGTGGTGGAGGCAGCCACAGCAGCAGCAGAGGATTTGGTGGAGGTAGCTATGGAGGCTTTTACAACAGTGATGGATATGGAGGAAATTATAGCTCCCAGGGGGTTGACTGGTGGGGTAACTGAGCCTGCTTTACCATAGGTCACTACCAAATAAGTACAGAACCACATGTAACTTAGCCAGACTATACCTTGTAATAACTTCAAGAACTCACAGTGCATTGCCTCCTGTGACTCCCCACTGAATACGTTTTAAGGGAGCTTAAAGTGACAAGATGAAAGGAACAATCCAGAAGCCCCATTCAGAAGGTGGTTTGAAGACTTGGTTGTTATAGTTTGGATTACTTCTCCTCTTACCCCATCCCACTCTGCATTTATATCTTCGTGACTAAGGATCATTTGTTTGTTAATGTACTGTACCTTTAACTTTAGACAACTTTTATTCTGATGTCCCGTTGGCTCAGTAATGCTTAAGATATCAAACTGTTTTAACAAAATAAATTTTCTGAACTTGGGCTAAGAAAACAGAAAGGGACAGGTTTTTGTTATGGGAGTATGACCGTCCTTTAGTGCTCCTTAGGTACTCTAAGGAAGGTGGGTGAGGCCCAGGATGAAGGACGGACGGTGTTTTAGAAATGTATAAATAACAGCCCAGGGGTTCAAGAGCAGTTATGGTTAAAATATCTGTTTAAGTGTACAGTTCTAGTTGTTAAACTTAACCAGGAAATGCAATAGCATTTTCATTTTCCTGTGTACTTTAAATAATCCTTTGTTAGTGGACCTCCTCAGTGTAATGTAGTGGCAGCCTTTGGGAATCACTAGTCAGCATTCATGCTTACTACTGTGATGCAGAGGATCTGAACAGCTCCAAATAAATGGCATCAGGAAAATACAGAAGAAATGGTGTATATTCTTTAATACAAGCAGGTTTTGAAAAGCCATGGATATTGAGTAGAGAATCACTTTCTCTTATGGTGGGAGGTATGAAGATAGCCAAGAATGGGATATATGAAACTAAAGAACACAGAGAAATAGTTCCTCAATTTGAGTAGGCATTGATGGAATTTTCACATGTAATGATGGAACAGCAAACAAATGCATGCTTGTTCTCATTTTCTACCCATTTGTTGTAGAGCATCATCAATAAACCACTACATCTCAAGGGATAATGGTTTTTTGTTTTGTTTTGAGACAGGCCCTTGTGTTGCCCAGGGTAGTCTCTAACTCGTGTACCTGAGACTGGCCTTGAAGTCTCCTACCTTCGCCCTGCCTTCCAAGTGCTTGCACCACCACACTTGGTGAGATCATGAATTTTAAAAATCACATTGTTTATATGTGTATAGTCAGTTCCCCCTAGTATTTTTGTCAGGTCCTATATGTCCTAGGATATCCTGCCTATCAAATTACTGTCTCTGGAGTAATTAGTTAGATAATAAATAGATACTTAGTATTATTGTCAATGGGTGGGTTACATAATTTACATAAGGCCAGAAACGTGTAGCTGTATATGTGTGTATGTATATATGCATGTATATGTAGGTAGAAATGCTGTAGATTGATTCATGAATCAGTTTGTCCTAAAATCATCAGAAATTCTTGGTGGCCTCCATCGATGCTGGCCCTAGTATTCTTGGTGGCCTCCATCGATGCTGGCCCTAGTTGCCCAGAGATCCTCCAGTCTGCAAACCCTTGTGTGCCCTTTACTTCTTTCCATCTACCTATGCTACAACTTTTTTGAGTTGTACTTTGTAACCATGTTCATGCACTACTACTATCTTCTTTTTAAAAGGTTTATTTATTTACTTATTATGTAGATAGTGTCCTGTCTGCCTGTACACCTGGACACCAGAAGAAGGCACCAGATTTCATTATAAGCAGTTGCTGGGAATTGAACTCAGGACCTTTGGAAGAGCAGCCAGGTTCTTAACCTCTGAGCAATCTCCCCCGCCCCCGTACACTACTACCTTAACAGTGCCTGATCAAAGTTCATCTTTCTCCATGAAACTAGCTTTAAAAGTTGGAGTCCCAGCCAGGTGCAGTAGCACTTGCCTGTAATCCCAGGATCTGGGGAGGCAGAGGCAGGTGAGTCTCTGAGTTTTAGGCCAGCCTGGTCTACAAAGTGAGTCCAAGACAGCCAAGGCAACACAGAGAAATCTTGTGTGGAAAAAAAAATTGTAGTCCCAAAGTCATGAAAAATAATACTAATTTATGCCTGTAATTTTGGGTTAATCATGCAAATGTTGCAATTCTTTTTTTTTTTTTTTTGTCTTAAGTTTAAAAATGTTTCAATCCTATATTTCTTTTCCAGTTGTCTTTGGCAACTATACAAAATTCATCAGTCTATGTGGCTTGAATGGAATTCTAGAAAGGCCTTTACTACCAGATGTTTTATCAGCTACGGTGATCTTGGTAGAGTGTGGTGAATATTTGGACTTGAAGTGTTCTGTGTGTGAAATGAAGTGAGTGATGCGTGTGTAGTGGCCACAGGAGAATACTGTGTGCCACTCATTAGGTGGGTGTTAGAGGAACAGTAGTAGCTACACCTGGAAATACAGCCTGGCTCAGCAGTGAGCAGCGGCTAGACGCTAGTATAATGTCACTCCAGTTATTTCCAATGAGAGCAGTAATGATTTCCTAAGTTCCTCAGTTACTCTGCAAGCTCGAAGAGCACAGAAGAGATACAGAGACCTCCGAATCCTTCCTAACTTAACTGGAAGTTCTTTGAGACCAGAGCCAGGCTATCCAGGACAATTTGTGTTCTATTGAAAAAAAAAAGCAGTAAAATCCCATATACCCAAATACCCTCATTCCCATTATTAATATATTACCATGATTTGCTATAGTTAATGAGGCTCTGGTCATACATTGGCTGATGTCCACAGTGCTGTGTCCCAGTGGTTTTAACTGGTGTCTTTTTGCCGGCCCCGTGTAGGACACTGCATTCCATTTATTCAGCAAGCTGCCTGAGGTTCCTCCTGGCTGTGACAGTTTCTCATTTCTGTTGACCTTGACAGTTTTTTGGAGTGCTGGTCAGGTACTTTGCCCTACAATTAAAAACAGTTGGATTTTTTTTCCCCTCATGATTAGACTGAGGCTGTGGGTCTTTAAGAGCATGGTCACAGCGGTAAAGTGTCATTTTTATTATTCCAGGGACACCAAAATTCTGAAGTATCAGAATTCATAAGGACCTAGATCAGCTGGCTGAGGTGGTGGTAGAGACTGTCAGGTTTCCTTGCTCCATTGTGTGTGTGTACTTGGTTTTTTCCCCCTTTCTTTCCTTTTTATGAGACAGGGTCTCACTAGACTGGCCTTGAACTCTCAATCCTTCCCACAGACAGACTCTGAGAACTAAAGTGTGGAACAAGGATGTGTAGAAATTTCATTTATATTCTGAGTTACAGCTTTGTTGCTCAAAGGTTGTAAGAAATCCATGAAAGGATTTTGTTTTGTTTTTAATGTTGAGATAGATTTGTTGTTGTTGTTTTTTTTAATGCATAGTTGTTAATTTCTCTCCTGTGGTCTCCTGCATGTCTCTTACTCGCTCCTTTCCATACACAGAACTTCTTTTCCCCATTTGTTTCACCCCACTCTACCAACATAATTGTGCTTGATTCAAGTGCCTGCCCAGTGCCAGCCTATCTAGAACTCCATTCACTTACAAATCAGTCCATATAAACTGACCGTGAACTTTGTGCAGTTGCTAAGGGCAACGAAAAAGAGAACAGAAAGTTAAAAGCCTTAAAAATATTAAGACAAAGCTTTGGTCACTGGGAGCTTTTTTTTTTTTTTTAACCTGGCTCCTGTGTCCCTTTTTTATCCCCACATTATGTGGCTTCTGGGGACTCAAATGAGGACCACCTTCTTTTCTGGCGTGGGTTATTTCAAAGTCAATTGTATTTGTCAGCCTTTTGTTGCAGTGACAGAGACCCAAGAGAAAGAGTTTATAAGGAGGGAAACTTTATTCTAGCTCACAGTTTGCTTTCACTCTGATCCGTTGACCTTTCTGCTCTGGCCTGTGGCAGCACAGTACCAGGAGCCTGTCAGGAGCCTGTGGGGGGAGGCCTGTTCACCTCATGGTGGCTGAGGAGCAAACAGAGAGAAAGGGGACGGGTTCCCAATATCTCCTCTGTTTCAGTTTCATTTCTGTTGCTGTGAGGAAATATTTTAACCAAAAGCAACTTCGTAAAGAAAGGGGTTTCTTTGAGTTAACAGTTAGCTCGCCATTGTAGGGAAGCCGAGGCAGGCCTGCAGCTAGCCACAGCACACCCGTGATGAAGAGCAGTTCCCTACACAACATTCGCACAGCGGACATGCCCTGAGACCAACACAATGTAGACAGCCCCTCACTGAGACCATCCTCCCGCAAAATGCCAAAGCTCATCTCACCCAATGGGCCCTAACACCTCGTAGTGCAAGGAGCTAAGAACCAGCCCGTCCCTGTGCTCAAGCGGGAAAACAGCACTAGAAACTCACTGGGCTCATTCTTGCTGGGTGGCTTGATTGTTTCACAGCTCATTTTGCTATCACACTTTTCTGTATTTTAATTCTCAGAACACATCCCTTGTGATTGTACTTGTTCTCTTGTAAAAAAAAATATTTATACCACTTATTTGATGCTTATATTTTTCCCTTCTAAATGTCTGTTTCCTCTATATTTGAGGTATTGTCATGAAGTCCTGAATTCTTCCAGCAAAGTGAGTGTGTGTGTGTGTGTGTGTGTGTGTGTGTGTGTGCGCGCGCGCACACACACACACACACACACACACACACACGTGCGTTTATTAAGCAGTTCTAAAGGTTTTGTGAAATTCAAACATTGTAAGAAGTAAGGCTCTAAAACTTAAGTGAGTCTTTATAGCTGTGTTAGGGTTTATTTTCCTCCCAGTCCTGTCTGCATAGCTAACATTAACAAAAGTTGACCTGGGAGCTGAAAAGCAAAAAGGCCTCACACAAGTGTGGATAGATACCATAAATTTATGTCTTGGGTCAACTCAATTTACTCCTGCCTCCTCCTTTGGGACTCCCTTGCCCCTAGTCTGGCTTTAGACAATGAATTTCCAGGGAGTTTTGCCTTTTGATCGCCCCACTGATCTAATGCAATTGTCCGTTGGCAGAAACGCTGTGAGGTGCAGAATAAAGTAATGAAGTTAATTTGATTTGCACTCCTCGCCCACCCTTAAGATCTGCATGTCTTTATTGTATTAGATTTCTAATGAGATTCCACTGCCTGCTCTCTGTGGGGAGATGGGAGCACTGGGGCAGTGGGAGGGGTTCATCTCAGGAGGGCTCCTCCCCCATTTATATCCATCTTTAATGGGAGTGGACCTGCCTGCCCTCGAGTCATAGGGTGATCATCTTTCCCTTCCTGGACTCTGACTGACGAGAAGTTGGGGAGTAGCTTCTGATGTCCCTTCCAGAGGAAGGAAAATAAGTTCAAAGGTCAGTGCTGGACTGAAAGGTTCTCAGCACCCCAAGCAGATTTCCCACTGCACTCAGCTCTCCTGAGACAATGCATCTTACTGTGTAGGTGCCTCGTTCTCACGTTGCCGCCAGAACGAATGACTCATAGTGAGCATCAAAATAGAAGAATACACAGGCTCTTCTAAGGTTCCAGATTCTCAGTTGCCCTGAGGCTCGTCTCTTGCTCTGCCCCGCCGGGGTTCGACTAACACTCGGGAGGAAAATTTTCCTGTATAGGGACAGAACACATGACACGAAGAAGGGGGCAAGTCTGCATTCTGATCAAACCCCATTTATTGAGAAATTTCAGAGTTTTTATAGGCACAGAGGCATAGGTATCTGCGTAAGCAAGGGTTGCTATGGATACCTAACTCTGGAATGCTCCAGCAGGTAGGTATCTACCTTTACAGCTGCTAAGTGCAGGAGAGAAATTCCAGGAAAGTCGTGAAGGATCTGGTTAGTCAGGAAAAAGCTCCCAGAACTGCTGCTCGCAGGCAGCTGGCCTTTAATCTGATTTTATCAGTAGTCCCACCCGAAAAGGAGTAGCTCGGGGGTTTGGAATGACCAGCCCCCACAATAAACCACAACAGGTATCTGACTGCCAACCTATGACAAGATCAGCTAGTTTCTGGTGAATGGCAGACTTCTGGAGAAATAGGAACCTAGGTTCTGACAAGATGGCTGAACATCGGCCATGTCGCCTGTCCCCAGCAGTGTCTGATTTGAGAAGTCTGGCTGGCTAGGTACCGCCTTAGCAGGACTTCCTGCGGCTTATTTTAGAGAAGCTTGCCTGCCTCCTACCCAACTTCCCTCCACCTTCCCACTGCACATCTGGAGCTCTTTAAAGCCTTTTCCCGAAGGTCCAGTCCTGTGTCTTGCCCCTTTGGGTGTCTATAAGGAATTTTGCCACACCACTGACTTTATTTCTTATTTTTCACACTGAAATTTTATGTCTCCCAAATGACACCATATGCCTGCATACTGTGGGAAATGATTGTTTTCATTTCAAAAGCTGCTTCTGCTGGGTGTGGTGGTGCATGCCTTTAATCCCAACACTCAGGAGGCAGAGGCAGGCAGATCGCTGTGAGTTCAAGACCCTCCAGTGAGTTCCAAGACAGCTGGGGTTATAGGGCTTTGTGAAGAGACCCTGTCTCAAAAACAAACAAAACCACCACCACCAAAAAAACAAAAACAAAAACAAAAACAAAAAAAAACCAACGGGGGGAAAAAAACCAAACAACAACAAAAGGCTGCTTTTAAGGGATTGATCAATATGATGCTTTTATTTATGCAGTATAGTGAATTAAGATCCATGTGGATAGGAGAGCAGGCACCGGTAATTTGGTATTTACAACTTTACTCCAACAATTAAAAAGGCATCGAGACTCTTTTAGACAGTAGAAAAAGCAGCCTGAGTAGTGTCCGCAGAACCAGTCTGTTTTCAGCAGCACTCACATCTCTGAAATCACGAAGGAAAGGGAGGGCCAGGTGATTGGCACCTGACGACTTTTCTAGGGGGAAAGGTGGTTTCTATCTAATCTAAGGTCTTTAAGGAATCTATGAGCTTTGGTTTGGCTCTCAGTGGGGCAGGTGTCTGTTTCACGGAAGCACCATACATAATTCACCACCAGAGAGCCCCAGAACTTAGCAAGAAAGCTAAATTACCTGTCACTTGGAGAAAAGGTGTTCCCAGCAGGTCAAGGTTGAAAGCACTGCTGGACCCCAGTGAGGAAGAGCACATCCATTCCTATTTAAACATCAGGGGCTTCTTCTCAGCAGACTTGGCAGGCTCACTGTTTACACCTGTTTACAGCCTACCTGTTTTGCAGGGCCAATTAACACTCTCTTTCAGACACTGGACTGGAAATAGAGCAGGGTTGTTTGTTTGAATAATCAGAGACCATTTGGTGGATGTCACATCAGTGGGGACCAGTAGACCTAGACTAGGCGTCCTGGGAGAGAGGTGAGCCACCATAGCTTACACGGAATATGAAAGCATTCTATCATTATTGGGGTAGAACCCTGAGTCCAATCCTATGCAGACTCTAGTGAGAGTCTAGTGAGACATCATGAGAGACAGGTGCCGCCTGGCTGTCACTAAGTTACCGCTGTACCTCTCTACTGATTGCCTGATGTCTAATTGGCGGGTGAGAAGTGAAGGTGTCTGGAGCCTTACAATAGAAACAAGAGAGAGGAGGGAGAGATGGAGAGACAGAGACATGAAGAGACAGAGAGAGACAGACACAGAGAGAAAAGAGACAGAGACATGGAGAGATAGGGAGAGACAGATAGACACATAAACACACACACACACACACACACACACACACACACACACACACATAAAGGAGAATTAGAATATTGCTTTCAAAAATGTTTTCTAAGTTTTTTTTTTAAGTGTTTGGCTATTTTGGTTTGGTTTTTGCTATTTCATAATAGCCAATATTTTGGGAGCAAAATTTTGTCAAGAATTTCCTTGTATACTTTTGCCATTTCTAATAAAATGAGACCATGGCTACTTCAGCTGTCTGACTGTTTGGATAGAGAGGAACACTTCATTTACATGGGAAGCTCGCCAGCCTTAAACCAATCACCAGCACACTCAGAAGCACCCGGAAGGCTCTGTGCTTCCCAGGAAGTTTGATCATAGGTGGAGACCGGGGAGTTGACCAAAGCTTAGCTACAAGCATTTCTTTTTTTGTTTGTTTTTGTTTTTAATTTTTAAAAGAGATTTATTTATTTTATGTATATAAGTATGCTGTCTTCACACACACCAGAACAGGGCATCAGATCCTATTACAGATAGTTGTGAGCCACCACGTGGTTGCTGGGAATTGCCATCTCTCCGCTACAGACATTTCTAAGGTCAAGAAGCAAACTGCAAGACAGTGGACATCAGGGCCATCACATGCTGCTTGATAAATACTGGGCTGGCTCACTGATTGAGAACTCTGCACAGTTTAGGAGAATCCTTGGCATTTAAGTTCAGATGGTTTGAATAAGCAATAGGACTTTTAACTATCAGCTATGCACTGACGACCCTACATTTGTGTCTCTGCCTGAGTGCTTTCCTGAATCCAGAACTCTCATCAAACTGTCCGTGTAAGGATGGGGTGAAAGGATGGTTCGATTGGTAAAGTGTTTGCCTTACATGCATAGGGAACTGAATTTAACCCCCTAGAACTCATGCTAAAGTTAAACAACGCAGGGTGTAGACCCTGTAATCCCTTCCGTGAATTCCTTAGCTTTCTGGCCTGTAGGCCTAGCATGCTTGGTGAATGCAAGACCAGTAAAGAGCCTGTCTCAAAAAACCAAACCAAACCAAAACAAAACAAAACAAAACAAAAAAAACCAACCAACCAAACAAACAAAAAACCAAAAAAACAGGTGGCTGGAATTTAGATAACACCAATCAATCATGACTTCCCTTTGACCTCCCATGGGTGTGCATGCATGCATGCACATGTGCACACACACACACACACACACACACACACACACACACACACACACACACACACCCCTGTCTAAAAGACCTTGTCTTGGAAGTTCACCTTTTACAATTTCAGGCCATGCCTGCTTCCCAAACCTGTTCTATAGTCTTACCAATACTATTAATAGAAAATCTGTTTTTCCAGTTGTTCAGGGCCCAAACCTTGAGTCCTCTAGAGTCTGTATCTACTGTGTGATAAATGTTGCAATCATCATCATCTTCCAGATGTGTCTTGAATCACACGTCATCAGTTCCTCTATCTCCACCCTGGTCCAAGCAACGTTCACATCTTCATGGATCCTACTGGCCTTTGATAAACTTCCTTCCCTCTTATTACCCCCTACACACATACCCACTACCAGCACCAACACCACCACAATTACTAGCATCACCACCACCACCATCACCAACATCACCACCACTACCTACACACAAATACCCACCACCACCACCACCTACACACAAATACCCACCACCACCACCACCTACACACACATACCCACCACCACCACTACCACCACCACCTACACACACATACCCACCACCACCACTACCACCACCACCTACACACACATACCCACCACCACCTACACACACATACCCACCACCACCTACACACACATACCCACCACCACCTACACACACATACCCACCACCACCACCACCATTGCCACCTTGCTATTCTGTAGTCACACAAGATAGTGTGATTCTGTCAGAGATGGCAAGACTGAACTGTTCCTTGCTTAAAGACTGACACTAAGAGTAGTTCCTAATGTGTTTAGGATCCCCAGGCCTGGCTTAGGCTCATATTTCTTGGCTTTACCTCTTTCCCCAGGCCAGTCACTCGACTTTCACTGGGTTGCACCAAAGTCATGTTTGTCAGGCCCTCGGGCTTTTAATTGGATTGTCACAGTGGCCAAGGGTCACCGTCTGTCTCTTTTAACATTTTACCCAAATGTTAGCTTCTCTGAGAGGCTTTCCCTCAGTTCTTCCTCACTGCCAGGGTTTAACACATGCCAGTTTCTTACCTTACTGACTCTCCCTAGAGTGCAAACTCTGTAAAGGCAGCTTCTAGGACGGCCAGCGCCTGGAATTCAGCAGGACCTAGTAGCTGCTGACAGAATAAACATATATTCTTGGGGAAATGTAAAACTGGGACTTGATAACTTCTACAATGTATGGAAGATGTATTCTGTTGGTGTGCAGTTGTGTGCAGTTTGTAAAGGCAGTGAATCATGTAACCTCTCTCTCAGTTGAGACAAAAGTCCCAACACCCTCAGGGAAGTCCCTCCCCCAGCTCACTCTCAGCCAAGCCTTCACTGACCTCTAACCTCTAGGTGCCTTCGATCTGTTCCTCACTCTGCAGGGTTGCCTTGTCCAGCAGGCAACCATGTCGCATCATTCGTTGCTTTGTGTGGATTTGTTACATAGCAGAATACATTTTAAATGCAGCACTGTTGTCCAGAATAAGATTCTATTGTACTTAGCGTTGGGTAGTATTACACTATGTAGCCATACCAGTTCAATGTTGGTATTCCTAGGATCCCATGAATAAAGGAAATATAGTATCAGTTTGATATCACAAAATCAAATCTCCAGGAAAATGACCACACACACACACACACACACACACACACACACACACACACACACTTTTTCAAAAGTATGTTTATGTCTTTTCTCTGTGTGTGTATGTGAACATATATACAGTTGCCTACAGAGACCAGAAGAAGACATCAGATCCCCTGGAGCTGGAGTTAAAGACTATTGTGAACCTTCAGAGTCGGTGCTGGGAATTGAACCCAGGTCCTTTTCAAGAGCACTACATTCTCTTAACCACTGGACCATCCCCCCAGCCCAAACACTCTGTTTACAAGGCATAAAAAAAGAAGGGTGTCTTAAAATTAAACTCAGCATACCAAGACAACACACAAGAGATTTGCCAAAAGAATGAAAAAGTGACTGTTTTTGGTGAGACACTTTTTTCTCTAGTGGAATTTGTTTAGCTTTTTAAAGCATAAAGATTATGTACCTTTCTTCAATAGACAAACTTTATTTTAGAAAAGATAAAGAAAGTGAAATGTCCAGAGGACATGGTTTTAGAAATAAAAGTCCACTTATTTACCTGTTAGTTAAAAGTATAGAAATCCATCTGAGCCCTCTCTACTTTTACAGGGGAACCGTGGTATACGGGGTTCAACAAAAAGTTTATCTAACTCACCAGAAGAAAATAGATGCTCGTCTTAAGATGGTAATTTACAGGTTTTCTTTTCAGCAGCAATTTTAAACTTGCAATCAAGACGGCTGCTGCTTTAAGAAGTGAGGGCCTTTATCCGCCTTATGAAGTAATAGATCATATATAAATAGGCTGTTTGCTCTCAGCGCAGATGCCGTCATTACTAACTACTTTCGGGCTCTTTGAGAGCTAAATAATTCTGCAATGCATCATTGACCATTTAGTTGCTTCATAGCAGATGGTTTCAGGGGCCCATCTGCTCACAGCAATGTTTTCAACAAGCCCCCTTCACCTTCACCGAGAGCTTTGGAAGCAGCAGGGTATTCAGTCTCCAGCCCAGGTGCTTACTTCTCGCGCCCATGTTGAGGGAAGAAGGCTGCCGTCTTTCTGTCAGCCTTAGAAGGTAGATACCGGGACTATAGAGTAGGGCTGATGTGTGAGGCTGACTCCGGAAGAGCTTACGAAATTGTAAAAACATCTCAAGGGTGTACACCTCTGTGTCGTGTGTGTGTGTGCGTGTGCGTGTGCGTGTGTGTGACTGACTGCCTTCCTGGGTTATATTAAATATGGGATATATTCTGTTTAGTTAATCCTGCCCCCCTGTTATTTTCAGAAGCACAGCCAATTTCTAGCTGTTTTTCTGGGTTGAAGACTATATTCTCCTTGTCTTTGAGGACGTGGGGGAGTCCCTGAGGCAAGGTCAGGGTGAACGCATGAAATACAAGAAGGCACTCCAGCTAAAACCATATGGATAAGAGCAAACTGAGCACAGGATCTGAATGCTGAGGGGATCCTGGGGTAAGCGTTTCGAGAACAGGGCTAGTTTTATTCCACAAGTCCCAAATGTCCCATTACCTATGTGATCATGGAAATCTGCAGCCACTGTCAGGAGACAGAATGGGCCATGTGATGAATAAGGCATGCTTGGCAGCTGCCCTGCAAACATGCAGGGTTCTCTCTTCCAAATCGCAAGATGGGGAGAAAGGCAAAGTTGGTGAAGAGGAAACAGTACGGAGAAGCAGGTATTCTCAAAGGACCTAAGGGAATCAGCAACTGATTTGGATTGAGCCACTGGACACCCTGAGCCTTCACATGCTGGATGCACAGATTTAGCAGTGAACAGTGTAACCACCTTGGCAGAAAGGACTGCTCTTTAGGGAGATGCTCACCTGTGAGCAAAGGGAAGACCGAAGAGACCACTCTTCAGAGACACAGCACTTCGCCCATGCAGTGCTTAAAGAGGAACGTTCCCCAACTTGAGGATCTTAATTAACTTTTCCAAAAGGCACACATGAATTCAGACTAAGACTCTGAAGGCAAATTGCAATACTGTCATGTATCAGAGAGCAGTGTCAAAGGATTTTATATAATTGTGTGTATGTATGTATGTATGTATGTATGTATGTATGCACATGTATGTAGGAGAGAGAGAGAGAGGGAGGGAGGGAGGGAGGGAGGGAGGGAGGGAGGGAGTCTGTTGAGGTCAGAGGTCGACATCAAGTGTCTTTCTTAGTCACTCCTCATGTTACCTTTTGAGGCAGGGTTTCTCTCTGAACACCTAGGTCATGAATGTTGCTGGATGGGCACCCAGCGAGTTCTGCAGGGCTGTCTGTCTCTCTCCATCTGGCCTCGCTGGGCATTTACATGAGTGCTGCGGGATCCAGTTCAGCTCCTCATGCAGGCACATCAAACTATCAATTGAGCCATCTCCTGGCTATTTCTCCAGTCCCCTTTCAGGCAATTTAATTATCCATTATCTTCTTTTTATAAGAATACAAAATATGTGAAAAGTTCTAAGACCCTGGCTTACTGAGGCATACCCCCTCACTCCGTGTGGTTCCCACTGGTGCTGTGCCTCTCACACTACCTCATGTTTTTGTAGCGGTCATTTAGTAAGTACCTACTGATGACCCGGGATTGAGCCACATTAGTGATAATGTGCATTCTTCAGGGTCTTCCTGGGTTTTAGCTGAAACTCCTCTGTTAAACGAGTTCTCTCTCACCAGCCTCCAGTGTGAAGGAGTGGCCTGCCTCAGAAGGCTGAGAGCGCACCTTGCTGCCACTAGCATCAATGTCATCTTGATTATCCTGTCAGGAATAGCCACTGACATTGACTGTACTGTCACTCTCCCTTCTGCTGTCAAGGCAGAAATGCTACTGCAATGTTTGCTCTGCTTGAGGATGCTTTGGAATTTATGTCATTGAATCCAGCTTCCTCTCCGAGGCATGAACCGCATGCTTAAGTTCAGCCGGCACTGTCAGCTCGATGAGGAACCCAAACGAAGTCCCATCCTTGTCTCCACATAGTCTACTCTAGTGAGGTAAAAAGAGAATTCCGGGACACAAACTAGGACAATCAGGGAGTGTGCCTCTAAGGAGGGAGAACATTCCAGGATCCAGGAACAGAGAAGGGCTCAGTCTGAAAAGCGGTGTTCTTTTTTGTACTGTCAAGGACCCAGCTATAGTTCAAAGTTCCTTATATCAGGGGAAAATGGAGAGACTAAGAGGCTTGAGGATTGGAGCGACTTTAAAGAATTAGATTACTTTTCCGTACTGAATTCAAACTTGGACACTTGCTCACATCGGCTGAACCTTCTACCCAGAGGTACACCTTAGATCACCAGCCATTCACTGCTGTCCTTTTGAAGGATTTATTATTTATTTATTCTTTTATGTAATGGATATGAATGTTTGCCTGTATGTATGTATATGCACCACATCAGTGCAGGTGCACATGGAGGCCAGAAGGGGGCGACAGACTGCCCTGGAGCTGAAGTTACAGGCAGCTGTGAGCCACACAACATGAACAGCTTAGATAGGGAGGGATGCCTGTGGAAGTTAGCAGGATCTACTCTGTCATATGCAGCTCAACAAAGCAGAACTGAGCACAGCCCAGCGGCTGGCACAGCTGGGATTGGCAGAGAGCCAGGCCTCTCCAGGGAGCACTGGAGGCCCCGGTGTAAGGAACGCTTGCTTGCCCCGTTGTCTTACAGCTGATATGAAGATAATCAAGCAGAACTCACACTTGGCTTTGGAAGCTACCAATATTGCTTTAAAACTAAAAGTATTTAGTGTTCTTTTTAAAAGCAAGCACAGTAGTTCATGCCTATAATTTCAGCACTCTGGGGGCTGAGGCAGAAGAATAGCTATGAGTTCAGCTTACATTTCATAGTTGGAATAACAGAAAGTCTGGAGCAGGAAAGACTTGGAGGTTTCCAAAGGAGATAATGGCAGAATAATTTTATTCTTCACTGAGGTTTGAATTTAGAAAACACATTTTATTGGTTAGTTTATTGTCAACTTGACACAAGCTAGAGTCAGAAGAAAGAAAATGCCCCTATCAGAGTGGCCTGTGGGCATTTTTCTTGCGAGAGGGCTCACAGTGGAAGTGTCACCCGTGGGCAGGTGACCCTGGGTGGTACAGGAAAGCAGCCTGAGCAAGCCAGGAGGGTCTGCTTTAGTTCCTGCCCCGACTTCCGCCGGTGACGGTGGAAACCAAATAAACCCTTTCTTTCCTCTCCTCTCCAAGTTGCTTGCGGTGCTTCTCAGAGTGATAGGAGCTATCGTCAGAAGCAGCAGCGACTTCCAGGTGTGAACTTAGAAACTGAAGACATTCCCCTTGTGTCTTTAAAGGATACTGGGAAATCATGCAAATTACACAAGCAATAAAGGACACTAACTATGGACTGTTCTTCTCCTTACATACATACTTTGGACAGTAGGGTAAAATTGGAAAAATCATGTTAGAAATCATCAAAGCAATTGTATGTATACCTTTTTTTTTTACATTTGCAGTTATTTTTATGTGTTTTTAGTGATGGGGGTGCTACTTGGAGGAGGTCAGGGAGTCACACTCAGGTCCCCTTGGCAGTAAGGTTTTTGTTTTTGTTTTACCCACTGAGCCATCTCACCAGCCCCTGAATCGATTTCTCTAAGCAAGCATGGCCTGTTTCAAATGAGATCTTAGGCAGGGACCTTCTACATGAAGCCTCCACAGAGGAAGGACTGTTGCTAGTGCCGTGTGGCAGAGCCCAGTCTCCATAGACCCGACGCCATCCTGTCCTGTCCCATCCCCCACAGTGTGGCAGAGCCCACCCTCCATAGACCTGACGCCATCCCATCCTGTCCCATCCCTCACAGCCACCCAGCAACACAGGCCTCACTCAGCTTGCTCTCTTTTTCCTTTTTCTTTAAGTTGATTTTCCTTTAAAAAAAAAACTTCAGTGTGTGTGTGTGTGTGTGTGTGTGTGTGTGTATGGTGTGTGTGAATGTGGGCACATGGGCACGTGTCATGTAGTGGAGGCCTGAGAAGAACCTTCTGGAATTCATTGAGGCTTTCAGGACATGCATTCAGGACATCGCACCTGCACTGCAAACATTTGTCAAGCCATCTTACTAGCTTCTTTTTATTTTAATATCACATTAAAGAATATCTGATCTACACTAAAATAAATACTTTCTTTATCAAGTTTGTGCAACATGATCTACTAATTTGTATTTTCAGACTACTGATATCAAAAAGGAATGTATATATGTGTGTATATATATATAGTGTATATATAGTATATATATATACACTATATGTAGTTTTCTAAGCACATAACATATTGGAAACTCTAGGGTTTGTGCTATATTCTAAGCTCTTTCAAGCTTTTCTATTTTGTGTGTGAGACAGGATCTATCTACACAGCTTGGCTCTCCTGGACCTTACTATGTCGACAACCAGGCTGTCCTCAAATTCACAGAGCTGCCTGTCTCTGCCTCCCAAGTGCTGGGATTATAGGAAAGCTCTTTCAAAGTTATTCTTCCTGTTTGAGATTTTGTATGTTTCACCATCTCACCAATGACTCCCAATTCTGCTTTTCACTTTACTTCATTTAATACAGAGGTCACATGATCACACGGCATTTGTCTCTGTGTCACACTGTTATGTTTTCTTGGCACCATACCTAGAACAAAAAGGCACAGATATCAAAATTTTTGGAATGATGAACCTCTATCTTTATATGTCAGTTTTGTGGTTTATTTGTGTGCACCATAAAAGATTTTGTCTTTTACAAGTATCTCTAATAGTCTGTCATAGGTTGTCACTTTCACACGGTTAATTTTCATCGCCCCTAAAAGATGTGTCAAACCCACTCTGAGTAGGTAAAATAAGTACTTGCTTTATCAAGTTTGTGCAACATGATCTACTAATTTGTATTTTCAGACTACAGATATCAAAAAGGAAGCACAGGAGGAACATCTTTTTTCCTTATAACTAGAAAGAAGCTAGTTAGTAAAAGGCCACTGTCCCTAAACCTCAGTGTAGAGCTCAGTGTTAGCTCCTGGGTTGCTTAAATAACAAAAAGAACAGAAACGCATTGTGTCCTGGGTGTGAAGCTGGTGGGTAAAATTGGGTGTCTTTAGGTGGGTTCCCCTGAGCACTGCAATGGAGGATCTGCTCTGAGTCTCTCTCCAGCTGCTGACATGGAATCCTCTTGCTCTTGCTCTTTACCTTTTTTTTTTTTTTTTAAAGACAATCAGGGTCTCTCCCTGGACCTGCAGGTCACCACTAGGATAGATTGGACGGCCATCAAGCCTTCCTCAAACTGACCTCTCAAATCTTGTGTTTCCAAAATCTATGCACTATGAAAATGTAAATGTTCCACAGGAGTATAAATTCCACAGGGCCGATTTTAAATGATTCAGAACCAGGATCGAGCTGCAAGACAGAGCCTGCAATCTCACCGCCAGCAGCATTTCAACCGCTCCCTGACCCCTGGGGCTTGCTACTTGAAAGACACCACAACCTCCCGCCCTGGGGAGGCAAGGGCCATTTACTGTCTTTGCAAGTCTGAGGACTTCCTGTGGAGAGCTGTTCAAATATTCCATCCCCAAGCCCTGGATGAAGGACGAGTGAGAAGCTAGTGGTCAGTTACTGTCTGTGCGGAGTCCTGCAGACTTCAGTGTGTCCGGAGTCCCCACGCACCTGTGGCTGTGAGTAGCGCCCTTAGGGATGCACAGTCAAATGAGCAGTTTTTAAAATAGCCACGTAATTAACCGAATATAGATTTACTTGAATTGCTCGAATAATTCTCATACTCTCACCCCCAACCCCAAGATCCTTTTATTGGGCAAAGATAAATAATTTCTAGTATGGTGTGACGATAACATGGAGCAAAGAGTTATGGCATAAAGCTAAGCATTTCTCGTGGTCACTGTCCCAACATCATTTCCTGTTTAAAATGCTCCTTCGTGGGGAGCCTGCTCAAAGCACTTGTTCTCCCAGGAGACCCACGTGGGTTTCCCAGTGGCCTCACTGGATGACTCACAACCAGGCCCAACAGCAGCCCTGGCACCTCTGACTCCCTGTTCTGGCTTCCAGGGATGCCTGAGTACACACATTCATACAGACATGCATACATCAAAATAAAACAAACAAACAAACAAAGGAAACAAAATTGCTACTTGGGCCAGTGAGATGGTTCAGCAGGTGAGAGCATTTGCAGCTAAGTCTCCTGACTGGGGTTTGATCCCAAGAACCCACATGATGAGAGGAAGGGAAAGAGGAAGGGAGGGAGGGAGGGAGGGAGATGGAGGGTGGGGAGAGAGAGAGAGAGAGAGAGAGAGAGAGAGAGAGAGAGAGAGGGAGGGAGGGAGAGAGAACCATCTCTGGCACACACACACACACACACACACACACACACACACACACTGTATGCATAAACATATTTTGAAAAACTCTGACACTCTAGTCTCAAGTTACTAATGCAGCTGAACAGTGAGGACTTGATCTGAAAATGAGGCTCAGAGAACCCTTTACAGAGAGCTTTTCCGCGATCTACAGAAAGAGACCTAATTATATTTATGCCTCATTGATAATTTTGTACTTCCTTAGAATACACCGACTACGTATTTGAAGGTTACTCGTGAAAAAATATGCCCTTTGAACAAAAGCAGCACTTTTGGCAGATGACTGACAACATTCACAAAATGACTAAATTATAGTGATTAAATCAGAGGCAAATGAAGTGTTTCCTTACAGTAAGAAATCGAGCTTTTGCCTGTGTATGGTTGGTAATACTAGCTGCTCATTTTAGCACTGGGATCAGCATTTGACTGTCTAAAAATTAGCAGTATTCTGCTGTCTTCCAATAAAACACGTGAAAAATATACCCAGCTGGGTTAAAACAACATGCTCTTCGTTGAAGACAGAATCTGATTGTAGCGTGTGTTCTTCCAAGGCAAGAAAATGCAGTTGCCCCACACAACAGCACAGCCAGATGGCGGTGGTGGCTGGGAGCTGGAAAACCTTCCAGGAGCTATGTAGTCACTTGCTTTGGATAGTCCAGCTGTCGGCCGGCTCACCCTGTCTCTCTGTTCAGAAGCACAGTCTGAGGAACCTAACCTCTGAATGCTAAGGCCGGATCTCTCTCCCTGCACCTCCTGCCTCGTCCCTGCTGCATTCCATCTATCCACCCTGCATGGCCAACAAGCTCTGACGTTACCACTTTCCCTCCTAACATAGCCAGTCTCTCGACATTAGCGAGAAGGAATGGGAGTCATTTGCTTCTCAGTCTAGAGTGCCCCCGGTGCAGAGCAGCTGGAGAGGGTGACACGATTGAGGAGCCCGCTAATCCTAATGGCCCCTAGGTCTTCCCTCTAGAAGATACAGCAAGCAAACATGCCAAGTGCTATCTGTGGACAGGTAGTGCCATTGTCCTGAAAGAGCACTTGCAGTGCTGTGTCCACACCGTGAATTCTGAGCTCGCAAACAAGTTGAAAAAGCTCCTGCGGCAAGAACAGTTGTCACTCCGCATCACGGTCTGGTCCTGAGCTCCCTGCAGGAGAGGAGTGAGGGCAACACATCCTCCTCTGCAAAACGCATGAGGACAGGGTTTAAGATGGAGCAATACAAGACACATCATCGTAACTATGGTGCGCGTAGAGAGATGAGACAGACACGGCAGAAGAGTCACTTTGCGGTTCGCTCGGGGCCAGGTCTCTTTCCAAATGCCGAGATAAAAAAACGCCTTCTTGATGATAACTACAATTCCCAGCTAGGTGAGACATACAGAAAGCCCCACTCCAGAGCACGTGGTGAGACGTACCCGGAAAGCCTCTGGATCCAGCCCATCTGCAGAGGCATCACTGAAAAATGACTGTTTCAATAAAATTATGCATTTTTATTATTAGAAGTATGAACCCTGTTCTTAACTGTTAGCTTTAAATAGCTATTGCTGTAACTGTTTTATTCTTCTACAACACTGGTATCAAGTAGAACACAAGACGGATAAATTCTGATTTTCTTGCCAAATGAACTGCCTCTCCAATAGCCACTTAAGAGATAATTTAAAGTTTTGCATTGATGTGACCTCCATTGTGTTAAAGTTTTCTATTTTTTCTTCCTAGTTTATTTACAAAGTTAAAAATTAAATACTTAAGATAAAAAGTACTGATTTGTAAGCATCAAAAATTAAATGTGGCTTGATAGCATAAACCTTAACGAGCTATTATATTGATAAAAATTGATTTTATAATTTTTATTAAGATGTACAATCATCACCAAAATTTTTTATTATTTGGACAATTACAATATTCCTTTCTGAGAAAATAGTTTTATCTTTACTGTATGGCTACTTGGAATTTTTATTATTATTTTGCAGTCATTAAACTATTTTTTTAATCATGAAATGTGATATTATGACTTATCAATGTCATAATCCATGTCTGTGTCAAGGTAACCTTATCTTTATAGTACCAAGTTTGAAATATATTTTATCAGTAGCTTTTTCCTGTGCCTTGGTACCCTATTCATACAGAATAGGATTTTTAAAAGGGTGGACTCTTAATTAAGCTACTATTTTAGTTGCTTAAAAATCGACTGCATCAACTTGAAGGAACAAAGTTAGGATTGTGTAAGACCTTTAACCATGAAAAGGACTTTAGCATTCTTTTCCCTCAAAGCAACGAATATATTTTAAGTTTGAAGTCTTAGCTGAAGCAGGCATTTTTCCCCCCTATCGCTGTGAATACTGGAAACCAACATGTGGGTGGCAGAGGCGAGCCGGAGGGCCTAGGAGCTGCTTCTATTTCTTGTTTTTGTGAGGTGCTGCTCACCTCCTGTAAACAGTCATTCTAGCTCTTAAATAGGCTGGCCCGCAGCCCTGAAAACCTCATAACCTCAATTTTTAAAAGGGATGCTTCCTGGACCTACTTGGGTTGTGACATTATTCCCTCTTCCTTCCAAGTTAAGAAAATTACTTTTAGCAGGTCATAGTAAAGGCAGGATTATTACATAATTGGAAGAAACATGTCCCATTTTTCAGGAGGCAGACAGCATTATGGAGGTGTGTGCGGATGTGTTTTCTTTCTTCTCCCAGCATTTACACCAGGGCCCTGTGTTCCTTTTGGATAAAGACACGACTCCTCAGCACCTATTTCGCCTCCAATTTAATGAAGTTGTTAAAATAGCAAGACTGACAGGTTAATTATCCTTTATAAAAGCGGGACAAATTGAACTGTGTCTTTCCATCATTTTTTGATATATCCGGAAGCTCCGGAGGTGCCCAGACGTGGCTCTGGTGAATAGAACCGCTAATCCACTCTGCAATTCTTCCCTGACCCCGCTCTCCCCACCGGGGCCTCGGTATATTGCAGTTGGTTTTTGTTTCACATTCAACAGATCCCACTTTATTATAAATTCAGAAGGGTTTTTTTCCCTCCCTCTCTCCATATGTTGGCTGACAGCTCCCCTGAAATAACTGATGGCTAAATTTAAACTCTGATGAAAATTAACCCAAGTGTTAAATGCAAACGGGAGCTGCTTGGAAGAGAAAAAGAGTTATCATGGTAGATGCCAAACAGTGGGAAATGTGTGTAAATTAATGGAGCCTCGCTGGTGACAAGCCGTCAGGCAGTTTGATGGCTCTTGCTAGCATTTCAGTCCCACTGAAGTTGGCCAGAGGGCAGAGTGGACAAGTCCTGCTTTTCAAAAAGCCCGCGGGAAGCTTGACAGTAGCGCTAACTAGATCATCGAAAGTTCATGGTCAAATAAGAGATTTTTTTTTCCTTGCAAAGCTTTGCACTGAACAGAGTTTGCAGACAGGAGAGCAATGGATGAGACATCAAATTGCAAAATCATCAAGAGAAGAGATGAAGCCACTGGGAAATGATTTTCAAAAACAAACTGGCTGATTTTAAAGTTCATATCAAGAAACTGGCTTTGTTAAGCATAATACGCACTTGGCTTAAAACATTTCTCCTCAGGAATGTGCCTCTCACACACTAGGCGTCTTTTACAGAAACAGCACTTGTACTTCTCAACTTTTTCAGGTTCAAATATATAAAATAAACATTCATTTTAAAACTCATTGAAAAGAAACAGAAGTCTAATGAAATATGACTTTGTTTCCTGAGGTGACATACATATGACACTCAGAATAATTTAAGGAAGTTCAAGATTCCATCCTATTTCCTTGAGGAAATAACTATTTTGCTCCTTGAAAACACCTCGTTAAATAATGTGCAATTGTGATGTAATATTAGTCAGGACGTACTAGGCAGAGTATTGGCTCTCCAAATAGGAGAACTGCGTTCAGCCCAGTCTCGGGGTGTCCACAGCACGGTGGCCTTGAACAAGTGCACCAGGCTCAGTTTGCTCATGTTAGACAGGAGGCATGGTAATCGGATGAAGAGGAAAAAGAAACCCTCACAGGCTAAAGCTTACCTTGAGGACGCCAGAGATGGCCCCTTAGCACTGAATGTGGCATCTAGGGTCACCAGGTGACGGGCCATTCTGTGCTGCTGGTATGTGGCATGAGCTTGGTAAAGGACAAAAGGGGTCACCTGGCTCCCTCCAAGCGACTGTGACTGTGAGAGGTTACACATGATAGTGAGTTTTAGCTGGGTTCTTTATAAGCTGTGATATCTTACGCGGCTACTAATTTTTATCTTGTGGTCTCTCCCCACCTTCACCGGCGACCCGCTCTCGTCACCTGCGGCTCTCCCCCGCTCTCGTCACCTGCGGCTTTCCAGCCTCTTTCATTCGCTGTGCCTTCCTTGTGCGGCCCTTCAGTAGCCTGGGGTTAGAAGCAGAGAATTGAGAAGATTGGGGTTCCTAAGGGTCAGCATGTCAGAAAAACAACGAAATGGGCTAAGTACGAGTTTAAGTGCTTAAAGCTGGGAAACGACACGGTATGAGGCTGTTGTGTGACAGAGCGGCAGGTATCTCGAGCCTCCCCTCCCCCGTTCCTTCCTTCTGCATGGCCGAATGTTGAAAGCTATTGCTGCGGGTAAAGCACACTCATTAGATAGGCTGCCTCCAGACTCAGCAGGAGTTACGGTTGTCTGGGGCCTCTTCTCCCCTTGCTCCTGGGGTGCAAGAAGGGATCCAGAGTGTCAAGCCAACCCCAGGTGTGGTTATCTGGCCAATAGTTGGGGTTTTCCCACCAAGGTTATTGTACACTGAAACTCAACCTGTCTGTTTCCAAGTACGTCATCTCAGTGTGACTTCTGCTCAGAAATGACTGACTTCTGACACCCAAGCTACTTTTTCCTTTTATAAAGATTTATTTTTATGTGTATTTGTGTGTTCTATGTATGTTTGGGTCCCCGGAAAGGCCAGAAGAGATGGCAGGACCTCTGGGACTGGAGTTATGGGAGGTTGTGTGTCACAGTACTTGGGTGATGGGAATTGAACTTGGGTCCTCAAAAAGAGCATCGAGTGGTCTTAACTGTGGAGCTATTGCTCCAGCCCCCAAGCTGCTGTTTTCTTTTGTAGCTGCTCCTTCCCTCTGGTTGTATGAGTCTGGGTGGCTCTACTAGCAACTCAGAGAAAGCTTGCTACTCCTCTGAGGTCTGGCGGGGCCACAGGGAAGGTCACATGCTCTTTTGTTCGTCTGGAACTAACAGATAGTACACCCAAACCCTGAATGGAAAAAATAATAATAATAAAGCTATAATTAGACATTGTATTAGTCAGGATGTATTTAAGAGGCTGATTAGTACAAAAAGGGGGCTCTGTAAAATAATTTTTATGAATTTATCATGGTGAAATGTTTCCTATGTCTTTATTCTAGTCTTCAAGCAATTCTGCATGGCTTTACCACCTGCTCATCCCGCAGAGCTCTAAGGCAATCTCCCTTTGGGGTATGCTATCTGGACAAGCCTTCTAGACGTGTGTGTGTGTGTGTGTGTGTGTGTGTGTGTGTGTGTGTGTGTGTGTGTTCTTTTACTCCAATGCTCTCTGAGCAAGCATCCCCCAGTTGTGTCCACGGAGTACAGTCTTCTTTGTCTTCTTTCCACAAAGTGGCCAGGAATACTTCTTTGGTGTTAGTTTATTCTATTTTGTAACAGTCTCGTTGTAGCCCAGGTTGGCCTCCAAGTCACTCTGCAGCCCAGGCTGATTTTGAACCCCTTGTTCATCTTCCTGTCTCAAATCCTCCCAGTGCAGCTACCACCCCTGTGCTTCCGGTTTATTTTCTTAGAGTTTCCCTTGGCCCCTGCTGTACTTGAAGAACCTCACATGCTGTGGTCCAGTGTGTCCCACCCCCAGCAAGGTATGAGGGCCTCTTCAGCCAGGCAGAGACAGGGCCAGGTGCTGGGAAGCCCTGGAGAGATAGATGGCTCAGGAGTGACTGAAAGCTGTTGACATCTGATGGCCCTGAAGTGGCAGGGGTTTTCATCCTCTGCCGCCCCACCCCACATCACAGCTGGCATTAATTGGTCCTCTTGCTGGCTTTCACGGCAGGGGAGGCCAGAGATTGGCAAGGCTGCCTTGCTACCCGCCTGGCTGGAGTCCGGGGTCCCAGGGCTGCTGGCGTATGGAAGGGTCCTGAGCTTTGCAGCAAGCTTGCTGCTGACTCAGCGCTCGTTGGCAGGGTGACATCAGAGCCTGGGACCTTCTGTGAGCTGAAACCTGGCACCAGCAAAGAGTGTTCTTAAAATCACAGCCACGATTCATTGGCAAGTAGGGAAAGGAAGCATTCAAGAAAGGAAATAACTTTGTGTAATTAACTGTTTTGTTATGAAGATTTTTCCTTCTTGGCTGTTCTTAAAAATCATCTTTTGCTTGTAAGGAACTTAAGAGCCGGCATTCTTCCTACCCTCAACTCTCAGTCAAGACCATTTCAGTTACATTGGCTCTACCATCCCCCTTTTTACTGATACATTATAGAGAACACTTAATGGATGAAGTCACTGTGTCCATTTCTCTGTGCCCCTCAAAAATATCCTTATATCTGCTTATTGTATGCAGCATAAATACCCAGGCTGCGTTCACATCAGCTCCTGTGACCTCTATCCACAGGTGTGATAAATTTAGCCTCCCCCTACAGACCTCTCCTGGCTGACACAGATTCCCAGCCATCCCATAATGTTGTCTGGTCAAATGATTTGAAGGCTGCTGAGGGGCTATGCGTGCTAACCTTTCTGTCTCAGATGTAGGAATTTGCTGATAGTCTTGGATCTCATAAATAACTGTTCATCTCTTTGTGGGTCTAAATGGACACACTGCGCATATGCACCACCCTGGGACATGCATGGGAGGAGGGGTAGACCCCTTCCTAACCAATCAAGACTGCGTCTTCCTGAGAGTCTCTGAAACAATAAGTAGTTAAAAAACATACGAGACCACCTAGTGTAACAGGCTACAGACTTTAAAAGGCATCCGGTGTTCCGTGTGTCCATAAGGGCAACGGTCCTGTCGTGTGTATCACTTTTATGTGAGAGATTTAACAATGGTGTGTGACATGATCTGCTTTATACCAAAGCGCATATTTGTGTTTAGAAAGAAAAAACTGGAAGGCAAAGACACAGCCCCTGAGCACGGACTGTAGTGCCTTATACAGTGTCCCCTTTCCTTGACTTCGGTAGGGACAGCTGCCTTTCTCATTCTTCGAGAGAAACAAACATTCGACCTTGGCCTTGACAGAGAATTCAGACAAGTTGAGGTTTTAAGCACAGACTCAAGATAGACTTTTCAGAAATATCTTAGTATATTTTGGACAGCCAGGACAGCGTGCCAAACCGAGGGCCTGTGGTAGTGAGGTCAATGTCCCTTGGGCTAAGCCAGCTGGTGAGGGATTCTAAAGCAAAGATGGCTTAACTGGATTTGACTACATTCAGCCTTGCTGGAAGCAAAGAAATCCAACTCTTGATCATATGAGTTACTCGGTCTCAAATATTCCCTTTTAACTCAGCTACTAAAGTGCATGGAGAATGTTGAACTACGTCCATTTCTCTATATACCTCATTCCAGATGGGTTTTCTTTAGCACAGTACCACATTTAAAACAAACAAAATCATGTTTCCATAAGCTACAAGGAAGATGTACAAAATAGCATCTCCTTGAGGCTTACTATATTCTGTTTACTTCTCACAGCAACCCGTGGGGGTAAATATGGTTGGCATTGTGAAACAAGAAAACAGGGGTTCAGAGAATTAAATAAGTCATTTCAAATCACAGTAAGTGACTGTGTCCAGATGTGAATGCAGATTCTAAAGCTTATAGTGATTGTTTTCTTATAGTTTTGGTTTAACTGAAAGGGGGCGGGAAGCAAGAATCAACCTTACAAGAAAGAACACATTGGTTTCTATGGGGTGGTCCTAGATGCATACACCATCTATTTTTCTGTGTATCATGAGTATTTAGATGTGATTGAGTGGGTACATTGAATGGCACACTGTGAGGGGACTACGGATGACACTCTTGCCTAGTGTGTGTGTGTGGGGGGGGGACAATGTCCTCAGTTATATCAGGAGTGGAGAAACCCAGCTGAGCACAAGTAAGGGAGTGGGCACGCACACACTAATTTCTCTCTGCTCCTGAATATAGGTGTGACGTGAGTATTTATTGGCTTCAATCCTCTCCTTTTTCCTGTCATAGAACGGAGTCCAGAGCTGTGAGCTGTAATGGACCACATGGTTGCTTTCTGTTGGGCTTTTTATCTCAGCAATAAAAATAAAGCTAGGGCAGAAACTCTGTCCTGGCTTGAGGAAATAGAAGTTGTCTAAAACCCTCCTCTCAAACCCTTCTGCCTCCAGCCGAACAGAGAAATGCTGGGGTGTCCTCTTTCAAGACTTTGCAGCACTCAGCACAGGCAAGAGGCAGGAGGCCCTCCCTCCGTGTCTGTCGCCAGACCCCAGAGAGCAGCAACTCCAGCTGCTCTACAGAGCCCCGTTACAGGGAGAATACGGGAAGGTGGTCTGGCTACAATATCCTGGGGCTGACACAACCTGCAACTGCAAAGTCACTGCGTTGTGCCACCCCCAGCTCCGAAGCCCGGAAATGTGAAGTCATAGGTCTGTGCTTCCTCTAAACTAAAGGTTCTCAGCCTTCCTAATGCTGCGACCCTTTAATATATCCCTCATGTTGTGGTGACCCCAACCATAAAATTATTCTTGTTGCTACTTCAAAACTGTAACTTTGCTACTGTTATGAATTGTAATGTAATATCTGATGTGTGACCTCCGTGAAAAGGTCATTCAAGCCCCTAAAGGGTCAAGACCCACAGGTTGAAAACCACTGCTTTAAAGGCTCTAGAAGGCCTCCCTGGCATCATGCCTGCCACTCCTTGGCTTGAAAAGCGTAACACCAGTTTCCCCACTGTTCCCACCATCCACTTCTCCATCTTTAGATTTCCCTTTATTATAAAGACATCAGAAGCATTGGAGCTAATGCCCACTTCATTCCAGTACGACCCCATTTTAATCAAATCTGCCGTGACCCCATTAACAAATACTGGCACACTCTGGAGAACAGGGATTAGGATTTCCAGGACGGGTCTTGGAAACTCGGTTGGTCTTCCCATAACAAGACCAGCCCAGAGCCAGCAGCTCATCCTCTGCCTCCAGCTCTGTATGGGCAGAGTCACAATGGGGGCCGAGGGACCCCTTGGTAACTAGGCCTTAGTGGGGCCATCTTTTACTTCAGTCGCCTGAGCGTGCAAATTTGACTGCTCTTTACACCAATCACCACAGTCCCTGGGCTAGCTGCGGGAGAGGAAGCGTAGCAATAACTAAACTTCAAAACCTACCCAGGGAGGCAGCAGGGGAGAAGCAAGGAAATAAATGGGCCAGCTGCCCTGTTATTCACTGAACGCGGCTGTCCTCACAGGCTTCACAGTAGCTTCCACACGGGAAAGAATAAAACGAAGACGGGAGCCTGCTAACGTGCTGTTAGCTCACTGTTACAATGCACTGTGGCATTTGCTTTAAAACCATGTAGAAGTGGTCCCCGAATTCTATTACAGCAATTACGGAACTTCACTGCAGGTGCTCTTCCCTGAGAGGGAGGCAGGAGGCCATTAAATGGAGAACCTGGGCTCCTGGCTGCATGGCCCACAACACAACACCCTGTAGTCTGGGTCTGAGTGATGTGAGACTTCCAGGGTAACCATGCTGGTACCAGGGAAAACAGGACAAGAACCATGCCTCTGTAAAGATGCCGTGCGTTGCAGGCCATGCATAGCATGAAAGGCATGGGAAAGAGAGGAAGATATTTGAAAGAAATATAGATGTTAATTGAATTTAGAAGCTCTGGCCCTTTTGTCTGTGAGGATTCATAACTTTGGGCCAAAGCATCCATTGTGCCCCCATTTCTTCTTCCCTTTGAATTTTATGAAGATTAGGAGAGATCAGAGCTTTTGGTATTTTAAAAGGAGACCCTTTTTTTTGAAGAAATACTTGTAAAGGTATTTATTGGGTGGGGGTGGGGTCTAGGGAGATGGTTTAGGAAGTACAGGCCCTGCCTTGAGAGTATGAAGACCCGAGTTCCATCCTGTAGAACTCAGGTAAAATACTAAGCCAGGCACAGCAGCATGTGCTTGTAGGTGGCAGAGGCAGGCGGATCCCTGCTGCTCCTTGTCATCCAGTGCAGCTAATGTGGAGAACTCCAGGCCAATACACAATCTCTGAATGCAAGGTGGACAGTCCTCTGGCCTCCGTCTACATCTGCGTACATGGCGCGCTCACACACAGGCACTCAGTGGGCATCTGTTCTCTGCATATGTTCCAAAGTAATTACATAAATGGGTCGTTTCTGTATCATTTCTATAAAAGGCAGAATAGTTCTGGTGTTATCATTAAAAATGAGAGGGCATGCAACAGATACGAATATGGGGAGATTTATTTGAGGAGAGGAGTTGGGGCCTGAGTGGGCCATGAGGGTAGGGAGAGATGAGGGGGAGGGGAGTGTGTGAGATAGGGGGAGTGGTGTGTGTGAGATGGGGGTAGTAGAGGTGTGTGCCCTCAGAGAAAGTGCAAAAGCAAGAGAGGTAAAGTAAGAGTAAGAGCAAGAGAGCAATGGTTGCACTCTGTATCCTTGGCCCCTGGTGGCAGGTGATGATGTCAGAGGTTGCTAAGCAACCTGGTGTCATGTTTGTGAAGCTGCTTTTATGCTAACAACTGGCATTTAGGGCCAGGCCAGTCTCTCAAAAGGCAAAGCTGAGTTTGTTCTGGGGGAGTTTCTGTTGCTGTGACAAAACACTCTAAGGAAGCACAGTTCAGTGGAAGGAAGGGTTTATCTTATCTTACACTGACCTAGACAACCCCTCAACTGATACTCTTGTCAGGTGACTCTAGGCTATATCAAGTTAACAGTTGCAGCTAACTGGGGCACAATCAAAGCAAATGGTGGAATAAGAAAGGACTTGGTTGTAGGTGGAAATAGCTGCAAGGTGTCCAACTTAGGCAACAATGTTTACTAAGCCTCGGGGGATGAACAGAAGGGAGGAAGGTAGAAGCAAATCATGCAGGAAATGAGGAGACTGAGCCACTGATGACTCCGGCTGGCCCTGACTTTCCCTCTCTGCCTCCTTTCTTAACTCTCAGGTGATGCTATTTCATAGAGCAATTGTGAGTGCAAAGCAACATAATCAAAGCTAAATTGTTACAGAAAGTAGAAGGCCCAGTGCAATTGCCAGGGCTGATTGCTGGGTCTGGCAGCCCTCTCCATGCGTTCTGTAATCAGTGAGATTAGCTGACCCCACCATGATTACCCGGAGCACCAGGCACCTTATCCCACCTCTGCCCCTCCCTTCTCAACCATCTTTGCCATGTTGTCCCTGCAGCTTACGCAGCCCCAGCGGTCGATGTTTATGGAACTACAGGTGTCCATCTGGAACAAGTTAGATCGCAGGGGACCAGAGTGTAGCATGAGGCCCCCCCAAGAGGGAAGCACCTGGCACCACAAACTGTTACCAGACTGTAGGAAGAAAACATGGATTCCGTACCCGCACAGCTGGGCATTCCCTGGAGCCTCCACTCTCTGTGCCCAATCCCTCTTCACATCCACAGGACTTGTAAACATCTTTAAATACTACCCTGGTTTTGTTTGTTTGCTTTTCTCCTTGGTTTAGCTGAGGTCCTTGGGTGAAGATGATGCCCTGAGGTGACATGGCAGCACAGTGAGATGTGCAGCTTCTTGGTGGCAGAGAGGCAGAGACAGGGAATGTCTATGAATCTGAGGTCAAAAGGCTGCACCTGCCTGACTTAGCACTGGACACGGGGCTGAGCTGTGGGTTCCAAAGAAAGAGGAAATAAGAAGTAAACATTCTCTGGCATCCATCCGCACAGACAAATGGCCAAGAGGTGAGGGGCTGATAGATGGGTGCCCAGTGAAAGTAATGTAGACAGATGACACGGGACTCCATGCCTCCCTGGGAGCTCTGTAAGTCTCCTGGTATTTGCAGAAAGGATAGCAGGCTGGAAAATTTTCCATAATTCCAGCGAAGTATTTGTTCTTGTTAGGATTATCATTGTTGTGATGAGAAACCATGACCAAAGCAGCTCGGGGAGGAAAGGGTTGATTTGGGTATGCTTTCAAACCATTGCTCATCACTGAAGGAAGTCAGGACAGGAACTCAGACAGACAGGAACTTGAAGCCAGCTGATGCAGAGGCCACGGTGGGGGGGGGGGCAGGCAGGGGCTGTGATGCTTACTGGCTTGTTCCCCATGGCCTGCTCAGCCTGCTTTTTTATGAAACCCAGGGCCCAGGTGTGGTACCACCCACAGTGGGCTGGGCCCTCCACAAAAGTCATGATTAAGAAAATACCACACAGCCAGATCTTATGGAGACATTTTCGTAATTGAAGTTCTCTCCTCATGAGGGAGGTTGACATAAAACTATTCAACACAGTTTTTGTTATTAATTAAATTAATTAATTAAATTAAACTAATTTAAGTTGCAGTAAAATAAAGTTAGATGTCTTGAATAACATGTATTGCAGACTGAAATTCTTTCAGGGCAAAAAGCAAAAGGCTCTTCTTTTCCGTTTGGTGCATGCGTATGTGTGTGTGTGTGTGTGTGTGTGTGTGTGTGTGTGTGTGTGTGTGTGTGTGTGTGTGGTGTGCCTGCATATACACAGTGTAGGGAGGCCAACAGGCACCTCATGCATCATTCTTAAGAAACCATCTACCTCCCTTGAACTGGGTGGAGCTCACTAGTTAGGTTAGCCTGGCTGGCCAGCTGGCAGCAGTGTTTCCCTTGACTGTTTTCTCAGCATTAGCATTACAATGTTACTATATTTGGTGTTTTTATTGAGATTCTGGGAATTGAACCCAGGTCCTCCTGTTTGCAAAGTAAGTACTATACTGAACAACCGCCCAGCTCCTCTCTGTTAATTATCTCCCTATGGATAGCCTCTATGTTTTTGGTGAGGTGAAGGTACTGAGGACACAGCAATGGAAGTGAGGAAGTGCTGGTTGCCGCTGGCAGACGGTGCCATGAAGCTGGGTATCAGGGCTCCACGGCTCTGTGGTGTTGAAGGATACGGCATACCCACGGTGTCCTGCACAGTGTCTGACTGGCCAGCAGCTGACACTCCTCCTTTATCCAGCCTCTCCGGCAAGTTGGCCTCCTCCATCTCTCCTCTCCTAGCCATCTGTTCCTGCTGCTCCTGTAGCCTCCTGCTTTCCACCCTCCCCGGCCTGTCTGAGCAGGCGGGTGTGCAGGCCTCTGATGAGGTGGGCCTCGGCCCCTCCATCACTCTCAGCCTCGAGGAGAGCACCAGCTGTCTGGCTTGATTTGCATTTTCCTCTCCCACATAATGAAATTAGCCATGAGTTTCCTGAGGTGGTGCAATACGCAAATTCGGGCTGGAGGTGTCGGCTTGTGATGGGGAGGGAAGGGAGACGGGAAACGTCAGGGCAGCCAATTTGCTGCTTTCACACAGAAGAGAAACAGTACAAATTTCACTAGAGTAACACCGTAGCTCAGAAGAAAGTTAGATGAGGTTTTTAAAAGGTAATTTTCTTCCCTCTGGGAAAAAGGCACAAACGTTTTATGAACACACGGAAAAAGCTGCCCACTGAGGCGAAGCCGTTCTCAATCCCTGAGTGTCTTAAGCCATTTAGAGTTGTTCTAAAACGCTGAAGTGCACAGGCCACAAGCTCTGACTGCGCTGCTACATGCGGTTAGTTGCAGGTGCTGATACACTTTTGTCTTAACCATTACTAGGACTCCTCCTCCTCCTCAGCCTACAAATACAGTAATTCTCTTTTTAGGTTTGTTGTAAGGGCTTGGCTACCAGTTCTGTGAGTAGTTCTCAAATGGGCTCTCTCTTTTTCATGTTTTAAAAACTAATTCGTTAGCTGCCGCATCTGAAGAAAACACAGAAGACTCGGTCTTATTCTGGAGCAAATGTGTACAGGAAGATTTGTAAAGACACTGATACTATCAATAAGTTCACAGACTTCTTCAAATGGCCGTCTGCCTACGCAGAGAAAGATGGACCATCAGCTCCATTAAGAACTTAATGTCCACACAGTTTGGAGCTGTCTCTCCTCTTACTCAGAGCGAAATTTAGTTTCCTTCCTGTAAGTCAATACCTCTTACATAGTCTGTGCCCTGACTCCCTTTGAGCTTGCCCACTACCGTCTGTTTTTCCCTCATCACGTCGTTGAGTGTTTTGCAGCTCTTCTGTATTGACAGGCAACCTACCAAACATGTAGGACAATACAAGTGCCACAAACAACATTGTCTGGGGCTGTAGAGGCAGCTCACTTAGTAAAGGGCTTGCTGCACAAACATGAGAACTGGGGTTCAGTCCCTGTGACCCATGCAAAGACTAGGTGTGGCAGCACATGCCTGCGAAGACCAAGTGTGGCGGTACACTCCTATAAACTTAGTGCTGAGAAGGAAGCTGGGCAATCACGGAGTTTTTCTAGCTAATCTAGCCCAAGCACTGAGCTCCAGGCTCAGTTAGGAACACTGTAACACTGTCTTACAAAATAAGGCAGAGAGTGACTGAAAAAGACACCCAACATTGACCTCTGGCCTACACACACACACACACACACACACACACACACACACACACTGCATTGTAGAGGTTGCTTCATCCTGAGTGTGAGGGAAGGAAGACAGTAGTTATCCTAATAAGTTGTAAGTATTAAACTTTGCAATATGCGCCAAACTAAGACAAGTTTAGAAACCAATGAATCGGAACTGAGTGTGTGCAGGAAAGGAGGGGACATCATTTGAAAGAGGACACTCAAGTGAGCTGGGTGAAAAAGTGCCCTTCGAGGCAAAAACCTGACAGAATGGAGGAGTGAGGCATGAGGACATCAGGGGACAGTGTGGCCCAGCTAAAGGAGGCACAGGCTATAGCCGCCATGTTGGAGCGGAGCATCTAGGCCCATGTGCCTAGAGCAGCGTGAGAAAGGGGAAATGTACTGGCAGAAGAGACCTGAGTCTCTGGAGGCCCGATGTCAAGGGTGTCACCTGCCAGTGTGTGGACTTGGGCTTTTGCTCGGGACATGGGGAAGTCATTGCAGAGCACTGAGCAGCGAAACCAGGAGCTCTAGTTCATGCTATCAGAGGACCAGGCTGCCCATCGGCATGAGGACCAATAACAGAGAGAGAAGGGTAGAGCAGGGTGGGTACTTTAGGGACCACTACAATGATCCAGGGACAGTGTCTATCTGTCTTCCTTCCTTCTTTCCTTCCTTCAGTCCTTCCTTCCTTCCTTCCTTCCTTTCTTCCTTCCTTCCTTCCTTTTACTTTGAAGGGCGGATTATTTTATAAAAGCCTTCCTTATAGCTTCAACTCTGAAGAGCGCATCTGTATTTCATTCAAAGCCACTGATCACGTGGCCAATGTCCCAGTTGGTCTCTGCTGACCACGGTCCTTCTCCTTCAAGCCCCCTTCAAGTACAGTGGCAATTTGAAACGGGTTATAGGATCTGGCACCTCAGCAGCGCAACACTGACACGCACTGCTCTACAGGCTCCAAAGCCTCTGGTTTCTTTTCTAGAGGCTGAGTCAAGTATGCGCTATGGCCAGTGGCCCGTGGAGGGCTTCATAAGTGGCATCAAGCATGTCTGCTTAACCAAGGAAGCTTTCTCTATTCACATAGCTCTAATGACCATGGCGCTCCATCGGGGGTTCATCCTGTAGCCAATGCTGTGGATGGCCCTTGTCAGCCATGGACGAGAAGCTCTGGGGTATAGCCCTTTCTGTCTCCCAACAGCCCTTCATCAGCCACCCATCTGGAGGAGAACTTGTTTCAAGTACTGGAAACAGGACATTCTGCAGCACCCAGCCTAGTGCTGGTGTTGACTCACATAATGTGAGAAATGTTGTGGAAATGAGCCAGGGAGCTGCAGGAGCTCGGAATGTCTGTAGCAATCACTACTCCACCACCGAGCTTCATTCACCTCAGTACTGATGTCCCAGATGCCAGGGCCATGAGGTTGCTGGGTGGGGGTGCGGTGTGTGAACCAGACACGATAAAACTGTCCCTAAAGCAGTCTACCGGGCCATTATCTGGCTGCCACTCACTCCCAAAATGACTCACATCCCAAACACAGAGTCTTCCATAGTCAGCATGGTGTAAGTGGCAGGTAGCTTGGAATTTTTTGTTTGTTTGTTTACTTTTGAGTTATGGCCTCCCACTCAGCTCATGCTGGCTGTAGCACTTACTATGTAACCAGGCTGGTCTTGAACTTGAGATAACATTCCTGCTTCAAACCCAAGTGCTGAGTTGACTGTGTGGGCCACCATGCCTGGCCATCTTGACAGACTCTGAAGTGACAATATTAGCCTTCTGTGTCTGCCTTCCCAAATGACCACAAACAGCTGAAATGAAAGAAATCCTTTCGCTCACAGCCCCAGAGGTCAGGAGCACCGAGTCAAGATGCCAGGTGTTGGTTTCTTCTGGAAACTCTGCGAGAAAAACTGTCACATGTCCTATGTCCATATCTTGACTCGTGAGGACCTCTGTCTGCCTTTGACCTTTCACATTTGTCGACGTGTAGCTCTAACCTCAGTCTCCACCCACACATTGTCCTTCTTGTCTCTGTTTCCTCTCCTCTCACATGACTGGACTTTGAAGCACCTGAATCTAGCATGATCTCTTCTTTATCTTTAATTATACCCACAAATACCTTTGTTTCTAAATGATACCACATTGTAAGGTCTGTGTAGACCCACACTAGAGGGAGATCACTATTCAACCCATTGCAGGCAGCCAATGGGGTTCCCAGACACTATGAACGAGAGGCGTGGAAGTGAGGAGGGGACCCACGCTGGTCTCTAGGAAATCACACTTAGCTAAAGAGTCTTCCAGGCACTGAAAGCATTGGGCGGCTGCTACCAGTGTCCTTGGCCCCTTCAAGGCCGAGAGCTGCCTAGCCTTTGTGCTCCTGCACAGGGTGATCTTGGGTATCCTTTCTTAGAATAGGAAATAGGATAATGAAGAATTGAAAATGTGTACATGTAGGAGTAGAGTGCTGCAGCCTTAGCCTCCCCAACCAACCCCAACATGCCATTTCTGTCTCCAGATTGTTCTCTGCTGTCCTTCACAATACAGTGGTACCCTGGGGGGGGGCAGTAACATCAGCTTTGACTTTTTATACAGCCTTTTTTTTTTTTAAAGTGAGCACACGGGTACCCTGGAGCTGGTTCCTTGACCTCAGTTTCCTCAGCTATAAACAGTGGTGGCAATATCCACCTTGAGAAAATGTGGAGAGTTTGAGAGGCAGCGTGAATGCTCTCACTACAGTGCTTCTCCAGGAGGAGGCGTCTGTGTGGATAGCCTCGGACTTGGGTGACACTGAAACTCAAGAACTGGATCCTGCTGGTTGTCAGGCTTTGTCGTCTCAGCTCATAACTGAACATCTGAAACGTAAAATCACAGCTTCTGACGTGTGAAGAAGGAGCCTAAGAGAAGCAACTTTCCCGACATGAGTTGGATTAGCATATGGGATAAATGCATCCTTCCATTGGGGCCACGTGTTCAAGTGCTAAGATGGGAATAGTGAGGCTTGTCTGGTGTAGGCCTGCAACTCCAGTTACCTAGTGGGATGACGCAAGTGGATGAGAAGCTCAAAGCCAGCCTTGGCCCAGAGGAAGTTCCAACCAAGCCAGTGCGTCTTGTCAAGATCCTTGCACAAAACAGGAAGCATAGGGCTGGGGCTGTATGCCTGACAAGCATGCAGGAAGCCTGGGGCCAATCCATGTTATGACAAAATAAACAAACAAGTCAATTAACTTACTCAGGAGCAGCAGACTGATGCACAGGGATGCTGCTATCACTCCAGTGCATATTTCTTCTCAAGACCTCAAGCTCAGGCTCTGGAAACGACCCAGTGTGCAACTGGAAGGACCTGACTTGGAAGCCCCAGGCCCTGTGGAAATGCTCGCTGGGCAAAATGGCCCTGCTGGCATCCTGGTGTTCAGGTGCAAGCTTGGCAGCTAGACTAACCAAATCGGCAAGCTCTGGATTGAATGGGGGCCTTACTCTCCACACACAGAATGGAGTCCAGCCCAGGAAGACACCAGGAAGTCCAACCAGGAAGGTGCATCAACCTCTGGCTTTTACATGAATGTGCAAACACCAGCTTTTACACATGTATGAATATGCATACACATAAGCATACACATACACATGAAAAGAGAAGCAAACTGAAAAGTCTGTGCTGGGAATGGTGGTTCATGCCTTAAATCCCAGTACTTGGGTGGAGACAGAAGAGGGAGGATCTCTGAATTAAAGGCTGGCTTGGTCGGGCCGGGTGTAGTGGCTCACACCTTTAATGCCAGCACTTGAGAGGAAGAGGTAGGCAGATTACTGTGAGTTCAAGGCCAGCCTGGTCTACAAAGTGAGTCCAGGACAGCAAAGGCTAACACAGAGAGACCCTGTCTCGAAAAACCAAAAGAAACAAAACAAAACAAATAAACAAACAAACACAACAACAAAAAACCCAAACCAAGGCTGGCTTGATCTACATACTAAGTTCCAGGCCACTTAAGGCTTCATAGTATATAGTGAGACCTTGTCTCAAACCGACACAAGGAAATTGCAATCTTTCTGTATAATATGATGGGTCTTACATTTAGCATCTTTTCTGTAATCACTTTGGGATAGTATTAAATCAGTATCAATAACAATGTATTCATTATGGCAAATTGTAGCTTTTTCCAAGTCCACTTCTTGGACTTCTAGACTTCACTGTACTACTGTGTCCCTCATCCAGCACAGGTGTGGACCATTGTTATAAGCGCTGATGGTGGCTGGGCTTGGTTTGAGGCGGCAATAATTGAGCTCACTAGGGTGTGAGAGCCTTCCCTGTGTTTCTCTTTCCTCCTCTCTCGTCTTCCTCCCCCTCATTGTCGTCACCTGGAAAAAAGATTACTTCCTGACAGCTCTTCATGTCAGTCAAAAGTCTAGGTCAGACACTTATCAATTGACCCACTGTTAAAGGTAGACAGTCATTTCAGCATCTGTCAATGGCCTCTTTTGATCCATTTAGACCAGAGCCTACATCCCTGCAGTGATTCATTTGCAGGCGTGCACAGACTTTTAAAGACAGGGAAACATGTCTAGAACTCTGAAAGTCAGCTTGCCTGTGTGTGCTTGTCACTTCTGCAGCTGCCTAACAGAGGATCCCAGAGATAACGCTGTGCCTGGGGATGGTCCCCTGGAGACCTCAGTGCAGGCTCTGACCCTGAAACTCTGTGTTCTCCCACCAATAGAAGGGCCAAGTGTGCTCAGCACATCTTACGTGGGTTGTCTCTGTCTCTGTCTGTCTGTCTCCCTGTCTCTGTCTCTGTCTGTCTGTCTCCCTGTCTCTGTCTCTGTCTGTCTGTCTCCCTGTCTCTGTCTCTGTCTGTCTCTCTCTCTGTCTCTCTGTCTCTGTCTCTCTCTATCTCTTTCTGTCTCTCTGTCTCTCCTTCTCTCTCTCTCTCTCTCTCTCTCTCTCTCTCTCTCTCTCTCTCTCTCCCCTTCTCTCTCTCTCTCCCCCTCTCTCAGCCTTCCAGCCTATAGAACCATGCTTTCAGCACCTCCAGGCCACAGCTCACCTATACACATCCTGGCCAAGTTCACAATGATGGGTGATGGGGCCAGTGCGTGACACCCTGTGGTCACAGTCAAACCTCTTCTCCCTTCCAATCTGGCCAAGCATCAGGAGAGACTTCCCACTCCAGGGCAGGTGTCTTTCTCCTACACCAGGGATAATGCACATTTGTCTTTCCCAGGTGTTTGTCACAGTGCTGTCAGTCCCTCCGAACCCGTGAGACAGGAAAAGAAATGTGAACATGTAAGAAATTCAGGGGAGCCGAGGAAATGTTCCTGACGTGCTCCTGCTGTGACACCGCGGCAGTTGAAGAAGGCCTGTCATTGGGCTGTCAACCTTTAACCTCCCACAGACATATTTTGAAATGATGTGTAAAGAATTGCTGTGCCGTACCACTGGCTCCTTTCAGCTCTGCATGTCTGTCCTTGATGTCAGTCAAAAGTAGTTAACTGGCATCCATGGAGCCTTAAAACACACCCCAACCAACTATCAGCAATGACTTTCGATAAGAAGACTCGCTCTCGTCAAGTAACGACTTTTTGACATAAGGTATTGTTTACCTAGGCAACGTTCTCTTACTTGCATCTTAATGAGTCTAATTAATAATAAGTTAGGAGTCCGCAGCCATTTCTTCACAGCTGGACCATATGCACTAATTACACTAAATGGGCAAACCGAAAATAAACCTAGTGGGGAGAAGCACTTCCGGATGGAGAAAATCCCCGTTATTTCCTATGTTCCCTCTTTGCCACCATCGTGGTGTCTACTGTAATAGCAGAGCACTTTGCAGGTCATTATCGTGGACACCACTTTTGAAATGGTAGCTTGCTTTGTGGGCTTTGGAGTTTTCACTTGTAAAAGTTTCAAAAATTTTCCAGAGAAATTGGCAGAGGGAGGTAGGTGTTTGATGCATCCTATGGGTAAGGAACCAGAATTCTTCCCAGGTTGAAGGATGGACGCCGAGGGGTGGGGTGAGATGTAGTCTCTTAACGACCATTTGGGAACTTGGGGAAGCCTTGTATGTGTCTTAGAGAGTGTGGCTTTGTGGGTCCTCCTTACGATTGCATTCCTTGTAAGCATTCGTGTGTCCTCAACATAATTTAGGAATGCAGGTGAGTATTTGGCAGGACGGCAGAACAACTGTAAAGGAGGAAGACCGTCCACAGTCAGGCAGAACTTGATGTTAGCAGAATCTTTGCTCCTCACCCACTAGCACGCAGAGTGCAGAGAAGGTGCGATGGGCCTGAGGCCCCAGACTGTCCAGTGTGGCCGGCTGCAGGACACAGAGCTGTTGAACGTTACTCTGATTATGTGATTCTGGGCACACAGGTACGGGAACTGTCACAGAGATAGGATAAGCCGAGGTGCAGCTGCTAAAGGAAAGATAATCTCTTATAGAATATATCATTGATCCCTTGAGCAGAGGGCTGTTATTCAATTTTTTTTCACCAAAATTAATCATGTGGTGTAGGGTTTAGGTTGTGGAAAGAGAAAATGCCTTGAAGAAAAGGGCAATGAAGCTCTCCTCAGACTCCACCAGGATTCTTCCAGAATCTATGTTGAAAACTTAAGCCCTAATCTCACTATTAAATGCAAGACAGAGGTGATGCCAGCCTCCGGGGCATCAGAAGCTCTTAGAGTGACTTTCGGACTTTACCGGGTCCCCGTCCACCCATGTTTTAACAAGACATAGTTCAAAGCAGTCAGAGATGATTTGAGCTAATTGGTTGATTCAGCAAGAAACCTGGGAAAAGGTGGTGCTGAGGTTGGAGGCATCAGGCTGGCAGGGTTAGCAGATGCTCTCCAGAAAGGGCCCTGGAGTGGAGGCGCACCCTGCCAGGCACCATATGTGTGACGGCCATGACAGAGCGCAGGATGTCTGAGCGAAGGTGACAGCTCAGCCCTTATTCACAGAGAAACTTCCCTTGGAGTAGACACAAGTGAAATAATGTCCACAAAGTGGACACATTTGGGAGCTGCTGGCCACCTGGCAGAAGTCTCTGTGGCAGTCATCCACTGTCTTGTGTGTGTACAGCAGGGGAGGGGTGTCATGGTTTTCCAGGAGAGCATGATTGTTCTCCCCGAACCAGTGAATCTCCAGGACAGTGGAGGAAAAGTTACAGACCAGAGAGACAGTGAGATAGTTCACTGAGCATGCATTCCTGGACATTACCTCCCGATCCCCTCATAGTCATGGGTGAGGCTGACATGCAGCTTTTCAACGAGAGAGCCAGAACTTGCTGTATCTTCCTGGACCCATTGTGAGGGCTGCTTCAAGTTCCCTTCTTGAGTTTAAGTTAAAAAAAAAAAAAGAAGTCAGGAAACTGTCATTTGATGGGACAGGTGTCATCATCCCATTTTCTAGTCCCCAAGCAAACATCACACTTTCCCTTCCTTCATCTGTGAGGGCGTAGACATTTCTGTCCCTGTGCTGCTTATCAAGTCACTGAATTGAAAGCCAACAGCTTGATGGCTTGACTCTGTCTCCCAGGTAAGAGAGGAGAACTCGCATTGCACAGAGATGCGTTACCTGAGAGCAGGCAAGTGAGTTGCTTTTGAAGACCGAATGCACTAAAGACCTCTGCTTTTTTGCTGGATGTAGCTTCTAAATAGAAATCGTGTTGTGTTATTTATCTTTGATCCAATTAGAAAACCTTTACGGAATGCTGCTGTGGTGTGGAGAGAGAGGCATCTCAGAGCCAAGTTCCGCAGGCCAGGAGCTCAGGGGCTTTCCCAGTGAGGAAGCAGGCCTCTGTGGGAGTCAGTAATCATTGCAATGGCTGGCCATTGCAAACCTTCCCTAAGTCACTGTTCACATGGCTTAGCACTGACCTGTATCACTGAAGCTATGTACCCACTCCAGTTAGGCTTCTAAACTGCCACTCACTCACAGGTCCGATGGGATCCGCCTTGTCAACAACACACAGAGAGAATGGTCCTTCCTGTAAGATTATTCCCTAGTGTGTGTTAAAGAATTATTACATATTTAGATCCCGTGTTTGTGTGTGTGCGCACACACACATTCATGCACATGTGTGCACATGTACCACTCTGTGGTATGTGGAGGTCAGAGGATAAGGTTTGAAGTCAGCTCTGCTCTTTCCTTCCACCGTGTGGGTCCAGGGATGAAACTGAGGTGGTCAGGCTCGGAGGCAGGTGCCTTTACCTGCTGAGCCGTTTAGCTGTCTCTGATGTGCTTTGTAAGATTAAAAAAAAAAGCCTAGTAATTATGAGCAGACGGGATGAATCTTATTTACTAGGATGAGGGCTTGGCAGGCAGGCCCCTCCCTGGCCTCCTCTTCTCCCCTCGGCTGCCTCTCCTCTTTCTTGACCCTCCTCCAGGCCCAGGCTTCCTGAGCTCCTGACCCCTGCCTCTGGGGCAGGACCTGAATGAGCCCTGGGTAAATGTGAACTCTGGTCAGTTGTACGATGTGCATCTGTAGAAAAAAGTTAACTTTGGGTTGAGGCTGCTTTGGAATTTACCTCTTCGAACCTCAGCTCAAGGTCTCAGAATGAATCCTGACTCACACCGGAAGAGAATGTTTATTGGGACTGCTCACTCTTGGGACAACCTACATGAGGCTGATTGTTCTCTGTCTCTGGACTCACCCCTGAGACACACTGGATGCACTCTTTGAAACTGTTGTGAACACTGAGCAAGCACCAACCCTTTGACCTTAAGGGAAATGCAGAGTTAGTTCAAAGAGCTTCTGGTCATAGCATAATCATCAACTGGTTAATACATAATCATTTCTACTGGCAGTTACTGTTTTAAAAATATCATATGCATAATATGTATACACTCACACACACACAACTTGTTTCATTGAAATTGAATTCATAGTTAATAGAACTCTTCAAAATGTCTGAACAAAGTGGATCCAACTCACTGGTTTGTCTGTAGAGCACACATGGTGTTCTTGAGTTTAGAAGTAGTAACTAGTGTCTCAACATCACACCAACCAAACCACATAAAGGTGAAGAGGTCCATACTGAATTTTAAAACACTGGTTGGGTATGCATGAGAACTGAGAAGAAAGTAGGGCATCTCTTCACTTGACCTCAGCTACTAGTGTGCAAGTGAGTGCTACAGTGTGGCCCATACTGACCATGTCCTCAAGCGGCCAGCAAAGCACAGTAATGATTTGTAGCTTACCAGTAAATGTTGGTGAGCAGGCAAATTCACAAATATGGAATCCACGAATAGTGATAATAGACTATACCTTATTTTAAAGGTTATGCCTGAAAAATCAATTAAAGCTAATAACCTCAAAAATGATGAAT
>NC_140483.1:7597500-7825000 GCF_964271855.1 Acomys minous | reverse complement strand
TTTAGTAGGGGCTGTGGAGATTGTGGGAAGGGAGTAAGGAAGGCTCAGCTCTTAGAGACCTGCACTTTGAGGGAAGGTCCCACGTTGTGATTGACTTCATGCCCAGTGTCTGGCACCGTGCCTGACTGAGAACAGAGGCTCAGTAAATATTTGTAAATGTGTGAGTGCCAGCCTCTGCGGTCCATCCCCAACATATGTTAGCCTTTAAATCTTCACAAAAGTCTTGAATGGTGGTGAGATTGCATCTCTTTCATAGATGAAAACAACAACAACTAATGTGGATATTTTGAGCAACTGTTGATCTTGGGTGGGTGGATAGTAGTTGACTGGACATCAGAGCTGACTTCATTGGTGACATGGGGTGGCTTGCACAAAAGCCTGCATTGCTGTTGTTTCTAGACTGCTGTGGGGCTGACATGCAAAAAGGAGACCTCATGTAGTTCACCATTTCCTAGTTAACTCCTGGGCTAGCCTTCAGACAAGGAGGGCAACAGTGCCCCAAGCTCTTTGCCATATTTCTGGTGGCCTCCGTGAAAAGGCCACTTGTAATTTCCACTCTCTGAAGTAAGGTGGGCAATGCTGAAAAATGTCTTACCATTGGCCGCCACGTGACCTCAACACAGGGCCAGGAGAGACAGGCAAGGAAGCATGAGCCTCGAGCTGTTCAGTGACTTGGGTGAAGTTTGTTCTCGGCCACTGTCTACCTCTTATCATGGCCCCCAGTCACTTCCCCCTTATGTTCCTTTTACTTTTACTCATGGAGGGCCAAAGAGATGCCTCATTGAGTAAAAGTTCCTGCCAACAAGCCTGATGGCCTGAGTTTGAGCTTTGAAACGCACGTGATGGGAGGAGAAAATTGACCTCTGACCTCTGCCTACACCCCCCCCCCCACACACACAAATAAATAAGAATATAATAAGAACATCTTTAATTCGTGGAGAGAGTAGAGCCTCAATCTTTCACTCTTCCATGTTAGGACTGATAAGTGAGGTGGCTCCCGTGCTGGTGGGGCAGGACCCATATTCTTCATTACTTATCTGTCCTTGGTGCCTCATTGTCTGTGAGGGTAGTGAGGTCACTTGGAGTTATATTTTGCATCCAGACAAAGGGGCGGGGGAGGAGAAAAACAGAGGGAAGCACACTTGAAAAAACACTGGATGCCAGTGTGGTGGTGCACCCCTTTAATCCCATCCCAGCACTCGGGAGGCAGAGGCAGGTGGATCTCTGTGAGTTCGAGGCCAGCCTGGTCTACAAAGCAAGTCCAGGACAACCAAGGCTACGCAGAGAAACCCTGTCTTGAAAAACCAACAAAACAAAACAAAAACACTGGATGAAGGATCGGTGGGGGTGGTGGGGGCGGTGGCTTAGCCAGAAAAGTGGCTTCTCTGCAAGCATGGGCACCTGGGTTCCGATGCCCAGCACACCTGTACAAAGCCCGAGTGGTACCACATGGAGGCAAAGAAGGAGAGCCCCGAGGCTTGTGTGGCCAGTCACTCTAGCCGATTACTGAGCTCCAGGGTCAGAGATGGACAACCTTGTCCAAGGAATAAGGTGTAGAGTGACTGAAAAAGACACTGGACATTTATTTCTGACCTCTCCATGTGCACCCATACACGTACATGCACACACCCATATACACACATACTATAAACACACATAAACACACACAACACAAACTGGATTGACTGGTAAAGTTCTGTTAGCCTATAGGACATGGTGGGTGAGGACAGCCGAAACAGAAGCCATGTCCAAGCTAAGTGCAGGGAGTGTCTTGTAGTGGTGCCACATCTAGCAGGTGCCAGCCTTTTGTTAGCCGGGTGCTGTGCTGGGACCCGGAGCTGAGACATGGAGGTGGGGAGACTTTTTCCACACTCCTCCCTGACCTGTGCTGGAGTCCGCTGGGGTGAATTGTGTGAAGTTGTCAAAGGTTGCTCTGCTCTCCAGCACTTGGCACGGGCTCCTCTGAAATGTGATACCATTGGTTTTCAGTAAAGGTTCCTTTCTGCAGGGCTGCAAACCCAGCTAGCTCAGCTGCTACCCTGTAACACACAGCCCGGGAGAAGAGCAAGCAGCACCTTCCCAGCAGCCTTTTGAACCCGAGACTCTCCTCGATCCTTTCTCCACGCAGGAAGTTTCCTTCTCTGTTGTCAGATTTAGCACCAGGCTCCTGGCATCAGATCCGAGCAGGCTCCCTGCTGCACAGTAGAGAGGCTTGCTTAAGACATTTGTCCTTGAAACTGCACCAAACTCTTGGAAGAGCCCAGAACGTGTAAGTATGTACGATTTAGGCAGCACTAGGACAGGGCAAAGCTGCAATCAACCATTATACAATATCCGATTAGCAGTACTGGAGGGATTTTTTCCGACCTTATGTTACATTCAGTTTCAGTTCGTTCTGAGGCAACAGATCAATTGTGGCCTCTGATACTGTGACTTTGCAGCAGACGGGGGTTGTAATATCTTAGCTTTAGCTATTTGCCCTTTTCATTTAGCACATAGATGCGGCTCGTGGGCCAATTATTATGGGCATTAAACTATACAACTTCTCAATTTTTATTAGGGGTGATAATTGTTGGTCTTGTCCATCCTGAGAAACAACTTAGCTTCGGGGGCGGGGGAATGTTTTTAAAGAATTAGCTACATAAATTCATGCACAATGGAATGAGTTTGTAGTGTGTTTGCTCTCAGAAACTGTACTAGTTTGCCGTTATAATTTACTCACAGTATAGTCCTCTGAGGTTCGGTTTTAATTGAATCCTACTCAGTGTTTGTCTGGTGTTTGACGGTCCTGTATGCATCTGTTTAATTTACTTTGCTGGGGGTTGCAGTCTGGTTAAACCTGTGTTTTGATTCTAAGGGCTACCAGGTGAAAGAAATGTGCAGGGCTCTCCGGGAGGAGGTGGTGGATTTGTTTGTTTGTCCAGGGTGGTCCTTTTACCTCTGAAAGCTTTTTAGGCACCCAACCTGACCGGCTGTCAGAGAAAGGACCACAGACCAAACACCGCTGGGCTCTGAGTTGTCTCTCAGCCTGCCCACTTTTGGAACTCCAGCCCGTAAAAGCTGGTGCCCCCTTTCTATCAATTTTTAATCTGCAACAATACTTACGTTTATAAGATTAATTTCTCTCAGATTAGCCTGATTGATAGCTGGATTGTGGTTACTTAAGAGCCTGCTCCCTGGAACCCACAGCCCAGATGCATTCCATTTAACTAGTGAATGTAAAAACGGGTAACCATGGAGTCAGCCACCACTAACTGGCTGTGCAGTGGCTTGTTGTAAACAATACAAATGAGCCTGGAGAGCAGGGGCAACCAGACATGAAATGATTTTAATAGAAATTACGGTAAAAGGTCATGTGATTTGGGATCCGCTTCTGTTCAGTTTTAAAGGGAAAGTCTGGTTTTTTTTCCCCCTCTCCCCCTCCCCCCTTGCCTAGCTCTAACCCACTAGAGTAGGTATCACTTTGAACTTGACAGGCCCCATTCTGGGCTTCCACGGAGAAAGGTGGCCTGCGTGTTATGGGCAAAGTGTGGAGACTTGTGGATTTTCAGTGGTAAGTATCTTCATTAAAAAAGAGGACTGAGTATTTGGGCTTCTTTACGGAAGGCCATGCTAACTAGACACTGCAAGTCCTCTAGATGGAACGGGATCATAGGTCACTCCATTCTTTCCCGTTTAAGTGGCACATCTGTCTTGTTGCTTCTTCCTGGTTCTCTGGATTAATCTGTAACCTTGGTCTTTTTGAAAAATGCTACTTGCTTTCAAATCAACTTTTGCAGGATAGTAAGTGAGTACATGGAGGCTTGTGGGGAGGAGGAGCTGGGTCTAACCTTGGGGCTTTGTTTTGCTTTGTTTGTTTGTTTGTTTCTTTGTTTGTTATTTTAATGCATCCAGACCTTTTCTGGATTCTCAAAGGGCCAGGTCTCACAATGGCATTTGCATTTCTCTGAAAGAGGCGGTGAGTGTATGTGAAAATGATGGTCTTTATAAAATTGCTTTCAACTAAAGACACCAACAACAAATGAACAAACTGTACCCGTGTTAGGTATTAACTCAGGGTTAGTTTGGTGAACTGTATCCAGCTGTGCTCGTAAGCAGAGACAAGCAGAGAAATCTGGTTGACAACTTTAGGGGGCTTAGGGCCTCTCAGGGTTGCCTGTGCCCTTGCTCAGATTTGGAGGTGGATCTTGTCACACGCAGTGTGGAGGAATAGAGGATGCTGTTAGTCTCAAACCTGCATGGACACTTTAAGCTAAGGACTCAGAGGCATACTTATCTTAAAGTGAAAGAGCACTGAATGGGGTGTTCTAGGCGGTGTATCTGATCTTTCCTTCTAGGTTGTATAAATGGTCACATGACATGGGAACAAGAGATAATGATGTGCTTGTATGTTGCCTCCCTTTGATATGTAGAGTCTTTTGCTTGGTGACATAACTGAGTACCTTGAAGTGTGTTGCGAGGTCAAGCTGAGTCTTATAGACTCCAGGTGCATCTTTTCCTATTAGTATCACTCAGGTAGAACCAATCAACCCATGGAAGTTGTGAGCTAGGAGCTCAAGGAGAGCTAAAAGCAGCGGCTTCTCCATCTACCCTCAAGACTTTTACCTAGCCAGCTGTCCAGATCGGAAGTGCTATGTGTTAACACTGTACATATGTTTATGAGTGGTGGTTGTTTTTAGAATTAGTGTTTTAAAGATGCTTCAGTGGTGTTGAAGCTGATGAATTTTTCAGAAAGTCCTGTCTGAGGCTGTGGGACTAGGGTTGGCGTGGTACTTTAATACCAGCTGTGCTTATCAAAAGGTGACAAAACTCAATTAATCAATCAATGTTGAGGGAGAAGAGTTTCAAGCACATGCTGAGACTATCATGTCAGAAAGAGGTTTGGGGCAACTGTAATAAAAATACAGTTCCTAACTAATGTTTCCTCACCTTGATTCCCTAAGCTGAAGGACACAACTAAAAATGCTGTCCATGGCCACTTAGAAGGAGGCACAGTCTGTGGAGATGTGTGTGGTGGAATCTTTGCTTTTGGCTGAACAATTTTAAGATTTTGTATAAGCTGACTTCATCTCTGTGACCTTTGTATCCTCATTAATAGATGGAGGGCATTAAAGTACGCCAATGATGACTGAGAGTGAAAGGAGATAACTCGTAGAAAAGTTCAGCACCGTATCTGGTACAGTATATGTGCTTAATAAACTATTGCTAGTTGCATCATTTATTTTTGATTGAAAAAATGCATAGTTAAGTAGAGTCCTGCTGTGCTCAGGACAGGGAAGGACAGCATCTGCATCTCAGCCTGCTTCTGCAGCCATTTGTCCTCACTTGGAGATGGCGAGTCAGTATACTGCACTGTGTAGTATTCTGCACAACATTTTATTGAAAGCCCACGATGGTATTTTCCATGCTTTTTGTTTTCATGCAGAATTATTTAGAAAGACCAATTTAGGTTTTTGAAACTTTCTTATTACAGATTAGAACTTCTGATACCATGGACACTGAGGCCCTGTATGGAGTCGCATTGCTAGAGCTGAGGGCAAAAGGGTGTTTAGACCTAAGACATGTAATTACATATATGACACTACTGCTAGAGTTGAGGACACACTTGTACAGTAATAAATAAAACAAAAATTTCAAAGAAATAGTTACTCTAATTCTAAGACTTTAAAACTTTGTGCCCCTTAGTTGGCTGCCAAGGTTGCTATTTGTATTAAGAACCAGTAGCAGCATGCTTGTCACATAGGGCTCACACCGTCAGGGAGGTCGTTCTTGACACGCTGTTTATCTCTTTTGACCTTTGTCCTGTGGTTAAAGGTCATATTCCTTCAACCCTCTTGCCTCGTCCTTTCCAGGTTTTGCTCCTTCCATTTCCTTGCCTCCCCTTTCCCGTTCTTTATTCTATATTCTCTCTGCTACGTTTCATTTCCTTTTTCTGTATGAATCAGAGAGCTTGGGAAAAGAGGGACAGGAGACCCAAAGCCTTTTGATGCCAGCTCTGGTTTTATAAATGGAAACTTTTAGAGGAGTCAGAAAAATCTGTTTTCCTTTCTCCTACTATTGAACTGGAGAGCCACATCTGAAGTGACCTGCAGACCCCAGGGAAGCCTTGCTCAGGAACTATTTGTTGATTCATTGATTAAACACCATGGAGAGAGGGGCATCAAGTATGGAGATCCCCTCAGTAGTGAAGGCTTTGAAACCCCACACTGCAGTGTGCAGTGGGATGACTTCCTTGTGACCCTCCGACGACTAATCTCCTTTAAGAACTGAATCAAAGCAGTTAAGGGATTTTGTCAGATGGATTTTGTCTACAGTTGAGTTTTTGGCAGTTTCATGTAGAAAGCAATACATTCTCCATGAAAATACGAATTTCTCTCTCTCTCTCTCTCTCTCTCTCTCTCTCTCTCTCTCTCTCTCTCTCTCTCTCACTCCAAGAAAGGAATGAAAACAGATTGCCAGCAGAGATCTCTAGAGAGGACTTCTTGTTTACCCATGACACTGTTCGGGCGGGGACAGCTGCGAGACGGATGTGTTTCTCACACGTCCCTGCCAGCCTTTTCCTTAACTACCCTTGCCATGGTCCTGCCACCAAGCGAAACCAGTACAGAGAACCCTTTCTAGGATCTTTTCCGCTTAGAATGGAGGATGATAGCAATCCATATTGTATTTTTCCAGAAATCACAAGGCATTCAAGGCAGGAGCTGAAAGTATTTCATTTGCTTCAGCACACAGGTTGCTCAAGGTCATGAAACTTGTGAGTATGAAGTCAGGGTGGAGGTTCAGAGGTCTAATTCCCATTGGCATGTTTCCAGAAGTCCTGCCTTAGAGTGCAACAGAGTACAGCGAGAAAGCGCGTATGCATGGGGCTAAAAAGAATCCAGGCTAGAAAATGGCGAGCCAGTTCCAAGTGACTACAGGAAGGAATTATGGAAGTCTAGGTTAAACTGCAAAGCTGTACTCTGAACACCCTTGTGACCTTGAAAAAGACAGTCAACCAGTCAGGGCTGTGGCCTCCTTTGCTGAGAAACTGAGATAGGAGTAGCTCTGTTGTGAGTCTTAAACAGGATTGCCTGTGTTAAATGCTAGTCCTTCACCTGGCATGAAAGGTGGCAGCAAAATTCAATTGTCCATCTTTCCCTTTTTCAAATTGATGGTGGAGATGTGTATGGTAGAAACATAAGCAGAAGATTGTCAGTGTGCATGTAGGATGAGGGAGGACAACCGTTTTCAACATTTCATTGTCTTGTAGCGCATATATGTGCTACATATGTGAAGAGTTGCCGGTTGCTTGGTACAGAGTCATCTGTGATGATGGTGACAAAAATGTTGATGTTGATGGATGACGCTCAGCGCTCTAAGAATGTCTTAACATGTTAGCCTGGAGATACTGGTTTCTTCTTTATACAAGGGAAGAAATCAGAATATTGGTGAAGAAAGAACAGCTAGAGGCATTTAAATAGGACACAATCAGTAATTCCAGCACTTTATTGTTGATAATTAGTCTTGAACATATCATTCTAAATGATCTTCTTGTCCCCGAGGTTCCTTTGCAGTGTGTCTGTGGGGCTCAACTCCATGTTAAGGTTCTGGGATGAGGCAGATGATGAGCCAAACCACTCCATTTCCTTTCTTCTCCTGGACTGGAGTGATAGTGCCAGCTCCATCACAAGATCATGCTGAGGACTAAGTTCATGAAGGCTGAGGCTCAGAAAAGTGTCTGGCTCACATTCAGTGCTCAGTGACTCTATGTAACAATTAGATGTTTTTTGTTTTCTTGTTTTTTTTTTCAACATTGTTTACTAGAACAGTGTCTTACCTTGAGATTTTCCTCTCATTTTCCATTCTTTACATTATCCACAATATTATAGATACATGAGGCTGGTTTTTAGTTTAAATAAAATGGTGGCTCTTTATCATGGCATTTAAGTAAGCACTGTGCCATGTGCTATGTGTGGCATGTAACTAATCCAATACTCTCATTATTCTTATGTAATTGATATTTTCATTTCCATCTTATAAATGAGAAGAGGAAGCCTCCAAGAGCTGTTGGAACTTGCCCATATCTACAGCCAATGAATGACATGGCTGGGCTTGGGTTTATTCTTCCTGGTGTGTATATTTCTTCTGCCCCACTCAGCTGGACACAGTTTGCAGGACCTTGTTTTGTTTTGTTCTTTGTTTGTTTGTTTGTTTGTTTGTTTTGTTCTTCAGAAAAAGTAGAAAAATTAGATTTCCTGAAATAAAAGATGACAAATAAGAGGAAGATGGAGGGAAGGGAAGAAAGAGTAAGAAAGAGAGAGACCAAGATACATTTCATAATTAAATCTAGGATCATTCTCATTTTAACCCATTTTTAGCATTCTTTAGTCAGATGCAGAGCAAGATGGTGGCTTTGAGACTTGCACCACGAGAATTGAACCTTTAGGTCTGGGACAGTCTTCTATATTATGCTTTAAGAGTTTCACACAAAAGTAGACATAAAAAGAGGAAGAAATCCAGATACATCAGCATGACTAATGCAAACATCTTTATGCTCCTTAACATGCTAACACCGGTGGGGGAGAGGAGGGGAGGGAAGCCTAAAGTCCTGTTACATTCTCGCAGCTTTGGCTCACATTTAGGTTGATGTTCATAGAGAAAACTACACGTTCAATGTGGTCTGGTCCTTTTCACTTAAAGACCACCTCCCCGCTAAACTGATCTTAAAAGATCTTCTGAGTGAAACAAGCCATGTTTTCTTCCCAACATTCCACGTTAGGAAACCTCTGGCCAGGGAAGCCATTCTCTGCAGATACCCAGAGAAAGCCTCTTGTCTCATCCAAGTCATGTGATGGTGGCATCATTGGCTTGTAAGGATTGGAGGACACAAGTTAGAAGGGAGTTACACATTCCTAGGTAGAGGTATCCCACCTAAGTAGAATGCATCCCACACATATGGGTTTGCTGCAGTCGGCAAGCTGACAAGGCCATTGCCACGTCTTTGAGAAGTAATGGAGGGCTATGGTTCCTATTGTTTTCTAGAACAAAGGCTGGGTGCTAGAGAGTACTGTGCCATCTTGTGCCTTAGCCTCCTGGGGCCCACCGGGTGCTATGGCATTCTCCCCAGATGGCCACCCGTGGCTCCTGTGATGTGGCACTGGCACACTGTCTGTGGAGCAGATGGGGTTTCCTTGCAAGTGGTACTTCCTGCTCTGCATGCTCATTTTGAAGATGTAGGTTGGGGGGAGTGCAGGGGGCCAAAAGCAATAATGTGCCAAACTTTGGTGTCAGAAATGAAATATGATCCAAGGTAGGCTGGAAAGAGGGGGATGCAAAATTCTAATTCCCAAGGTCACTGTCAAGGTCAGACTACTTACAACAATTTGAATGTTACAGGATTTCGTCCACCAGTCAGGGACTCACAGCCCATCTTGGGAAAAATCTAGGAACATCCCAGCCCTGATCTTCAGCGTTTTTACATGCTGCAGGTGGAGAGCAGGGATTGACAAAGGAGGAAGCTATGACTTTGCCTTTCCAAGGTCACAGAACCATATGACTATCCTTGCAAGGCAGTCAGAGTGTATGCTTGGGGATTTAATAGTTGCTTCCGTATTGCTTCAAGTAAAATAATAAGCAAAATAACTCTCTGTTGCTCTAAATATAAATATTTCTTCTAATAATACATGGTGCTTGTGTTGTGAATATTTTGAAGCCACAAATTATCATTCTCCTTTTACAGCTGAGTTAGCTTTACATGGTGAAATGGTTTGTTCAGAATAAGTTTGTTAAAAAAAATAACAATACTGGAAACTGGCTCCCTTAGTCCCTAGAACCTGAACCTGTCTTACAGAATCTTTAACCTGGAAGAGATTTGAGAAAAGGTGGGGCTAGTGATTGAGCGTGAGGAAAGGCCTAGAAAATTGTGGGAAGAAAACATCTGCAAGGTCATTGTGTATTGAAAATAGTAGGCAAGGCTACAAGAAAGCACCAGTCACACATTTTGTCCTCCACAGAAAAACACTGACAGGGCCTGGAAAGATGGATCAGTGCTTAGAGCATTTGCTGACTGCACTGAGGGTCTGTTTCTTGTACCCACATCAGGGATTCACACTGGCCTGTGACTCCAACTCTAGGGAATCTGACACCTTTCTCTGACCCCCCTCAGGCGCCTGTGCTCACGTGCACAAACCTACATATACATGTGTGTCCACAAAATGGAAAATAAAATAAACATTAAAAAGAAAGAAAAGTCAGCATGGGGTCAGACAAGAGAGGAGGGCAGGGGAATGAGAGAAGGAAGGGTCAGTGCCCTGTGAAGGATTTCCCATGATGCCCATCTCCTGTCAGTCCCCAGTATCGTTCTATTTCTGAGGTCACACAGAGCAGAGACATAATCTATCCTCACACAGAGTCAGGCTGCTCAAAGGAAGAGAAATGACTTTGTGCTTATCAGTTTAAGTCTTGTGTTATCTAGTTGTAGGGCCACCTGCTTTCCTACGCAATAGAGTGGCCCTGTCAGTGACGTCATATTAAGGAGAGCCAAGGAAGAGTTAGATGGTGCAACAGTCCTTAAACCAATCCCTTTAATTAAAAAATAACTGACTGGCTTTATACTCATTGAAATGTGGGTACCTGTTTCTTGTTTGTTTTGCTTTGGGACGTAGCTCTGTTGGTCAAATGGCTGTCGGAAGGTGGAAGGAATGTGTGCCTTCTCTCTTGTGAGCTTTGATGACTATCAAGTAAATAACATCCCAATACAGCTGTGTGTATTTTAGGATGGATTTCTTGACCCGGCTTAATGCTAAGACCACGACAAAGGAATTATGTCTTTTGATAATAGCTCTGAAATCTTCGAGTTGATCTACCACAGTCAGCATCTGACTACAGATTCCCGGTAGAAAGTCCACTCCAGCTATCTGAATGCTGCCAAAGGGCTGGATGTTACTGGCAGGTGGAGCAAACTGGCGTCATGTGAATGTCAACTTGGTTCCTTTGAGCCACCATCAATACCAGTAGCAGCTATCACAAAATATTGTATCATCTTCAGAATGTCAGACTGTGACTTAGGATGAACAAGGCCAGTCTATTGAAAGGATGCGTGCTTAGGAACGAGGCGAGTGTCTCGTCCTCTTAGGGTTGTGTCCAAGCTGCGCATTCACTGCTGTGCGGTTCTCTGCGCCACATTGCTAAGTAATCTGATTCTAGGAAAGTTTCACTTTGCTGCCCCTAAAAATTGGAGGAGAACGTTGTGTACACCTATTTGGTTTGTTACACGGGCACAGTACACCGCAAAGGCAACAGATAGAAGATCAGCTCTTATGCATTTCAGAGTTCCAAGCTTTTGAGGCTGTGCTATGGAAACTTTGTAATTATTGTGGGTAATCTTGCAGAAAATTAAATGTTGAGTTTGCATATATGGAGGAGTTTGGACTATTTCGCTCACCATAGCTTGTTAGAGCTAAACATCTCATTGACCCTGCCAGGCTGCGGGGTTCACTTACTGCTAGTAAAATGCTATTTGTGGTGTAAGTCAGACCTGTGGCAGGGTGAGCAGCTCATGCCTCAGGCATGGTTTACAGGCCCTGCTCACTTGTTCCAAAATGAGTTCTGACCAGTAGTTCTGAGCTTGAGATAATTTCCCTGCAAGGGACACTTGACAGTATCTTGACAATTTAGATTGTTATGGTGGGATGGAAAGTTCTGTTGGTATCTAGTGAGTGGAGCCTCAGGGATGCTTAAAACATCACGTAGTGAATAGGCAGGTCCCCCAACAACAGGCACCTTGGTGAGTTGTCAGTTCTCAAGTATTGACAGTGTCAAGGCCAGGCCTGGGGGGGGGGGGCACCTGTTTTAGACCCACACAGAAAAAAAAGAGCCAACAGGAAGTGAGTGGGCAGCTAGAATAACTTTAGGTTTGTAAAATGGTTGGCACTGTTATCATGACTTCTCACCATAGGCCGTAAAAGAGATTTGAAAACCTCTACAAATTACAGACATGCCACGCACTTGCTCTGCAAATGTTGAAGCCACAGTATGTGTCTCATGGCTGCGAGAGCCACCTACCGCAGCAGTCATAATTTAAATGGCTTCCAATTCTAGAGAACTTACTGAACGTACCAGACACTGTTCAAAGTCTCTGTGCTTATGTCAATTCATCTAAGCCTCAGAATAACTTCACAGTGGAGGGTACAATGGCTGTACCTCCAATCCTGTAGCCTGCGGGACTGTAATGAGCTCCTGAGAGGAAGCAAAAGGAATGGGCAGTGATGGCAGAAGTATCTGGAAATAAGGAGGGGTTGTTCTCCTGCATGCCCTGGTTGCTCAAGCTTTTAATCTATGGGGCTATTATTGTAGGAATGTTTCTCTGGGACATAAGGGTTCCTGTCATAAAGTAGGCGTATGTTTGCTTCTAGAGGGAGGAGGGAGAAAGCTTATGTAACACTGTGTGGTCCAGTTCTGTAGAGGACCCCATGCCTGCCTGTCTTTTCTTCTCCTGTGGGCATTATAGACTGAGGTAGTTTTTAGACTGTATGTAAATGACACAGGATGAGTATCCTTTACAGCCCAGCCTTGCAAACATGAGGTAGTCCTTCCCCGCTGGGACTGCCCCCCTTCAAGCTGAGTTTGCAGAGGGGAGATGGTGCTTCCCTCTTAAAATATCACCATAGGGATGAGTTCAAACCCACTTAAGTTTGAAATAAAAATAAAATAAAAATTTCTCTGAGAAGGCCTCTTGGGATTATCTTCGACTATACATTCAACAGTGGGATTTCCTGCAGGAAATGCCACATGGGAAGCCATATTCCCAGTGGAGATGTTGGATGGAAGCTTCTGGGAGCCGGGATCTGCTGCTTTCACTAGGAGAGTGGGAATATAGAGAATTAGTTTGTGATGGCTATGTGTTTTACCTTTGCCAAACTGGACTTTTTGTATTAGACCTAAGTTGTCATAAAAGCCCAGAATGGACAACATTAAACATTACTAGAAATGGATCAGCATTCTAAGCATCGGCATTTATGGGACACAATGCATATCCTCAACAATCTATCTTTGTAGTAGCTGTTCAGACTCCTCTTCCTTTTTCTCAATATAAAAGGACTAATACTTGAAAACCAGTGAGCACCTAAGATGGGGAAACAGAATTCCCTCACCCGTTTTCATGGCAGAATAAAGGGCAGGAGGGATGGCTCGGTTGGTAAAGCAATGGCCTTGTAAGCAAGAGGACCCCAAACTCACCAGGAACGACACAGAGAAGGCCAGTAAGGTATCCTGCACCTGTAGTCTCAGCCCTAGGGCATAAACAGGGTAGGCCTGAGAGCTGGGTAGGACAGCCCAGGTCCAGGGGTTAAATACATAGCCAGCATTTGTTTATTCCCTGAAGGGTTCTCTGTGCGTAAAGGCTGACCCCCTTGTATGAAGTGGCTTGACACTGCCCAGGTTCAGATCCTACGGCTATCTATAATTAATGCTCCGAAGATTGAGTGATGTGAAAGACACAAAGAAGAGAACAAGCAGAGTGGTGCTTTCTGGGGTCACATGCACACACTAGTGGAGCTGTGAAAAAGTTGACTTGCACATTCTCCTTCTATAAAACATGTCTGAGGACCACAAACTTGGGACTTCCTCGGCGTTTGTTAGAAGACGGTGGAGGCTCAGCAGGTGAGGCGCTTGCTGCACAAATGGAAAGACCCAAGTTTGGCTCCCCAGCACATTAAAAAAAAAGCTGGATATGGCAGTGCACATCTCAGTCCTCTGTGCCGGGGACAGACTGGGACAAGTAGGTCCCAGTGGGTTGCTGGCCAGTCCTTCCAGCGCAAAGGGCAGCTCTAGGTTCAGTGGAAGGCCATCCCCCCACCACACAAATTAGAGAGATAGAGGAATATAGCTAATTACGACCTCTGACCTCCACATACATACTCATGGGTACATATACCCCTACACACATGTTCATACATAACATACACAAGTACCAAATGCAGGAAAAGCAAAGACTGGGACAGGGCCAGCTGCCTCGGAAAGAGCTCCAATTGTTTGGTGCCTTTATGTACTCCAAAGTTTGAAGACACCCCTCTCGTACCCTGTGGTACTCTTTTTCTGCAGCAAGAGACTCTTAGCTCTTAGCTCCTCTTCTGGAAGGTTCTTCTGACTCCACTGGAGTCTGAATGTGAGCCTGTGAACTTGCTATCCCTGTTTCTAAGTGGTGTTCTTTTTTTTTTTTTTTTTATGGTGGGCCCCACGTGGTTAGGCAACCTAAATGATGTGATAATGAGGATAGAGTAAAGGTCACAGGATTGTTAACATGTGTGAGGAGATTGCGGGCTTAGCCTAGCAGGCGAGGGAAAGGCCAGTACACCAACTGTAGGCAGACTTCAAAGCGTGTAGCTAGTTTGCTGCGCTAACTTAATTATCTGTGCTATTGATATCTTTGAAGAACATATCTATATCGTGGATACGGTTACTTCACTGCAGGAGGTAGCAGAAGGTGGCTTGCTCCCTTGCCAACTTCCTAAAATGCTTGTCAGAGTCATCTGGGTTGCATAGTCCTCTCTTGGATTAAATATAAAAATAACCCTGTACAGCATATCCACACTTTTCCCTGTCTGCTGAAACAGCAATCTCCTATGCTTTTTCTAGAACCCATTAAAGAGGGAAGAGGAGAGGAGGGGGTAACAGTATCCAAAAACCCCAGAGTCCCAGACCAGATATTCTTTCTCCCAGGACTGATCCTACAGATAGAACTCAACAGAAGGAGAAGTAGGCAGTGGCGCTGGTGCCCACCATGCTGCCTTTTGATTACAGGTTGATGAACTGGATGGACTCTATCCTTGTTTTATTGTGCCTCCTCTTTCTGGCTGCCTTAGATTTATTGGCTTCTCTACCAGAAACCTGCAAGGGAAAGAAATACAACCCAAACCAGGTGATGTTTTCATTTCTAAGCCATAAAAGTGTTTGATGTTAAGGAATACTGGACGCTATACACTGAGAGGCGGGAATTTGTCTTCACCCAGTTTTTTGCTGATCTAAACCAGCCTCAGTCCTGTTTGCGGTGGTGGCTACAAAGGCTTTCCGGAGAGGACTTCCATGCCTGGCCTTTGGTGTCTGCTCTTGAGAACTGAAGCCACCAAGATTTGCCTTACTATGTTATTGCCCCTGTAAGGAGTACAAGTGTCTGCGTGTCCTTTGTGATGTCTTATGGGTATGATTTTGGAGCATCTGGTTCTGCAGATTTCGTGTGTGTGTGTGCGTGTGTGTGTGTGTGTGTGTGTGTGTGTGTGTGTGTGTCTATGTACCTGTACATAGATACCTATGCACACAAGTGTGTATCTGTGTACACATGTGTACTGGGTACACGTGTGTGTGTGTGTGTGTGTGTGTGCGTACAGATGTAACAACCTCAGCTAAACTTCTTCAGGTGCCATCCACCTTGGTTTTTGAGACAAGAGTCTCTCACGGGCCTGGAACTTGCCAGGTGTGCCTCGTTAGCCGGCCTGAGCACCCCAAGGGATCTTCCTATCTCTGCCTTCCCAGCACTAGGATTACAAGCGTGCTCTACGGGGATCAAACTCAGGGCCTTATGCTTTCAAGGCATGCACCGTTCCCACTGAGCGTGCTCCCAGCCCGGACTTGTCTCGCAGCAGGACAATCTGAAGTGTAAAGAGGCAGAATTACCCAAGCCCCTCACTACACAGAAAGCGAATACACTGCCCTGTTCTTTGACACCAAAATGTGGCCCGCAGTTGGAAATCTTGGCTGTTAAATAGGCAGAGCCTGGGGTTTGGGGGAGGAATTTTCGTCTTTTCATCTTTCTCATTCTTGTAAAATATCTCACACAGTGAGTATGCCATAGCCTATAAAACATGGTCATTTTCATGATAAAAATGCTATGGAGAACAGCCAGAGTGTCACGCAAAACCAGCTGCAGCCTCTTGCATGACATTCTAAATAGTAATACAAATACAGTTAATTCGCACGCCAGGGGTGTCTCTGGAATCCATTTTAAGTTGGCGCTTCACTTGGGCTTGAGATTTCTCCGTGACTGCCCATGTTGAAAATGTTTACTAAACAGAGCCATGCTGGGCCACCCTCAGTCTACACAGCCCATGCAGCACATTCATTAATAAGCACCAGGTTCTGAGTAAAAACACACATAGGTTAAAGGGTAGATGGCTGCTTCTGTCCTTGCCTGACAGTGAGGCCATGAGGGGCGTTTTACCTGGTATCAAGCCACCCTGGAGGTGGGGGTGGGGCAGACGGACAGACAGCAAGAGTGATGTACCTGTTATTTGTAGACAATTTGTATATTTCTTAGCTCATTAAAAATTCTTGGTTAAAACATCCCTCTGATGGTTAGGTACTTTGAGGAGGAGCTCCTCCCCAGATCAGGCTTGGGCTCGGGCTGTGACCATGTATGTATACGCTAGCTAGAGAAAGCAAACGTGTTCTGCCTCTTCCTCTCCCTGGCTTCGCCTTTTCTATTTCTGCACAGTGAATTTAATAAAGAAACTATCTCAGAGTAATAATTCCTACAAGCCCTGGGCATTCCTTTTGGGGGTGGGGAAGAGGACTGACCTTTCCCTGTTTTTAATAAAGCCTCTGTGAATTTGGGGTTGCCTTGCTGCAGTCTGATAGAGCTATCTTCTTATTCCGTATTTGAGGGTGGGGTGAGCCCTTTATTCTCTTGCTTGGGAAGCAGGCAGCAGCCTTGTGAGAGGCAGCGCTTGTGAGGTTTACACTCCTTTGGTTCTCATTTATTTACGCTTAGCTTCCTACCCATGTGTTACCTCCTTTTGAGGGGCATCAGTTGGTTATTTATTTGTGATCTAGGACCCCACTTATTTCTCAGATATCTGAGAGATGGTGCTCTTACAAATTGGGATTGAATTCCTCCTTGCTGATTGGAAGGCTAGTTTATCCTGGCTATGAACTGGCAATTTGAAAGTTTTATTTTTGTCTCTGTCTTAGAGAGGAACATTTCTTTTTTTTTCTTTTTTTTTTTTTAACACATTGTTATCTCTGGAAAATCTCACCTATTATCCCAATGGATAATTTGGAATAGGGGAACGTGAAAGCCTTTGGTGAGGGTGAACACGCACACAGAATGCTTTAAACCTGTTCTTTATGGTCACCGAGAATACCGAGCACACTGGAGTAAAAAGACTACCCATGAGAGCTTGACGTATTTTGAGATAGAATAATAAGAATAAAATAATAGTTTCTAAGGGATTTCTTTCCCATAGTCATAAGCAGGTGCCTATAAATCTGTTTCTATTGTTCTAAAATGAGACATCTACACTCGCGGGCATTTATCCCCTGTGTTTGTCTGCCCACCTCGTGTTTGGCGTTGGTTAAACTTTATGGTCCAAAGTTCATTCTCACCTTTTGGGTCTCAGCATGTTGCTCAGGAGATGGAAGCATTTAGATGCTTGGAAAGGCAAACACCTCTGGATGCTCAAGCCGTGTTAAACATGGTCCAGCCAATAGGTTTCTAAGAGATTCTAATCAATAGTTAGGGGGCCTTACCCTGACATGGTACTAGCCTGTAGCTTCTCTATCTCTCTACACCCCAGTGTCATGGCCTGGATGTGCTTTACGTTCTTTTTCTTTAGTTCTGTCAGTTTAATTATAAAATATGAGACGCTAGTAAAAGTGGGGCCACCCAGGAGGAAAGGGGGTAAAAATAAAATCCCTGAGTGACTCTATATTGTCTTCCATGTTAAATGTAACTTTACAAAGGCACGTTTTAAAATCTAGACTTTATATATGAGAGAAGAGATGGCAGAGTTTCTTTCTATGCCTGACTTATTTTGCTTAATACAATCTTCAGTTCCATCCATTTTCTTGTAAATGACAGAAATCTATTCCTTGTTATGGCTAAACAATACCATCATGTATGTGCATCACACAACATGCTCATACACACATATACATATATGTATATATAGTTAGATAAATATACATAGCACTTTATTTATTTATTTATTCATCTGTTGCTGACTTTGCAACTTGCTCATTATGTGTAGTACTGCAATGGGTATTTAGCTTTCGTAATGTGTTCACTGCCCACTGTACATTCCCAAACACCATAGCTTAGTCTTGTCCTTATTTAAAAAAAAAACTCCAAAGCCAAATATCTCTTAGCTTAGCTGTAGCTGAGGAGAAGACCATTTGTGCAGCATGCAGGAGGACCTAGGTTCAGTTCTAAATAAACAAACACCTGATACATTTTTAAACTCTTTGTCCCACTTGTAAGCCCTTCGTTAAGCTCACTCCTGTCAGTACAGTCTGTTGAGGCACCAGGGCTATGATGTGTAGAGCTTGCCTGTGCCTGAACTGCACAGATTTTCACATTTGCAGTAATGTTCAAAGTGTACGTCTGCTCCCTGCACTTTATGAAAATTGACAACTAGACCTAGAGATTAGAGCACACTTAGGTGTGCTTGGTCCTTTTATCAAGATTATATAGTTTTCACTAGAAAAACTAGATGATTACTGAAATCCATGTTGTCCCCTTGGCCAGAGCGAACCTCTGCAAGCTGGTACTTGAGTCCTTTCCTCACCACCTTGAAAGCCTTTGATAACTTCACTGCTGTCTGGGAATATACAATGTCCTAAGCTTGTCTTACATAATTTCTGTCTTAGACCTAGGTTGAGCCGGTTTTTCAAGGGGCCCTGTGTTTTCAGGTAAGAAATAGTACTGAAAGACCCCTGTCTGCCTGATGAGCTTGTTCATTGTTTTGTACCTTTTGGTAGATGACAAGATTGTAAGATACTGAAACATGTGTGCATATATACAGTGTGTATATACAATTGACTTTATTCTATACTTTATGCACTTTTAAGCGTATGTCAATAGCTCATTGGAATTGTCACCTCCAATTATATGTAATTGCTTTTAAATCACTCATGTTTTCTTCATTCTTTATGAGTCTTGCCTGCCTAGGACATGACAGAGTAGAACTAGATATTCCAATATTGCTTATTGCTTTGTCACATATTTTCTTCATAGTAGTTTTAGAAGAAGAGAATTAATACTGGTACCAATATAGTTGTTGAAAATTTTAAAGCATTTAAAAATACTTGTTTCCCTCTCCTTTCCTCATTTTAGGATAGTTTAGTTGTATTAACACTGTCAGGGCAGACACTCTTAAAAACTCCCATCTGTTATATCCTAGCTGTGCTTTTGTCTGAAGCCTATAGCTAAGTATATTACCAAATTTCTGCCTCAGTTGTGGTCCTACTGTAATCACTTTGATTTTTTTTTTTGAAGTTTGATCCTTAGAAAGGACTAATGGGGGCAGGCGTAGGTTCTTTCCTAAATTTATTGCTATTTGCTCCTTTTGTATTTGCAAGATAGTTTAGTTGGTTATAAAATCTTTTTTCTAATGTATTGAAGGGCTTCTCCGTCTTCTAGTCTGAAATGTTTACTTTAGGAAATCTGACACTGAGTTTTCCTTATGTTATAGGCCATGCAGCTTTTCACTGTCCCTAGAGACCTGAACATTTTACAAGAACATTCTTTGCTGTTGGATGACAGTCTCAGGCATATTGTGTAAGTTGTCAAGTCCATCAGAACATGCCTGAAACTAGAGTTTTTAGTGTTTGTTCTGCTCCCCTGTGTGTCTTCCTTGGAAGCTCTTCCCATCCAACCGCTTCGGTTTCTCCTTGTCTATCTTCCTGATCCAGCTCTTCCCTTTTAACCATTCGTCTCTCTTCCTTTCTTTGAGATTTAAAGGCTCTTCTCCTTTTAAACTTTTGTTTAAACAAACTGTGTTCTGTTTGTTTCTAGGTTAGTTGGGTAGTTCTGAAATAAACTTTTGTTTTTATTTCTGATTCTCTTCTGTCCTGTCACTACACTTATGAGCCTTTGAATCTTATGGCGGTGTTCCTTTATAGTTTTAATGATTTTGCAATATTTTCAAGCTTCTTTTGAAATGGTTTTATTTGCCACTAGGGATGTTGCTCGGCTCCTTCTTCTGGTTTGTAATTATGATGCCCTTGTATGAGATTTGACCTTGATATTTTTCTATCCTTCATTTTTATGTAAAATTAAGTTTCCTGATATTTTGATATAAAGTATGGCTCAGAAAAATCATATTAACTTTTCAGAACTCCCTCTGTTTCTGTTGTGTCAAAAAAAAGTTGGCAATTACTTTCTAGCTTGGCTATTGTCCCTCCCCTTCCCACTATAGACCTTGCCTTTCAATTCTCCTGTCCCATATGACTCAAGTTTGAGCCAAACTGAGCAAAGGAGTCTAAATCCAATCCTTCCAGATGGAGAGGGCAATGAAATGAAAGGATTGGTCGCATACCAACTTGGTAAGTCACTGAGTTTATTGTGTCTTATAGAATGGTGTGAGGAGGGCATCAGAGTCACACAAAAGTCTTCCTCTCTCGGAAATTTTTAACTACTTGCATATCCTTGAGAAAACAGGGGTAGGGGGCTTGTGCCTCCAAAGTCCTAACATTTCTGGAGGGATTGTTAGAGTGCCTGACCTTTTGAGTCCTGCACGTGTTCACAGCTGCTTTTATTTCAAGACAGTAAGATGACATCCAGCCTAGAAGTCATACAGTCAATCAACATGGGGAGTTCACCAGATAAAAAATCCCGGTGTCTCCACCACTCAGTGGGGGTTAAAGTTGCCAAACAGCCATTGCTGGCAGTCAGCCCCCTCACCATTTGCCCTTGTTTTTCAATGTGAAGTATTATTAGCCTTCCTCTCCCTTTTGCTAATTGTTTCTGGCTAGCCCACCTTCAGGTTCCTTATTTTCGGGCTCATAGGTGCCATGCCACGTCTTTCTAGGTTTCTAGTTGGTGTTTGCACTGTTTACATTTGAGAGTTCAAGAAAACGCTACCATGTCTCCTCGGTTTTCTGTAAATGCTGACAAATGACCTGGGATCTGGTTATCTGGTGGCTCAATTTATAGAGTAGTAAAAAATATCAAAAAGCTTTTCTGTCAGTGTGGCCAGTCTAATCCCAGAATTCCCAACTACAAGTCTCTTAAGCTGTGTCCCTTCAGATGAGTGGTGTACACCTGAGTAACAGCAGCACTAGAAAATGGTGTAGCATCTGGCCCACAGCAGACTCTTGACTCATGAACTCCATCTCAGTGGCAACACGTTCTAGAGAACTAGTCAGTACAGAAAAGCAAACAGGCTTAACACATCTGGGTATAACTTTTGCTTCCTGCCTTTAACAAACACAAGTTTCTATTCCCAAAAATAAGTCTGTAGCGACCTACAAAAACAACCGTAATTACAAAAGATAAAGTGTAATTGACTATCTGGTTGAGTGCATTGGTCACTATGGACTAGTTAAGCATTTGTGTCCTTGAGTGCTCCTCAGTGACAGCCCAGCCTCCTGTGGGTAGGCAGGCTTAGTTGAGTCAGGATGCACGGCTGCTCTGTGGTTACTCTGGGACACAGGACCACCCTTACACAAGGGAAAGAAAGAGACAAGGGTAGGGGTGAGGGGGGAGAGAAGGTGACTGAAGGCGAGGGAGAGAGAGAGAATGAATACATAGAACATCTCAGGAGAGAATTTTAGGGACCAGTGATGTCGCGCCCCTTTTCCATACACACTGTGATCAGAGTTCAGTCAAGCAGACCTCTCGACAATAAGGGAAGATGGGAAGGGTAGTGTACCTGAGTGCCCAGGGAGAAATAGAAATAGAGTTTGGTGAGCCAAGTGTCTCCTGTGGTGAGGAAAGGAGCCAAAAGAAAGGAGGAGGAACACTTTAGTAGGGCAGAGAGGGCATTTCAGCCAGAAATGAATTGCATAAGGACCCACGTGGAAGGGCAGCTCCCTTGCTGTCAACAATTGAAAGTCAGCTGTCAATACAGAGCTTTACAAAAATTAAATAAATAAATGCAGTCCTTCGGGCAGCAGATGCAGGTCACTTGGTAGGATGCTTGCTTTCTATGTATGTTCCCCAGCATGGCTGGCGTAAACCAGGCATGGCGGGCGCATGCTTGTAATTCCAGCAATAAGATCAAGACACGAGGGTCAGAACAAGGTCATTCTTGGCAATACAGAAAGCTTAAGGCCAGGGTGTGACGCCTGAGACCCCAAGCTCTAAAACAAGGCACAATAAAAGAAAAATCCTACTCAAAGGAAGAAAAAGAAAGACCGTGGATGGAAGACTAGGTTCAGAAAATGGAGAGAAATGTTGACGAGTAGCTTCACATGTGACCAGAATAGGAGCCCAGCTTGGCCTCCTTCAAAGAACTTGAACCTTATATCTGTGTGAAACCATGGTGGGAGTATTCATGGTTCATAAACAAGGGAGTGCTATCATCCAACTCCTTTGAAAGACTACCATGAGCCCCCAGTATCACCAGCCATGCCTTTGCAATTAAAGCAGACTTCCCATACTCGCACCCGGTCAGCTGAAGCCAGAACAAACTGGTTTTTGCCTCTGCAGGTTCCCACCTCAATCATGCTTATGAGGAAAGCTTCTGTTAACGTGACACAATCACAGTGAGTGTCTGTATGCGTGCAATTTCGGACCTCATAGGGCTGTGTTGTGTGAGTACCATAATCTATGGTCATAGCTCCCTTCGATGCTCATAAAGCGACCTCTTTTGACATTGATGTCTCAGCTGTTTTCCCTCCTGGCCTTCCTTCACCTCTCATGTCTCTTTATTTGTGAAGGCATGGTATTTTATGGCCAGGCACCCTTACAATAACCATAAGGCCGCACATCTAGCTTTGTTCAGTGTGCTACCACCTAAATACACACTGTTTCATCAAGAACTAGTTGTAGGAGCAGGCAGTGTGACCACTCAGGTCAAGACTATTTCTTTTCTATTAGAGGATATCTAAACATGTTGTCGGGTGCTTTTTTCTTACGGTTGCATCTAAGAAGATTGTTAGACAGATCCTGTCTTGTCTTTAGTTCTAGTGTGTGCAGTATGAATTCCAATGTGTATGACCAGTTGGGTGTGGAGGCAAATGTTCATGTGTGTGCATGTAGAAGCCAGAGGTTGGCATCATGTGTCTTCCTTGATCGTTCTCCACCTTATGTGTTGAGGCAGGGTATCTCACTTGAACCCAGAGATAACTTAAGTTTAGCTAGCTGGCTTGTTCCAAGAATCCTTTGTCTCCTCCTCCCAGTGCTGGGATTACATGCAGGCTGCCATACAGGCTCAGCATTTATGGGGTGCTAAGGATACAATATCCAGTCAGTCCTCATAGTTACACTGCAAGGACCTTACCCACCAAAGCGTCTTCCCAGCCCATTGTCATTTTGAGTTGATTTCTTGCAACTGAGAACATTTCAGAAAATGACCCCAAGTCTTGTCCCAGACTTGACATGGACATTTCTGCATCTCAGTAAAAGCCTATGTGATGTTAAATGTGAAGGCAAATGAAATGTGTATCTTCCTTGGAGAATGTGTGGTTTGTCTGGCATTTATGCTCCCCCTCCCCTGCCCAGTATGACCTTTAGAAGGAAATATGATCGATAGCCCGTTGGATCCTCTCTACTCTGGCTGTCAAGGTCCAGAAGGGAGAAGTGAATAGGTTTTGATAAAAAGGACCTCAAATGGCTAAGTGCAAACTTAGAAGGAAAAAAAAAACTCCTCCCCCACAATAACCTCCAGAAGGTTCTAAATCACGTGACAGACTTTTCTCACTTTGGGCATCTGCTGTCTTTGCCGAGCTCAACATTCCAGTGAGGGGTTTTATTATTTTTTTTCCAGAGCTCAAAACCGAACATGTCAGCAGTGAGCAGCTACCCAGCTTTGTAAGGAATGCCACGGCTGACAACTCCACAGCTGCCGGGGACTGGGCTGAGCCCTTCTGCTGCAGCAAGGCTGTACACAGGGGCCTTTGTGCCACAGGGACCTACCAGGGAGGTTCCAAATACCCTGACTCTTGGCAAACCAGGACAATCCCTCCCTTCCATGTTAGCCAAAGTCTGGTGATGACAGCCAGCCCTGCAGTGGCTCTTGAAAGAGCACAAAGGAACTCTTCTTCCAGTTTCATTCTTTACAAAAGCCACTATATTTTAGGAGCAAGACCAATAATTTATTTATCATGCTCCTAGAGTTATTTGGAACTAACTGGATAATTTTGATAACATGTAAGCCTATGGCATATGTGTTCTAGGATAATCTGTAGGTACCTGTGAGGAGAACAAAGCCCACACACTTTTCTAGTGATTTATGTTTGGTTTCGCAAATTGCATTAGAATATTTTTAAAAACTTAAAGCATTTTAAACTAGTTTAAAAATAATCAAGGAAGAATGAAGGAAGAGGAGGGAAAGGGGCTTCTTGCTCTCTGAGGTTATTTTTATCTGGTCCTGTTCCATGATATGCAGAAACTCTTTTGGTGACTAAAGATGCCTATTTTACGGATGGTGGCTCAAGATAAGACATTTTTATCCTGTTGCCTCAAATTGCTTGTTATAAACCACTTAAGAAATTCCCTTTACCATTAATTATGTACATTAGTCAAATTTTCACTCCTGTTAGTCTCCTGTAAGTTCTTAGTGCCCCTGAGCAAGTCAAGAAGTAGCCAGTGACATCCAGGCTTATGGTTGGTTCAGAGAAATTCTAGGCATTGAAGTGGACACACTGCCAACTGCTTGGTTTTGGATACACTTGGCTCCCCTTTTTTTTAAAAACATAATTTGGAAACATCATGAGGGAAGGCACGAGACAGAATAACATTCTAATGTGAACACAATATATGGTTTCTACTCAAGGACACGGTGAAGAGTTCATGTAGGAACACTAATGAGTGGAAGGAGATGCCTCTGGTTTCACTGTCTGTTCTGTCACTAGGAAACTTGTGCCAGCACAGCAGGAGCGTCAAGGCTGCCCAATGTGCCTCTGCATATGAAGAACCAAATCTTAAAAGTGTATTTGTGGGAAGTCAGCCTGGTTCGTGCTGGGGTACTTCTAAAGTTGCCTAAACACCTTGCTCATAGTTCAGTCTCTAAAATCTTAGGCATATCTCCGCTTTGTATCATTATTCTCTTCTTCCTCCCCACTCAGAGCAGGCGCTGTATTCAGACAGCTTCCTTTTGTCTTGTTTCTGGAGGCTTCTGTGCATTTCCTAAGTAAGGAACAGGACTCCCCTGATGGGTGGGGTTTTTTTTTGTTTGGTTGGTTTTGGTTTTTTTGTTTCTTTACAAATCCACTCACTCAGCTGTAAAAAAGCACAGCCAAGAGCTGAACCAGGTTTCTTGTCTCTTGGGCCAACCTTGCTTCCATATGGCTCGTTTCTCTCTCACCTCTTGATACATAAAATGGAGCCATGATTGGTTCAGGAGCATGAGAAAGAATGGTCCACACCAGTGGGCATGCATTCGCTCATAATCATTGCCCTTTTAATTTGAGGCTCTAACAGATGGAAAATTATTTGGAGGTTGCAGTAACAGCAAAAATAATGTTGGCGCCCTCTCGGGTTTTGCCTGGAGAAGCCCGGGACGCCTGTTTTTTATAATTAGAAGGTGCGTGTGAATCTGAACGAAAGCAGAGTCAGCCATTGTGAGCGTGAATGGATTCACCTTTTAGAAGTGACAAGCGAGGAATCAGCCCGAGGTTGCCTGGAGCTTTCTTTAGGATAATACCCAAAGGGAAAACCCCATAGATTGAAGCCAAGAGTTATCAAGTGACCCAGCCTCATCCCCTTCCACTTACCCACTTCTTTCTCTGTTGTCTCAAAACCACCTGAGGACACATAACTGCTGACTGCAGCTTCTTGGCCAGCACATAGGTCTTAGATCCTGAATGTGAAATAAGGGGGAAAAGTCTTTCAAAGAACCTTTCTTCCATGATTTCATTTTCCCTTTGTCAGCTTATACACACACCCTAAAAATATTCTTCTTTCTATATTAGTGTCTGTTCTGCTCACTGATTTCTTCCTATAGCAGGCTAACAGGAAAGGCCAAAGGCCAAAGAAATCTTCCTTGACCAGAGTAACCGTCTGATGTGTCACTGTTTTTATCATACAAAGCCATTGCAGGGTCTCCCGGAAGCAAGAACAATGTTATTTAAGACCCATGGAGCTAAGCCCTGACTATCCTCACACAGCCTGACTTTAGTTCAGTGACTCATTTGTTTCTGTGGGAGGCTAGCTGCTGTGACCATTTCTAAATCAGCAGGTTAGGGAGAAGTCGATGGTTAATGGGACAGAAGGGGGAATGTGAGAGATGGTCCCTATCTCTGTTGGTTTAGGTTAGAACGAATGGCCAGGACCTCTTCTCCCTCTGCTGAGGGTTTTGCATTCCAACCATATGTCCACGCTGAGTGCTGGGTTTTGGAGGTTGGCATTTCCTCAGTCAGTCCCTTTGCCTGTCTCAGGGTGGAGCTTCTTCCAAATAGAAGACTCTTGGCTTTCCTTCCAGCTGCCTGCAGGTGAGGGACCATCTTCATGCTGTCTGCCTGGCTCTTTTGATTAACGAACTTAACTTGTCCCCAAGTGACCCAAGACCACAGCTGTTCAGCTCCATGGGCAGTGGGATCTAAACCCATCTATGAGAGATGGTGCTACTTCTTGGGGTGGGGGGCATGGCGAAGCTTACACTTCATCAAGATCCTTCTCATGTTTAACCTAAATTTTATTCGACTGTATCTCATTTTACCACTTCAGCAACTTTCCTGGGCCAAAGAATCCATTTATTAAGCTACGTTGCCAGAAAGTCCTCCCTCCCTCCCTGGCTCAGCTATCTTGGCACATCACCATGCATGATCCTTGAGGCCCAGGTCAGAGGGCCATGTAGGTATGATCGCCTTCTAATAAGGTTCTTTGACATCTCAGTTATTAAATTCTCTTGAATGGAGCTCAAGCCTACCCACCTCACAGCGAGATTCCTTTCAGGAGAACGATGCCACCAGCCCTGTTTCCAGAAGCATTGTCATGCTCTTTCTCTCCTTAGATGTGCTTACTTATCTCAAATGGTGCCACCTCTAGCCCAGAATATAGCGCTTTCCAAACTGGGCCAGAGAAGCCATGTTTATTCAGTCTTACTTTATTCTCCTAGGGACATTCTTCTGGCTGCCAAACAAACTGATTTCTCCTGGGTGGCACTGTCTGGTCTCCACGAATTGGAGGTAATTGGGATGTATCCAGAGGTGCTTGCGACAGTCCTTGGAGCTCAAGCTAACAGCCATGGTCTAGGACTTGGGAGGAGAGCTAATGTATCATTGAACCTGTTGAGGAAGAGGCTCAACACAGGTGGAGCTGCCCTTTGCATCTTGGGTCTTCTTGGCAGGACGGATAAACATGCTTCCTGTTCCCACATTTCCTCTGTTCTGCATGTCACCTCTGAGGACCCTGGACAGTTTCTGTAGTCCTTCTCCAGGAAGCCCTAATTTCTTCATTTATTCCTGGGGCTCTGGAGATATAATTCTCATGGCTCTGTGGTTCTCATAAGTCAATACTTACCATAGTTTATTCTAGGTTGTAATCCTGTGGACAAATGCATAACCTAGGTGCTGTGGGTTAGATGAAAAGTCTGTACAGGGCCTGGGCATTAAAGGCCATGGGTACAGCGAAAGTGCTTCTGGGAGTTGGTAGACCCTTTAGGAAGTGGAGCCCAGGTGGGGGAAGTTAGGTCGCTGGGGCAGGGGCATGGCTTCAAAAGGAATAACGACGATGCAGCTTTCGCTTGCTCTTTTCTTGCTTCTTGGATGCCTCAGCTTCCCTCCCCTCCTTCCTCTCATCTTAATGCATTGCTTTACCTTAGACTCAAAATACACAGGGCCAGCCAACCACAAGCCCAAAACAATACAACTCCTCCCTCCTTGCTGGCTGCTTAGCTCATATGTTTGGTAGGGTAACCAGTAGTTTCAGGAGCTGTTTCTAATCTAGTCCGCTTTCTCAGAGACTTGTAGGGAAGGCGCTGAGATTTTCAAAATCCAGGAAATCAGTCTCTTTCTATGTCCATGAATTTCCCAGAGAATAAACATCCCATACACGGAAAGACTGCACAAGGAAGAGACGGTTCTGACTTAACGATAAATAAAATTTGGACAGAAAGTACAGCTTTAGAAGTTGCATTCTGGACCAAGAAAATGCTCGTCTGGGAAACCCTGAGACCAAGGTGGATGGAGGATAGTGTCCTGTGGTGACACAGGTGCTGGGGTAGCCTTCTCAACCTTCCTAATGCTGTGACCCTTTAATACAATTCCTCATGCTGTGATGACCCCCAACTATAAAATTATTTCCATTGCTACTTCATAATTAATTTTTTTTTTACTGTTATGAATCGTAATGTAAGTATCTGTGTTTTTCAATGGTCTTAGGAGACCCCTGGGAAAGGGTCATTCAATCTCCTTAGGGGGGTCAAGACCCACAGGTTGAGAACCACTGTGCAAGATTATGCAGGAGGCCTAGTTATGAATAGCATCCTGGCCACATTGAAGATTCTGATCACTAACTGATGAGAAGGGTTTTCACAACCTGCGCAGTATAATTTGATATGCCACGTTACAAAAACCATTCTGGCTCCCAATTTAGAGTATAGTGGATGGGGAAGACCAAAATATCTTCACGCCACTCTCAAATCTATAAAGAAAAATGTAGGCTGCCACATTCGAGTGGCTGCTCCTATGTCATCATGCAGCTAGGAAACGGCTAAGGTCACTTCCCATTCAATTAAAAGCGACTGCTCCAGACAGTTCCCCAGTTGGGCGCCTGAAGCAGGGGCAGAAGGGTCCTGGTATGTATGTAGTTCCTAAGGGCTGTTCTGTAGTTTGCCTAGTCCTCGCTACTGCCCTCTGCTGGAATGGCCACCTCATGATCATGTCACAGAATAGGTTTTCTTTCCTCTTTCTCTTTCTGGTGATGTCATAGCCTGCTGCTATGCCTATCCCATGATCCAGTCCTCTTAAGATTTCCACTGTCCTCAACTTTATTCTGGTCTTGTTGTCCACAGTTTGCTAACATCCTCATGAAAAGCTAAGCATGTTACTGAGGACTGAACAACTCAAAGATGTTTGGGCTTTACATGAAAGTCGGGAGTGAAGACATCACTGAAATGTTAGGTCAAGAAGGAGAATGAGCCACTTAGCGCCCTCTTCACCATCATGCTCCTTCTGGCCTATTGGGTGAAGTCAGTACATATTTGATCACCATTTTTGTGTTTGTATCAGAAACTCTGCCGGATGTTACAAGGATAGGAAGTCTAAAGGGTTATAAACACGTCTCCTGTTCCACTAGCATTCAACTGAGGAGTAAGTCTAGGTTTTTCTTTGTCAAGGAATACACAGCACAGGATCTTGGTTGTCTTTGCATAATTATTTGTATTAGAGACATGCCTTCTCTCTTTTAGGTCATGGAGGACTGTGTTTATAGATGTTGTTTTTATCAGCGTTGGAAATGCTGGCCACCTTACTTGTCAATAGTTGTGTTCATGTTGTCATCTGTCACAAATACGTCATCTTTAAATTGCTAAGGAAATGTATAGCGATTTGTAAAAATTTTTTTCACTTTTAAGGAAGAAAATTTCATATTATTTATTCTTTGAAAATGCTATACATATAGTCTGTCTCTTGATCTTATCTGTTCCCTCTCACCTCTCCCCAGTACCTTACCAACAATCCCTAAGGAAACAAGCCTAAGGCTGTTAGGTAACAGTTCACATTTCAGACATGTTTCAGAAGACGCCTAGCAGTGTAGGAAGGCCACTTCAGAGGGAAAGTGCAGGGGGATGGATCCAGGGCTGCACTTTAACATCTCTAAGCAGTTGGGTGAAAATTGTTTTGAAGACATATTACATTCCCTGATCAAATGGAAAAAAAAATGACACCTGCCATCGTATCTAGGAAACACCAGGCTAACATGGCCGAGAGCCACACACACTCCCACACACCCTGGCTATGGAAACCTTCCACAACCCAACCTTGGCAACGGGGTCCACCTCCTTGTAGAGACTGGCTGGCTCTTCAGACAAGGGAAACCCTAAACATGTCTTCTTTGAGAAGTTCTGACGGTTCTGGAGTGTAGTTAATGCGTGTTCTTTCTTTCTTTTCTTTCTTTTTTTTTTTTTTTTAACTTTTTAATATTTAGCCTAGCAGGCCTCCTTTTCAATACCTGGATCAACTTTGTAGATTCTTGCATTTTAAATGTGTGAGTCAGGAGATTTTGCGGAAAGAAGCTGCAGCACACATCCCTGCTGATATGGTTCAGGCTTGTGTCAATGGCTTCCTGGGCTTTGGGCTTGCTATGACCTGGGACTGGGGTTTGGATCTGTTTTTTTTGTCTGGTCCCACAAGGGTTAATTTCCTCTGCTGCTTTTAGGGGTTGATGAGCACCATCTTATATTAATGTGGTTTTTGAAATGAGAAATCTGTACATGCACAAAGAGAGCCTTGGGTAGGTTTGCAATTGCAAATAAAAGCCCTAACAAATGCTCATTTAAAAAAATATATTTCCCTAGATGAGCACATTAAGGCTGTACGCTGCATCTTTGTATCCACTTCAATAAACCAGGTGTGCTGCTGAGGATTAGCTATTTTTTATAAAGAATGATTTTGAAATAAATGACAATGGGCTCGTTTCTCTTTATGCTGAGGATAACATTAAAGGAAAACTGCCGCGATTAGTTTTAATATCTCAGATAGCTTAATGAGCACTTACTAAAAATGTGAGTGTGTATGCAAGAGCCTGCGAGCACGGAAGGAGGATATATGTGTACACATGTGCCTGCATAATCTGCTAACATCTTAAGTAATACCTGTCGGGGTTTTTAATAACCCAGTGCCCATGAATTATTCTGCCGGCTGTTTTGCCGAAGCTTTCCGTAGGAAGTCCATTTTCCTGGGGAGGATTTTATTTTATTTTTAAAAGAAAGTGTCAGTCAGAAAATATGAAAATGGACTGGGATTTTTTTTTAATGTGTCATTTATATCAGCGATTGTGGCCTGGTTATAAGTCATCTTCAGCTTCTTCTGTACTTTATGACTCGTCTGACGTGTGAGTTGGAGGTCAGCCCATGGATTTGAGGGTGACTTTGTTAGATTTAAACAGTAGCATGTGGCTCAATACTGGGACTCTGTGAGAGCCGAGTTAGCCATTTCGGGAAGCGGGTAACCGTTTTAACTTCTCATGGAGTAGAACTGTACCATTGCATCTGTCTTTCTAGTAGAGCCTACTAATTGATGAAGCAGAGAGGGAGAATAAGATATGGGCCGGTGGAGCGAAGGTTGCAAGGGCTGAGAAGTAGAGCTGCAGCCTTAAGCATCCTTGAGGTCAGCTTCAAGGGGTTCACGTCAGTCTGGGCAAGAGTCCCACGCTGGCACAGAGGAGGGTAGGAAATGGCAGGCTGGGCTCACAGGGCTCTGCTCTATAACCTGGGAAGAGAGGAGAAGGTTGAGCTTTGGGCTTTTGCACTTCAAGTTCTGTCATGCTGTTCAGTAAACTTGAGATGCGAATATTGCTTTACCGACCAACTGAGTGTCTTGATTATAGAAAGATTCAGCCGACTTCAGCCATCAAAGGAGGCATAGAATGTTCTTTCCTCACCCTTGGCCATTTTTCTGTTATTGGCACCCTTTCTGGAACGTGAAGAGAGAACAGCCAAAGTAAAACCTGGCGGTGCGAGCTTTAGGCTGAGGTGTCTGAAAGGATGCGTTGAAGCCATTCTTCATGTTCTCTAGGGGACAATCTCTGATTTCTGTGTTCCCAGCTAATGGACTGCCTGGCTTCTTGCTTTTTTTTTTTTTTTAATTGGTATTTGTTTTCTGAGGCAGGAGGCTGGCCTTGAACTTCCTATGTCTGAGAATGACCTTGAAAGCCTAAGCCTCTTGCCTCCACCTTCCAAATGCTGTGGATTATAGGGACAGGCCCCGTGCTCTCTCAGCTTGTCCTGAATCATAGCTGCTTTCTCGTTCCTGTGTGGGCACAACACTATATCAAGAACATTAACACTTTGTAGAAATAGGAATTAAATTGTTGTCTGTATGTGATTTTAAGAGCCAGGATGTGGGTACCAAAAAAAAAAAATGCTTTTGCCTCTTTTCCTGAGATGCTGGCTCAATAAAAGAGTAATGACACTAAGGGTAAAAATAGCTAAATTTAAAACTCAGGGTTAAGATAATGGCTCTTTAATAAAAGTACTGAGGAGTGCTGTTGTCTATGGTTCATTTTAGGCAATTGTCAGATGAAACAGGGTCGTCAATGATGGGTTGCATTTTAGGAAGTCTGACCGAGAATTTCGGTCTGTTGGAGATAAGTTTGCGAGTGTTCATTTATTATTGATGGCTTCTGGAAATGACACCAACTTTTCAGGTTGGGTCTGATGATTTTATATTGTTTGTGTAAATGGAAGAGAGATGTTTCCTCTTTGTAACTGGACCCAGCTTCCTTCTTTCCATTTATGGAAAGTTCTTTGCGCCCAGTATAGCTGCAGTTGGTGAGGGCGGCTCACTGCGCAGCCTGTGGGGTCAGGATGGGGCGTGAGGGCACTGCAAATGGAGAAACTTATTTGCTGAGTGTCTTTATGACTGTCAGGGTGTGTGTGTGTGTGTGTGTGTGTGTGTGTGTGTGTGTGTGTGTGTGTACAGAGAAGATAGTCTTTGGCCATGACAGGGGATGAAAACTGCTGATGTGGGAACCAAGAGAACGCTGAGCAGTTGCCCTGGTATATCACCAGGCTCACCAGTGTGTGCCAAATCAGAGCTTCCTGGCTGCTTCTATTTAGATAAGCCCCTCTGCACAGCTCTTATTCTTTTTACTTTTTAAATGAACAGATTGGGTTTCTAATTTTAGCTCCGATGGCTTATAATTAGAAACAGCTTCAAACTTACTTGTTTACAAACACCTGCACCAGTATGTGTTTGCTGGGTTAGACTGGATGTATGGAGGTAAGGAAAGGGATCAGTAGGGGATTGGAAAGAGAATAATGAAGTCTCTATGTATTCTCTTATTTTAGTTGGAAGTTAAGGGGTGTGTGTGTGTGTGTGTGTGTGTGTGTGTGTGTATCGAGGGTTATAAATGTGTGTGTCTGTGTGTATAAGCCAAACCGCATGTAGTAGATGTGTGCCCATAAATATGCTTGCATGTGTTTGTATGTGTGTACATATGTTCATATGCGTATGCATGTATGCATTTTTTCTTTCCTCCTAGATAACATCTTTAAGCCACACAGCATGTGTTCTGGGCTAGAGTCACACCATAGAATCCTCCTTTCTTGGGAAATGAGCCAATTGGTGGTCAGCTGCTATTTGGGACAAGGTTAGATTTTTTAAAATGACACTCTTGAGAGAAATCTGAGTGACTCATTTTATCAACTCAGGATCTGCATTTGATAAAATGCTTTCTCTATTTCCATAATTTCTATATTTATATGTCGCTCAGCATACTGTATAGCTGAGTGACTCAAGAAAAACAAAGAGTGAGAGAGCTATCCATAATATAAGTAATTCCACGTTTTATCAAAACTGAAATGCCTATCTGTGGTTAGAGCAAGCCCACCTGGCAGAGTGATGGGTTCTTTCAGCCTGAGATGGTGTCAGACAGCATCAACAGATGACAGTGGCCCAGTTGGGTAACAGATCATAAAACTGTCGCCTGAGAACCTACTGGGTGTACTGCTTTGACTGTTATCTTGGTGACTTCTTAGGACAAGCATCATTAATCTCTTCAGAGGATGTTGCCTGCCAAGGCAAGATTTAAAATCAAAAGTAAAATTAGAACACACACTCACAGACCAATATATAATTCTAATTAAAGTGGAGATTCTGTGGGAAACGGAGCAGGTGTGGGCTTTAGCTGTGACGATTAAGTCTGCCAACTGGTAGACTGTCAGCTGTCTGTTTTCAGTGTGATATCCAAGATCTCTTGGTGCTCCAGGGAGGAGCAAAGTAGAAACAATGAACAAAACTTACATATGCAGCATTTGTCCTGGAGAGTTTGTTGTTGTTGTCTGGGTTTTTGTTTTCTGTTTTCTATTTTGTTTTGTTTTGTTTTGTTTTTTCCTTCAGATGATCTGAGATAGAAATTTTACTTCTCAGATCTAATATGGATGTAGCTAGCTCCTTTACTGTCACGCGTGGGATCAAGTAGATTAAATGGTCGTTTTAAGTCGCCTCTGAGTTTCTTTCCTTTGAACTGTGGACGACAGTACCGTGTGGGGAAGGATGTGCCCGTGTGTGTGTGTGTGTGTGTGTGTGTGTGTGTGTGTGTGTGTGTGTGTGTATACAGGCACGGCCCCTCGCCTCTTATACAGAGCTACCTTTCTACCAACTTGCAATGAATGTTTAAAGGATTTAGTGTGTTAGCTGTCTTGTATCAGAAGAAGGATGAGGGATTAGATGAGGGAAAAAGGGCTTTTGGCATAACTTGCAGGCTGTTATTTTCACCAACTGTGGTGTCAGCTATGATCTTTTTACAGTGCTTCTGACTATGGGGCTTCTTAGCTAGCTATCCCTGGGTCTCTGTGATTCTAAGTAATAGAACACCCCCCCCACACACATATGTAAATATGTAAATATATAATGGAATATTTTTTCATGCTTTTACTGAGCACTCATTCTCTGGAGACTGAACTAAGCTAAACTGGAGGCTGGGAGGGTACAGACAGGAGCATAAAATCTGTGTAAGACTGTCTCAGTCTCAGCTGTTAAGTTGCCCAGCACAGGAGAGTATAACTCAGTGGAATGAGTAGCTGGAACCCTCAGATGCAATGTGCAGTGCTTTGCAGTGACATGACTGGGATGGGATTAGAGCCTTTGAGCCGAGGATACACGTGAGCCTCCGTTTAGGCTGAGTGGAGCTTCTTGAGTCCCACAGTGCTCTCTGCTTAGGTGCAAGGGACTCGGGTTTGGAGCAAACCTGATTAGGTTGCATCTATAACCAAATGCATAGCAATGATTTGGGATGTTGAGTGATTTACCAAACCTTCTTCATTTATTGCTGTTTTCTAGACAGAAGTATTTGTTGGGGGGCGTGGAACAGACAAAATATATTCACTTTTCTCACAAAGATACCTTGACATGGAGAGAAGAAAAATCCTTAGCTGTTTCAAACTAAAACTCTTACCAGGAAAAGGGGGGGGGGAAGCTAAACAACAACAAAACCCTTTTAAATTGGAAAATCATCACTTTTAAATTTAATCTGATTGGTTTACTTATTAAATTTCAGTGATTAAAATGAATAACTTGAGAAAAATGAAAAATTCCAGGTCCAAGACAGATGACAGATAGGGTGCACTCTTCTCTGTGGCACGTGTTTGTTGAGATGACCTTCGCATCCTCTGCTGTTTCCTCATGTGTTGCCAGGGAGGCAAAGCAATGGCTTCCCGTCCCATCCACACAGCTGAAGACTGGGGGATTTGAACTCAGCAGCTGTGTGAGGTCCTTCTTGCTTAGCCCCAGACCTGTACTTTCACTATTTATGTAGCCCAGTAGCCTTATCTCCAAAGGAGAGGTCGAGATTATGATAGAATTGTGTGTGCATTAACATTAAGCTCAGCAGGCCTGCCCCCTCCCTCTCCACTCTTATGTGTGCTATGTATATGTGCCTGCAGGAGTAGAGTGTTTATTTACACATGTTCCTGTGGAGACAGCCTACAACATGAGTGGGAGTTGATGAGGTTGTGTTGACTGGTCTGTGAGTATGCATAGAGTTTTACTCAGCTGTTTGATGGAGTTAAAAAAAAATGCTACACAACAACAACAAACCCCTCCAAATTGTTGAATCTTATGTTTGCCCAGGAAGGACCAGAACACGCTGAGGTACAAACAGAGAGGACAGTGAAGTTTTGTGAAAACAAATATAAAACAGACCATGGAAACCTGATTTCACAAGTGCTTGAAGAAGAGATTTGTAATGGACTTAGTGAAATCTGAAAGGATATAGTGAAAATGGTATTCAAAGGGGGCATATGTGCACACATGATATCTGCCCTGTCTGGGTTTCTCAAGAGCAATCTTGGGAGTCTGGAGTATCTGGCTCCTCTACACTATATCTTACCCAGTCCCTGTGGACTATACGCAGCCTTGCTGTCCAGAGCACAATGCCCAGAAGTGAGTCCTGTGGCAGAAATGATCTCTTCTTGATGGCCTGCATTTTCTACCTGGGCTCAAGAAAGAAGTCAGTACCAATTGACCCTGGAGAGCTCAGGAGGAACGGAGAGAAAGTGCTTAGGAGAGAAAGTGGCAGCAGGCTCCTTGGCTGCCTGTAGCTCCTTCTCACAGTAAGATGGCTAGAGGCACACATGCTGTGCAGACTAAGGGAATCCCAGATGTCCTCAAGATGCTGCTGTGCCATTTAGGATGCCTTAAAAGAGTTCTGTGCCTTTTCCTGACCTTCCCCTACATAATAGTGTTTTTATTTTGTGAAACTCTTGGCTTTTGGAATAACTAAAACATTCTATAATATTTAGGGCCATAATTTAAAAAACTTCTGTATTTACCTTTGTGTGGCCAGAAATCTTTGGAAGGAGATTTTTTTTTTGACATTTACTAGGGGAAGAAAACTGATATAAAGTTGCTTTGAGATTAGCAGCCCTGAAGAAGTTTTACCCCATTTACCAACTACTTTCTCATCTACCCACTAGGATTAGAAGAAACAACACTAGCCATTCTTTCTGAAGGCATATCAAGTTTTAAGAATAACATTTATTTATGGAGGTAACATCCATGCACACTGCATCTGTGGCAGTCAGAGGATAGGATCCAGGGCACTGAACTGTGGTCATCAGGCTCAGTAGAAAGTGCTCTTGGTCACTAAGCTATCTTCACTGGCCCAAGGCTCAACAGTTTGTTAAGCACTTTTCTTACACGGTCTTTTAAATTCCAACAGTGATCCTAATAAAGCAGCCATCTTGAATCCGATTTCGACAATGGTGAAATTGAGGCCAAGTCACACAGGGAAAGCTGGCTGCGGTCATGCCATTAATCCACTGGGATTTGAGCTGGAGGCTAGTCTATTTCAACAACAGGGAAGATTTGGCATTCCATGAGTTGACCTTTTAAAATGCTCTGGACATGTTGAAAATAATCAGTGGATAAATAGAAGGTGTGGTTCTCCATCTGCATCACACAACACAGGAAGTCATACCTTTTGATATCCTAAGGTGTGATGGTCCATCACGGATAGCTAGTTCCCAGTCTCTGTGTCATTAGAAGGACTGCTGGTGTCACACTTTGGTGAAGATTAGTTTGCTCCCATGTTGTTCTCATGGGGTGTGTGATCATGGAAAAAGGAGACAGAGTGGGATACAGGGGACACAGCTGGCTCCCAAGCCTTCTGCCGTCCCCCGTCATGTCACTGTTTATCTGTATTGAAAAGGGTTTATAAGATAAAGCTGGCTGTCAGCACAGGAAAGGCAGATGTCAAGTTCTACACTACAGAACAGTGTGTTCAATTGTTCTATACCCAGTGTATGGGGGTGCCTTCCAAGTGTCAAGTCCCTGACTGTTCACAGGATCGACGTCCCCTTGGTCCTGTTTGAATCTAACTGAAACTTCAACCCGAAGCAATAAAGGGAATTTCCCAAAAGATATCCATTGGAAAGCTGGCCATGTAGGAGAAGCTACAAGGATGTAAGCAGTTCAGGTGATTGAGTGGAGATTCTGGGTGGTGTCAGTATCAGAAATGGTCTTTGCTGTAACGTGGCTGAGCGCCAAGAGTAGAGATGCTTTTAAGTTGGTAAAGTTCCCCCCTTGCAATCCTGAGAACCTGTTTCAATCCCCAGAGCCCATATAACGAGCCTGGTGTACCAGTATTGGGTACATATGTGAAATCCCAGTACTAGGGGAGCAGAAACAGGTGGATTTGTGCAATTCTCTGGCTAGCTAGTCTAGCCTGCTTAGTGAGATCAAGGTCCCTGAGAAACCCGGTCTCAGAAACACAACAAAAGTCATGTGGGTGGTGCCTAAGGAATAACTTCTGAGATTGTCCTCTAGCCTCTGTGTGTGTGTGCCTGCACACATTGACATGCACTTATCCACACACAAAAGCGATGGCCCTTGAGACTCTATAAACTATAGAAAGAATTACATTCAATGGCTTGGGCAGAGAAGAGTATAGGAGATCTCTGTGGGGTGAAGGGCTAGCCTATGACACTTACTACTGTCCCTCCAGCACTCAGCCATTGGCAATGAGGTTACAGGGGTGCTTTACCAATAACAATGTAATTATTGGGGTACCTCTTTAACCTCTGTGCCATGCAGTATCGCCTTAGCCATGGTTGCTGCAAGTTTGTGGCCACAAAGGACCATCTATGCTTAAGGTTATCCATGAAGATAGTCATTGAGAAAGTTTTGGTTTTACATCTGAGGAGCCAAACTGTGCATACAACAGTGGGGACCAACTATTGCACAGTAGAGCATCCCCAGTGAAACATAGAGAGTGTGTGTTTAGTATGGGGTAGATGATGCTCTCTGTTCCTAAACAAGAGGAACACTTCCATGCTGTCTTGGAGAAGGGGCGCTCCTCACATTTCCCTGTGTCTGAGCTTGCAGGTCATGTCCTCGTATCTTGATTTCTAAAGCAGATGTTTTGGATGCCTCATCATCTTCATAGGTGGCTTCGTCTTGTTTCTGGTAGCTTCTCAGGGTGGCGTTTCATTTGTATTTCCTTCAGCGCTGTTGTTTGGTTTTATCTGTGGTTCAAACAACTACAATGTTGAGTAGTTTAAAATACTTAAAAAAAATTCATCATGAGATGGGGTTGTAGCTCAGTCATTGAGGGTTCTTCTGGCATTGTCCAAAGCACTTGGTTGGATCTGTATCTGGGGGTGGGAAGGGGTAGGGAGGGGTGGGTCAGAGGACCGAGGAGAAGAAAAAGGAGGAGGAGGAGGAGGAGGAGGAGGAAGAGGAGGAGGAGGAAGAGGAAGAGGAGTTGAGGTGGTCAGATAAGAAACTGGCTGGACTGTAGTCCCCAAGGTCCATACCCTAGCAGCACACTTTGTCCAATTAGATTCTACAGGTCTCATAGCCTCTGGAACCTCATAGCTAGGGAACAAATGACCAAGCAAATGAGGTTGTGGGGGCATTTCACACCCAAGTCATAATTCACAGTGTGTACAAAGAGCACGGGGACTAGATTTGACCCATAGACCGTAGTTTGCCAAGCTCTGCTCCATAGAAGAGTTTTGCCTCAGAAATACACTGTGAGCCATGTGTCTTGATTTTAAATTTTCCAACAGCCCCACACAAAAAAGAGAAATAAGTAACTTGTATTTTGATCATGTAATCTGAAGCCAGGAATAGTGGACAGAGCTGTAACCCTAGAACTCAGAAGGCTGAGGCAGGAGGACCGTGAATTGGTGTCTGGTCTGGGTATACAGTGAGGTTGCCTTGATGCTTATGTGCAGGCAAAGCACTTTCTCTCTCTCTCTCTCTCTCTCTCTCTCTCTCTCTCTCTCTCTCTCTCTCTCTCACACACACACTTTGTTTTCTGTAAACATTATCATTTCAGTGTGTAACCAATTATTAAGGAGAGAGTTTGTGTTTTGGGTACTGCTTTTGAAACCCAAGACAGCAATATTTAAGTGCCCAGTGGCAGAACTTACAAATGCTGAACTCCGTAGCTCCCTTAGATCTGGGCATGGTTAGGAAATGATTGACATTGTTGTTGTTGTTGTTATTATTATTATTATTATTATTATTATTATTATTATTATTATTATTATGTGTTTATCTGTGTGCACCTCAGAGTTGGCCCCTATGTGTGATCTGTGGTAAGAGGTCAGGGTGGGTAAAGAGGTGTTCTCTGTGCACTGAGAGGAGAGGCAAGCTACGGCTTAGGCTCTCTGACTTGGGGCAGGTTAACAAGAGAGTGCCTGTGAGGACTGGGGTCTGAGGACCTCTGCCTTGCATTTCTGTTTCCCTGTGCTATAGATAGCCTTGCCTGGCCCTGTGCATGCTACAGAAGGGCTCTGCCCAGAGAGACATACCAAACCCTTAGGCTTTGAAGGTAGGGTCTCACTGTGTAGACGAGGGTGGTTTTGTACTCAGGACGTAAACCGCTCTGTCCTTGAACTCACAGTCCTGTTTCCTTTATGTTTGGAGGGCTGGACCTGCAGGTGTGTCCCGCCACTCTTGGCTCCCCTTGCTCTCCTCTGACCAACCTCTGGAGCATCCTAGACCCAAGATGGCATGGAGCCGGAGTGTAGCATGCAGGCGGGATTCCTGAGCTCTGGAAATGTTTGTCTAATGTGACGTTGAAGCTGGGTAAATATTAGTTATCTTGGAAGTGAGGGGAGCCAGAGAAGTTGGATTTCTTCCGGGGTGGCTGATGAAGCGTGCATTCCCCCGGAGCCAGTCTTTCCTTGTTGCTCAGTGTGCCTTCTCCCTGCTTGGACCCAACTCCTTTTCTTCCCACTTAAGCAGACTGGCTCAGGGACTGTATGAATAGGAAAACTCTGCCGTGCATCAGCCTGGGGAAAATGTCCCCGAGAATAGATTGTTTCTGAGTCAAGTGTATAAATATTCTGGCTCAAGACTATATACCCTTTTTTCTTAATGAATTGGCCTAGCAGTGGTTAAAGCCAAGTGTGGTCTCGCAGAGTGCTCCAGACAAAAAAACAAAACAAAACAAAACAAAACAAAAAACAAAAAACAAAAAAAACCAACAACAACAAAAACAAACAAACAAACAAAAAAATTGAATGGACACTAAGCCCAGTCATATGTTCCCACTTTATATAACACGTTTTGCAATGTATTAGAAAATTAGCTTTGTGACAACTGGAGGGACCTGTTCTGTCACTCGGCCAGTTTGCAGCAGCCTGATGCCTGGTCTTCCTTCTGCTCCTCCCTTGCTGGTGACTCTTAAAGAGTAAACTGATGCCGCGGGGCCTGCTGGGCTTCCTGGTAAGCCCTTCAAGTAGTTTACCTTGCTTTACAGCTTCAGAGCTAGTGAGGCCAAGAAAGGAATTTCTCAGGGACTACTTTAAAAAAAAAAAAAAGGCTGCTAATCAATGCTTTTTATTATTTTAAGCCCTCTGCTTTTTAACCTGCCCCCACCAGCTTGTTAACTGTGCAAAAGCCAAATACTTCCTTAGTTGGTACGTGTTTGCCCCTGAGCATTTTTTGTAGCAAATAGATTCTTTCTGTTTATCCAGGTGAACTATGGTCAAAAGTCTTAGAACATGCCAAAGGTACAGGTTAGGATTCACTTCTTCACCTCTGGATTTTAGAGGACTAGGTTTAATCTCTGAGTTGTAAGGGAACAATGACTTCTGAATTAGAGATGAATAGATTCTTTGGAGTGGGCTGTGGGCTGGCGGATGTAGCTTTTGGCACCAGCTTTGCTTTCCAGGAAGCAGGGTAAAGGGTGTAATACTTAGTGTTTTTCCAAGGTGGGGCGTGGTTGACTTTGAGGAGTTCTATTCAGAGCACAAGAAAGTATAGAGCAGTGGTTCTCAGCCTTCCTAACACTGCAGCCCTCTGACACAGTTCCTCATATTGGGGTGCCCCCCCAACCATAAAATTATTTCATTGCTACTTCATAAGTGTAATTTTGCCACTGTTATGAATTGTAATGCGAATATAGGATATGTAGGATCTATCACCCCTATGAAAGAGTTGTTCAAGCTCCAAAGGGTCTTGACCCACAGGTTGAGAACTGCTGGGGTAGACATTTGACAGTCATCAGCAGACTCTTCCCAGGGGTCAGTACTGCCATGTGTCCCAGGACTTGGGAAAGTGGCCTGTACATGAACCCATCTTCTACAGTTGCTTTTGTTGCTGGTTGATTTGTTACTGGGTGAGTTTCTCAGGAATTGAAATGTGTTCTTTGCAAGCTTGATTTTTGTCAGGAAAGCTACTTGTCCATTTAGATGTGACTCAGGAAAGTGGCTTTCCCTGAAGACGTAACACCCGACCCAAATAGTTTCTCTCGAGGTTCTAACAGAAGGAATTCCTCTTAGAAGGAAGTAGTTTTACTGAGTACTGTAATGCTGTGAGCCCAACTAACAGGCCAAGCTTTCCCTCTGAACGTCATGTAAGGTATCAGGTGAGCAGGGCCTCCACAGGAGTCTCCCACTTAGATGTCACCTGTCACACTTGTCTGGAGGTAGGAGAGAAGCCTCTGCTATCTTCTGTAGAGCCTTCTCAATGGGAGACTCCAGGCAGTATCCATCTGTTGTATGTCCTGTGTGGGTCTTTAAGATCTTCCCGATCTGGGTGCAGAGTGATAAAGGTAGCAGAGGCTGAATTACTTCTTTCGACGGAGCCAAAGTAAGATGCTGCCGAACAAGGCCCACCTCCCTTTGTAGATTGTTTTGAGAGGAGGTTTGTGTAATGATGAAGATGATGAGGGTGGACAGAGATTCCAGGCACGGTACCCAGAAGCAAAGGCTCAGCACTGGGAGTCTGCATTCCTTGTTTCAGAGAGCTGCACATCTGTTGGCCGTTGCTTGTTCTCAGACCTAATTCTTAAAGTAAGACTTTGTTTAGAAGATGACAAGTGAAGTGGCACCCACAGGATCATGCACAAATGACACCGTCCACGGAGACAGCTTCCTTCATTCACTCAGGCATTGAATGGAACTCACAAGCTATCCCATGTTCTCTTCCTCCTTGATTTTGTTGTGCTTTTAGGTCAGGGTTTTTGTTAAATTCCAGCCTAGGCTGGAAAACCAAGGGCCACCTCACGTGGTGGTCCTCTCTTCTGCTCCCTGGACCTCCCGTCGCCCCCTCCCCCACAGTGGGCTGATAATGGGACTAGAACCTTCTCTGCCTCATGTCTAGTTTTAACTTCAGTTTCATTGGTGTGGTTTGTGGCTCTCTGCTTGCAGTTGGAGCCCCTGTCTAAACACTAAAAATCTGCTGTTGCTCTCCACTACTGGACAACATAATTGGGTTGCTAACTGGCACAAGCAGAGAAGTGTACAACAACACAGTGGAGGGAAGGTTCCAGGCCCCCTGACTGGAAGAGTTCTGATTATACTGAGTCCCCTTTGTAAGGGTGGTAAAGACTGAAGAGTGCCTGCCGTAGACTGGAGGGTCAGGGGAGAGTGGCAGTTCATCCCGGGCTTTGGGTTAGCTGCTCTTCTCTTGTGGGGGCAAAATCACTAGACAAACAGGATCTGTGCCTTATTTTTTGTTTATAATGCACACTCAAGCCATCTTCCTCTCTTTTGGGAGTATTGGAGGTCATAAGAAAATTGTTCTCTGTGGTTTTCCAAGAATAACTACAGTCATTAGGAAGGTGTCCTGGGGGGGAGCGTATTAGGAGACCAGGATAAGCATGAAGCTTTGTGGTCAAATATTTTTAATTACCTATAATATGAAAGTATTATCTTTATTACAGGTGTTTCTTTTCAACTGCTCTTAGTAGACTCAGGCTGCAGTAAAATCTAAAAAATTAAAAGGAGTTGCATGATTAGAGAAAAATCTGCCCTTGGACAAACCCAAGGACTCTGGGTGTGGGGCTGGCATTTCCCCAGCAGCAGAGTCCCTTGGGGAATGCTTTTCTTAGACCAACGTAAAGGGACCATAGACTGTTTGAGTGGAACTTTGTAGCACTGCAGGCTACAAAGTGGACGCTGTTAGCGAATGATCAACATGGCTTTGGGGTGGGTGGGTGGGTGGGGGCCTTATGTGGCTTTCCCCATGGATAGCCCTCATGTTAGAAGTAAGGCACATATGTGATAGACTATAAAACACGCCAGCATTGCACCACACTCAGGCCGGAGTTATTGCATAATTACCAAAAGCCTCCCCTACACCCACAATTCTTTGCAAAGAAGTGACTTGTCCCAGGTACCTGCACATTTTCTGGGGTCTTTAATTAATAAAAAGGTGGGGGGGGGGAGGGAAGATCTTTGAAAGTCTGGCTGTGTGCAGGTTCCTCCATCCATGAGTCTAGTCTGGTTCTTAGTCTCTGCTGAGTTGAATGGAAATGAAGCCTTTCTTGGCATGCCTTCCTGTGCCTTAAAGGGAAAGATGTTTCTGTCGCCCCACTTGGCCACTGGGCTGGATCAGGGAGAGAGGCAGCTGTCAGGTTCTTTTCATGCTACCAGCTCAGATCGGAATTAAATCACGAGTTGCACAGAGTTCTCTGGGGCTCAGTGGCAGGGCAAGATAAGAGGTCAGAGAAAGTAAAGACAAAGTGTGAAATCTCCAGAAACAGCCAAGCTCACTGAGGAAGAGCGGGGCAAAGGTCACTTGCTGTGCAGGATCATGGCCTGAGCGGTTCGTGTTTTACTAGAATTTCCCCTTTTCAGCTAGCTCTTCTCATCTCAAACCATGTATTATTCTGGGCAAGAATATTATGCAAAAGGCATTACTAGAGAGGAGGAAAAGCCCTCATCAGTGGACATTAAGTAGTAGTATAACTATTAATGTTTATCCATACATTAAATAGTTTCCACATATTGCTGTGGATCACTCTTTAAATAATGCATATTTAAATGTATAACACATGTTGAATATTTTCAGGATATTCAAGTTTGGTTGCATTTGGATCTTCTTGCGGGGTGGGGACAGGCAGTGTTTGTGTTGAAGCATTGGGCATGGCGCCTAAGACAAGTGTTCTAGTACTGAGCTACCACCCAGTGTCTGATCCTGGGTCCTTTTACAGAGACAGGGACTATATTTGGACTTGTCTCTATACATGCATGTAGCAGGCAGGTAGAAAAAAAATTAACATTTGAGAATCAGTGACACAGACTTTCACTAATCTCTGGACATCTCTTTCCCCACTGTGCGGTACCAAACCCAGTTCCTTTTCCTGTGCATATATTTTTCTTGTACTAATGTATTGATTCACTCCAAAAGGTAGAGTTTAAAGTCCTGGACTGATTTTATTTAGGGTTCTTTTTCTTTTTTTTAAAATAGCTTTATTCTTGGCTGCAGTTATTTGAAATAGATGTCACCCTACTGAGCTTTTATTTTTTAATGAATGAAAACTGGCAAAACTCACTCTCTGGGAACATATGCTAAGTAAGCCAGGGCTTGTTTTCACAAAACAAAAGCATCCTGTGGACACCTGCTCTCAGCTCCCAGGAGTTCTTAATACATTTTTTAACCTGGTGATACTACAGGCTCCTGGGCCAACCAACCACCCCCTTTTGCCATCAGTATGGTTCCTGTCTCTGAGCCTCAAGCAGTCTAGATTTGGGGGGTCTCAGAAAAGGGAACTAGGAAGGCAAAGAGAGATGTCACACACACCTGCAGAGTAGAGCAGTGTGCTAGAATATGTGTGTTGATTCTCACTAGCCAAGTGCACGTGGGCATGTCACTAAAAGCCCATGTGTCTCAGTTTCATCAGACAGGAAGTGGGAAAGAAGGCTTTAAAATTCTATCTCTGTTGCTGTTTGATGGGGTAGCCTCCAAAAAAAAACAAAAACAAAACAAAAAAAAAAAAAACAAAAAAAAACCAAAAAAACCACACCTAAGCTCATTTACTGTAAAACTGGGGCAATCACAGTACCTACATCTTAGGGCTTGAGCTGAGCTGAGCACTAGGTAGATGGCAAGAGCAGCTCTCCAGGTTGTAGGTGCTCTATAAATGTTTGGTATTGATGTTATCTTTCTCTGCCCCTAGGAAGGAAGGTCTGAGGTTTAGTGAGGGAGATGCACAAGGTGGAAAGATTCAAGTGGCTCAGGGGAAGTGGCCAGCATCAAGAAAAGGCAGAGTAACCCTCTGTCCCTGTGCTATGGTGTCGTTTTTTAAACATGAGATTAAGCCAATCTGCTGTGACCTCAGAAGGTTTCTGTTGACTCTGACCTCTGGTGGCATCCAGTCTAGCAGCTATGAGAAAGACTGCCATCACCTTTCCCAGACAGAAGCACACACAGCCAAATGGAACTAGGTCGCACCAGTAAGAAGAAAACCACTTTACTTTCCCAATACCACATTTAGATCTATGATATGGTTTGAAACTTCGTGTTGTCTTGATTACATGTTTGTGAGTGTTAGTCTTGACTGTCCATTTGATTAGGGTTTCACATCACCCAGGAAATGCACTGCTGGTGCGCATGCCTGTCCAGCTGTTTGCAGAGAGGTTTAACTGGAGAGGGGAGACCCATCCTGAATGTGGGCAACACCATTCCATGGGCTAAGGGCACAGTGCTCTGTGTCCCCACTGTGAACATCACCACTTACAGCTTTCTGTGTCCCCACTGTGAGCATCACCATCCACATCTCTCTGTGTCCCCACTGTGAGCATTACCATCCACAGATCTCTGTGTCCCTACTGTGAGCATCACCATCCACAGCTCTCTGTGTCCCCACTGTGCATGCTCCCTGCTCTTCAGGATCTGAGTTTCTCAGAGGGCAACTTCCTTGTTTCCAGGCTTAGCTTAGGGGTTGAGGGTGGGGAAGTGGGTACGCATTTCACACAAGGGCACGCACACCCCTGGCCTTGTTCCAGGAATGCATCTTACAGAAGGGGATTTCCAAAGTTGTTTGAACTTGGGTAGAAGTCATCTCCCAATAGTAATTGTTTTGTTCCGTAAACCAAACTCTTAAGTAACTCCTGATTAGCAAGCACTTCCAGCAACTGTAAAAATCTCCTTTCACTCGGATGACCCTAGTGTAGCAACTCTATCCCTGCAGTGAGGACCTGGCTTCAGGGGACATTGAACACATCTTAACAAAGGTGGGTGTGTTCTGGGGATCCAGGAAAATCTCTGTGGCTGTTCCGTAGTTGCAGCCCATGGTTTCCCAGAGCATCTTAAGAGCCTTCCTTCCTGTGACTGCCAGATGAGCCGCATTGGTCTCTGTTGTAGGAATTACAGGTCCCATTTGTTCAGTTTACTCACTAAAGAGTAAATTGTAGAAACATTGCTACTTGGCTTAGCTGCCAACCTGCCTTCTCTTCCTCTTCCTTCTTTCCGTTACATATAGCTAAGTGCCTATAACAAACAGATATTGTTCTGAATCCGGGAATGTCATATTCAACAGAGTCTATGATGCTGCCTTAAGCTTCGAAATGGCCATTGTGCTCAGCCTTGAAATCTTGTAATATTCACATATACCTGTCAGTGCCAGGCAACCACAACTCCTGTCCCCATTAAGTGAGCCCAAAGAATGCTGTTGCTACAGCCTCCCAGTCATGAGGACCCTCGCAGGGCAGAAGGGGAGGATGCTCATTTGCCATATCATACAACACTAAGTCTCAGCTTTAATTTCTTCGCCTCACTGTGTGCATATAAGTGGCCTGCAATTTGCATATGGGAATCCTGTCATAACAGTTTCCGGAAGCAATTTGTTAATGATCAAGTTCTCAGAATGGCCCTAAACCGTCCATTGATGTGGGTCTGGATAAAACAACCCTTCCACCCTCCTATTTTGGGGACCATTTTTTTTCCTGGCAGGATCTGAGCCAGGATGAAAACTAGCCATCAGAATGAAATTTAGGACAGCTGGGATGCTTTGCAGCAAGGACTTTTGGCTCCACAGTTCAAATAATCACAATAGCACTTCAATTTAGCCTTTGGCTGAATGGCTTTGGCAGGGCACAATGAAAAATAATTATTTCATGGCCTGCTTATTTTTTCCCCTTAACCAATAAACGCTCAGAGCTCTTTAGGCTTATGTAAATATTCTGCTGTAGATGAAGCTGAGCACACTATCGTATCCCTATGTAGGAAATGGTTGAATTTCACCCTTGTAGGGTGGAAAGCAGAACACAGCTCCCTTCTTGTGTGATGGCAGTTTCCAGTGGGGGGAAAGGATGGGAAGAAATGCAAGGGCTTGCAAGTGGGCTCTTAGTCACAGCCGGGGAGGGAAAGAGGTTGAGGCCCAGACTCTCTCTTCAGAGGCAGGGACTGGGGTAGCTGGGTTATGTTTGATGAGGGAGTAGTGTTGCACCGTGTGCTAATTATAGGATAATTATAGAACCAAATGATAGACTCCCCTGTAGCTCTAGCTATCTAGATCGGCTGTATGTAATGGGCCTCCACACTTCTTTTGAGTGCCCTTGTGTGAGAAGGCCAGAGGTCAGCCTCAGATTTCATGCCTTAGGAGGCTGCTTACCTTGTTTTTGGGGACATGTTCTCTTATTTGTCTGGAACCTGCTAATTCTGCCAGGGGGGGGGTTGGGGGGGGGGACAGTGAGCCCAGGGAGCCTTCTGTCTCTGCTGCCCCAGCGATGGTATTGACAAGCTCTCAGTAACACACGTAGGGGCTTAGATATGGGTGCTTAGGCTTGAACTCAGGCCCTCTTCTTTATGCGGCATGTGCTCTCCTGTCTGAGCTGTCTTCCCAGCCCAACCTACACTTTTTGGTAGATGTTCTGACACTCCGTGGGCTGTAACTCTTTGTTTGCTCCCGATTCCTGAGTCCTTGCTTTTGCCCGGATGATTTGAATGGAGTCAGGGCGAGGTGGATGAAATAAATTAAGCATGGCGAGAAGCCTGACACCAGACCTGAAGCCCTTCAAGGTTTCTGCTCAAATCCCATCAATCTTCTGTATTTTCTATCTGCCTTTTCAGGTCAGCCGCCTCTCAGCACAGGGCATCGGTGCCACTTGATGGCCAATTCCTATTCAATGAGAGTCCCTGGATTTGCAGCTCACTTGGTCAAAGTGGAATGGTAATGACATTGGTCATGGGTTTGATCCCTGCAGGAGCCAGTTAACTCCATTCTGTCCCATTAACCCCAGCCAGCTGCTGTAAGTTGTGGGTGGAATCTGGTGAGCGAATAGGAATGGCTCACCACAGACAGTCCCCACTACTGGGCAGTGGCTCTGGAGTGCTTATTCTGAACACGAGGAACAGCAGATGGGTCATTAGAAGCCGAGAAAGAACTGTGAGTGAGCGTGAGGCGGCCTCTTCTGCCCTGTGTGAGCGACTGGGCTGCACTGGGGGGGAAATTTGCAGTTCTCACAGTAGGAAAGAGTAAGTTTTTCTTCCTTTGAAAAGCTGACCTCAAATCAAGTGTATCTGTACTTTCGTTCTCTATCTTTATATTGCATGTATATGTATATGCTGTGTACATCTGTGGATATATGTGTATATGTATATGCATATGTACGTATAGAGGTGCGTGTTTGTGAATGCATCCACGTATGTGTAGGGATGAGAGGTTGACTTAGAGCATCTTTATCAGTCTCCCTCCACTTTATCCACTGAGGCAGCGGCTCTCATGGAAGCAGGAGCTTATCCTTTCAGCTGGTCCAGAGAGCTGCTTTGTCTGGGGATTCCTCAGCCTCCTGAGTGCTGGGATTACAGGTGGGCTGGCATTCCAGCTTGGCCCTGTGTGGGTGCCCACAGTTTGACGGTCTGTTCTCCTGTTCTGTGGGAAGTGCTTTGTCTACCCAGGCCCCCAGCCCCCAGCCCCCAGCACCATCTCTCCGTTGTTGTCATGATTGAAATTTAATGAGTGGCATTTCTTCTCAAAGTGTCTTTAAGAAATCGGTAGTCATGTCGTGCAGTGCAGTGGGATGAATTCCTACATGCAAATGAGATGCGCCCAGTAATTTATTTACATTTGTTTCAGCGCAACAAACGAGACCTCACGTAGCTTCATAATTTCCCATGACCCAATCACCAGCATGCAGTGTGTAATTTACTCTGATTTAAGATCTTTATCTGATTTGTAGAGTTTTTTTTTTTTCATCACTACTTTATATGGCTCTGTCCCATTTCACATCTTGCCTTTTTTTCCTTTTCCCCTCCAAACAGATGTACTGGGAGGGGCCCAGAGAAATCGGCAGGGTTTTCTTGTATTGTTGAGAGATTGGACGTGGAAGATAGAAAAGAACGGTCATGATCTCACTTCCTGTTGGGCTGCTGTTACTGGTGAAGCTTGGAGAAGAGGGAGAGGGAGGCTGGGTTTCCTTTTGTAGATTAGTGCCTTTGAGCATCCACAAGTTACTGTGCAGGCCTCAGTTTCCTCGCTATAAAACAGCAGAATAGATAGTCTCTGTGATTTAGCACAACTCTCCAGGCAGCGTGGAAAACTACCTCTGTATCTACTAGACAAGTATGAACTCACCCCAAAGTTTTGCAGATTTGTTAGGTTGTCTACAGGCTTTGTTGTATTTTTTTAAAAATGGATGAAGCCATGACATCAAAGCTACTTAATGGCTGGTATCCAATCCTGAAGAAAGGAAAAGTTTAGTGCGTCCCCTGAATCCAGCACGAGATGCTTCAGTGCCATGTTTCCCAAGGGGTTTCCAATGCCTCCTTGTTAACTTGAGCTGGGCAGTGTGAGGGAAGCATCTCAAGATTTTTGGGATTTAGGGGAAAAGAGAAGAGGAGATGCTTTTTGCCCATGGCCTTGAACCACTGACCTAGGAGGGACATCACAGTTCTGCTCATTTTATTTGGGCCTCTGGCCATGAGTGAATGAAGTAAAAGATTAACAAAATAAGAAGCCCAGCCCACAAAGGTCTGCAAATTATAGATGCTTTGTAAGTAAGATGACACCCCTCAATTCCAATCTTCTTGGCCAGCATTCCACCATACTTACAAAAATATGTCTGGTAAAGGAGTTACTTTGATAAAGTAAATTATAAAGGCCTAAATGCTCTTATTTCTAGGCCAACAGGATTTGAACCTCTACCTAAAAATTCAAATACCTCCAGCTTCCCTTACATTTTATCGTACCACACAGTAAGGTCAGCCATCTTAGCTATTGGACCCATAACCTAAAAACCTTGGTTTAAATCCTTCCCCTACTATTTAATCCCCTAACCCTACTTAGTTACCTTTTTTTTTTTTTCAGATTCAATAACACAATACTTAGCTCCAATCTCCTTCTGTTAGGAACTGGATGAGAGATGGGCCTGTTAAGTCATTACCCTACCACTCAATGGCAAATCAAACCCACAGTCCAGAGACAGGAGCACTGCTCCCTAGGACGAGCACTACCCTCTATGCCTTTGCCCACAGTCCAGAGACAGGAGCACTGCTTCCTAGGATGAGCACTACCCTCTATGCCTTTGTTTCTCCCCAGCATATTAAACTACCCACAAGTAGACATACGAGATGCCAGAAGAGGTTTTTAAAATGTTTGTTTTTCTGGGACTGGCGAGATCGTTTGGTAGTTAATAATATATGCTGCTTTTAAACAGAATCCAAGCTCAGTGCCCAGCACCCCCTTTTGAGGGTTCTCAACCACCTATAAGTCCAAGCCCAGGGATCTGACTCCTCTTCCTGGGCCCAAGGACCGCCTACAGACACACGGTGCATATATATAGACAAGTGAGAACACACATACACATAAATACAAATACACCCTTTGATTGACAGGCCTCCCGTGACCTAACTTCCTCCCACTATGCCCTGCTTCTTAAGGGTTCCATTCCCTTCGTAGGGTGCCAGTCTGGACATCAGGTTTTCAACACATGACCTTCAAAAGTCATTCAAGGTCAACTGTAATAGGTACGTAGTATACTAGATGTTATCAACACTCATTTGCCAGATAAGATTCCAGCACTTGAGACATAGAAGCAGGATCAGGAGTTTAAAACCAGCCTCAGCAACATAGTGAGGTGACAACACGAGACACTGAAAAAAATAAAAGAAAACAAAACAACAATGCTAAGAGGAACAGCAAGAAAGAACATCTTTGAAAAAAGTGAGAAAGGTCGGTATTTTGGAAAATTCCTATAGACCAAAATCTTCTCTCTGCTTAGCTATTTTCCAATCAGACATAAATCCCTGTTGGCCCTAATCACAGGCTGGTGCTGGAACTCCTGTGATGTTGCTGCTTTGTTAACTGAGCAGGTGAAAAAGCTCACAATTGTTTAGTGTGAGTACTACACCATTTAGCCTTCTATGAGAGTGACAGAGAACAAGTCTCCCACTTTTTTCAGAAACGAGAAACATTGGACAGGTTCCTCTAGCTTTCAAGTCACTGGGTGGTGGCCTTTCATATCCTTTTCACATTTGTAGTTTTGGCAAAAAAAAAAAAAAAAAGAAAGAAAGAAAGAAAGAAAGAAAAAAAGAAAAAAATGTTGCAGGAGGTCCCTATAGCTCAGGGAGCCAGCACACACTAAAAGCCTCTGTTGATGTCCTACAAGGCTATGTACATGTGGATTGAAGAAGCACGTGAGAGTCGTGTGCAAATGGGATAAGAAGGGCTCAGGGGGCTATTGGTGTTCAGAGGGAAGGGGACCACGGAAGACTCTCGGGAGGGCTTGTTGGGTTGTCCATAGAAGGGGTGTGTGATGGGCACCTGGCAGGTGTGCTTGGGGAAGAACAGTGTGGCACACAGAGCGGTGTGGTGACAGTTCTGGAATTTTTGACTTCTTTAAAAACTATAAAAATACATTTACATTTTAACCTCAGGTGTTGGGATAAGGGGTGGCTGCTTTGGACTGTTCTCAGCAGCTGGCTGTGACTTACCTCCTGCCCTAGCAGAGCCATGGTCACAGATAGTTTCTGTGTTTGTGCGATGTTTGGAACTCTGGGAAATTTTCAGAAGCCCCACCGCGCCCTACCCCCGAAAGAGGCACAGTTGGTGGTTGGTGGTCATTTGCGGTGGTGGAGTTAGGGGTTGGTTGCAGCTTGTTAGTAATTCTGCTCAAAGAAGAAACAAAAGGAAAGAAACTAGATTTAGGGATCTCTCCCTCCCTCCCCCTCCCTCTCTCCCTCCCTCCCTCCTCCTCCCTCTCTCCCTCCCTTCCCCTCCTTCTCTCTCTCTCTCCCCCTCTCTCCCTCTCTTCCTCTCTCTCTCTCTCTCTCTCCCTCCCTCCCTCTCTCTTTCCTTCCCTCTCCCCTCTATCCCTTTTTTCTTTCCTATCTAGTGATAGGGGGTGAAATTGGAGGATTAATGGTGGGGCATGAAGAACCCACAACATAGCAAAGACCAGCTATAGGGCATTGTGAGTGGAAGCCCAGAGCTGTGTTCCAGATTCAACAAGCTGCCTGTCCTGTGCTTGGCCTGCAGTGTGGGCTTCATGGCTCTGCAATGGTGCATTGAGCAGGAAGACGACACTGGAAAGAGAGGTGGGACAAGATCATGCAAGGCCTATTCAAAACATGGAGCCAGGTGCGGTGGCACTCACCTTTAATCCCAGCACTCCTGGAGGCAGGGGCAGGTGGATCACTGTGAGTTCCAGGCCAGCCTCTCTACAAAGCAAGTCCAGGTCAGCCAGGGCTGCCCATGGAAACCCTGTCTCAGAAGAGCAGGTTGGTGACATGTTGGAATTCCATTTGAAGGAGATCACTCACTCTTGGGCGCAGGATGGGTTGGATGGTGATGTGGGGGGCCAGGCTAGAAGCCTGTCAGGAGACAGTCACCTTTCACAGCCTATTTTGGCATTTTCTCTCTATTATAGCTGAGTTTTACCTAAACATGTGACACACAGGGGAGTTGTGGTAGTTCCTTTTGATTGTCCACTTGACAGTGTAAAATCACATGGGAAGGGAGTCTCAGTGACGGGTGCTTAGATCGTGGTGGTCTGTGGACATGCTTGTGGGGGACGTCCTAATGGGGTTAATTGCGATGGCCTGCATCATTTCCTGGGCTGGGCCCTGGACTAAGTGAAAGGGAAAGCATACGGTGAGTGCAGCATCACCTCTGTGTGCGCTCCTGTCCGTGGATACATGTGACCGGCTGCTGCAGTGTCTGGCACCTTGGCTTCCTTGCTGCAGTAGACTGGTGACCTGGACTGTGCCAAAGCTCTCTACCTGTTGTAGAAAGGTAGAAATCTACCAGGGTATTTATCACAGCCGTAGAAAACAAAACTTAAGACAAACGTTTTAAAAGGAGAATGGTGAGGAAAGAACGAGTCGGAGTATCTGACCGAGAAGGAAATGTAGTAAGAAATATGTGCAGGGCTTGTAGGAAGTGAGGGGAAATCTAATAGCCAGCATCTCAGGATGAGGATGCGTTCATAGACAGAAGCGTGAGAGCTCAAGTGTGAAACCTATTATCTATAGCTCTGAAATTTCAAACAAAAATGTATGTTGTTGTTTTAAATTTTCATTTCATAATTTTGGCCCCAAAAGCATCTTGGCAGCAAAATCTGGTAGTAACTGGCTTCAGGCAGTTTATGTTCTCTGCCTCCTCAGTGGGTTTGATTAAGTCTCCACTGAGGGCTTACGTAAGTAGCACTGTGTGCTTTTATTGGACAGCTGTTGATAGTGATGTTTTGTTTGGAGGATGGGATATTTCTATCTTTTCCAGGTTGCCCTCACCCTCATGACCATCCTGTCTCTACCTCCTGAGCTGCTGGAGTTACAGGCTCAGGGCACCATGGTCTTCACTGTGTACATTTCATGTGTGGTTTACTACTGTCAGTAGGAGGTATTACTATCAGCTAAAATTTAGATATTGTGTAATATAGTTTTCCGAATAGTTTTTTTAATTTCAACTTTTTTCAGAGACTGAATACCACAGATATTATTTTCCTATTCTAAACACATGAAGGAAAATTGAGCCGTAAACAAGTTGGGTAGGGCCCAACGAGAGCTCAAGCTAGGACATTGTCCCTACAGAAGCAGGAAGACCTGAGTTTGCTCATGAACACTGCAGCCAGGCATTGTAGTGCACACTTAGAATCCTAGCCCTGGGAAGGTGGAGACTAAAGGCCAAACAGTGAACTCAGAGTCTTTGTGAGAGGCATTGTCTCAAAAGCAAGCTGGGAGTTGGGAGGAGGACACCTGAGGTTTTGATTTGGTCTTCGTATGCATGTTGACACCTCTCCCCACCATACACACAATTGAGGCCCCACCCTAATTTGACCTGTTTCTATACTTTTAGTGATAATAGGCAAATGATTCTGACAATGAACTTACAAAAACTGACCTGTGCTCTCTCTCTTTCTGAGTATGTATGGTCTTCTTCAGGGGTCGTGTAAATAAGCAAGTTAGCATCTTTGGTATCTGATGGGGCTTGGATGGGATCTTGCTGACAGTGCTTCTTGGTATGAATGAGGCTGAGGCTCGTTGGTTTTATTATATGAAGACCTTCTGATTTGGCCTCTGCCCTTTATACTATAATGTGTTGGTTTTTTCCCTCCATTGGTAGAACCTGCAGTAAAGAGTGTTCTAGCTTCCCTCTCAGTTCGTAAGAGAACACACTGAGACAGCTCGGGACCGTGGCTCTTGAGGTTCTAAAATGAGAGAACCCTTTTCTCTGTGCCGTGGAACATTTTGTCCTGACTTCTGATCTACAGCATGCTTATTGCTGAAGTCAACATCCTGATGCTACAGAAAAAGCGAAAACCCTGCATCATTTATTGATTCGTCTTCTGTTAAAGTGACAACAAGCTCTTTGGTTACGGCCCCTCAGTAAAGGAGTTCACCTACTGGATTTTCAGGTGTGTGTGTGTGTGTGTGTGTGTGTGTGTGTGTGTGTGTGTGGTGTGAGGATCAACTGGCTGCATGGGCATGCATTTTCATAAATAGCACCTGGTATGGTTTACAGTTTATAAAGGAATTCTGTAAATACAGATAGCTCACTCAGATTTATCATCTCGTGATGATAATGTCCACACTAGGTTCATTTATAATAAATGAGACACAAATTTGGAGACAATTATCAGGGTCCAAGAGAGGTTATAAGGAGAACCTCTTTGGAGGGGTCTTTCTCTGAATCTCTTGGCAAGTCGTGTGTAAGTATTCAGCCAGGAGAGATGTGTGCCTAACAGGACTTTAAGCTGATTGTTCTTGTCTATCACAATGGCAAATAATGGTGATGGTGGCGTTGGTGACCATGGTGGTGACAGTGGTGCTGCTGCTGCTGGTGATGATAACTGGGGGTAGAAGTTGAGGGAGAAGAAGGGGAAAGGGAATGAAGATAAAAATAGGAAATTTAATTTAACTAAATTGCTAGCATCCTATAATAACAAACATATGGCCATAGAAGCCCAAGCCCAGTTCTGAGTAAACAGCATCTTTACTAAGGTGACTTGACTCAGGATGCCTTTTGAATGTCAGGATGGTAGAAGAGGCTCTCAAACATTCTGTCATTTCCACTAAACTACATGATATCCAATATACTGTTATAAAGTAGAGTTTGAGGTAGATAGCATTGTCCAGCTGCAGGCCAATGTACTTACTCATTGTGGGCAGATTTAAGTAAAGGTAGGCTCAACTGTCTTTTGTCGTTTCCCATGTATTATCTCTATCTCTACCATGGCAGTTCTTACCTCTGCATTCCTTTGCGGTTTTCCATGACTGAGCTTTATTCTAACAGTATCACTTGTTTCCTTTCTTAGCCACTTTCATTCTCCCAAACAGCTTTACCTGAGATTTGTACTGTCAGAACAAAGCACTGCTCTCCATTCAAAGTTGGATCTTGAGCCAAATATGGGTGACTGTAGCATGGGTACATGGATTCAGCTTGCCCCTAAATGATTCATTCCAAATAGAAATGGCTCCATCTGGTTTTTATGGCTACAGAACAAAAGGACACCATACATTAGGGTATTGTTCTTGTTTGTTTGTTTTTTCAAATACATTGATGGAACACGAGGAGGTGAGTACCAGAGCTGGAAAACCTCTCCCATAGGTCTCAGAGGCAAATAACGTGCACAGCTTTGGTGTTGATGGATACAAAGACCTGCTAAGTCAAGACATTCTAAAGAAAGAGTATTAGGTCAGACACAAAGGTGGGCAAGGAATTGCTTTTAAGGGAACTAAAGGGAAACCGAGGGAATTTGGCTTTGGATCTTTAACTTTTCAACTCTCTATAATCATAAAGCCCCAATCAGTCAATCAGCCTTTTGATGCAGGGCTATCATTTTTTTCCAGGAATTTCAGCCCAGGGTATCTACCTGAACTCAATTAGACTTTTGTCAGTTAAATAAGAAAATTTGTGCATTTACCTGACCCTCAGAGCATATCAACTGAAGCCATAGGCAAAAGAGGATGAATCAACCAAGTCTACTCCTCAGTAGTCCATTTCGTTTCTTTTTGTTCTTATTGTAAATCTAATTTAGAAACTCAAGGTCCCTGAAATGTCACATTGTGCCTTGCCACACACAATTAAGACTTTCTTTGATCTCATAGATCTTAGGTAGATATTTCCAGTAGGTGAGAAAAATATGATAAATGTTTTTAATCTACTAAGTGAAATTTCACACGACACAGTGACACAAACACATAAAAGTACTGGGCAATGGAGAAACACCCTCCCCTAACCCCTTCAGTGAAATGATCCAGGGAGCCAGCAGAGTCTGAGGGAAGTTTCATGAAAGCAAATGTCCATTTCTCTCTCTCTTTACTCCTTCGAGGCTATGAATTTAATTCTGTTGTTTAGGTAGGAAACCCAAAGCATTCCCATGGGGAAAAATTTGCTTTCCCAGCAGGGGTCCGGATGATGGTCCTTAACAAATGCAAAGTTTGACATTCATGTAAGAGGGAGCTAAGCAAGACCGATAAAAAGATAGCAGAAATTGAATGCAGCCAGAAACATACAAAGTACTGCAGACACTCAGACTCTGAGCTCTATTCAAAAATCCAGCTGCCACCTAGACCCTTCAGGGCCCTCTGCTGCTTTGCTGGTGTTGGGGGAGCACAAAGAGGGACTTGTTTTAAAAGAATATAGATGATTGGGTTCAGGTTCATAGGAAGATGAGTTTGGAGGAGGGTCACTCTTTATTATTCATAGCGCAGATGATCCTGGGGGGTTTCTGCCTTTCTTTTCTATAGGGATGTTTGGAAAGTGTTCAGAATTCAATTGCTTCGGGAGCTATAATGAATGCCTGGGGAATGCGAGTCCTCAGAAAAAAAGAGATTTGGGCCTGATGAGAATTTGGGTGGGAAACCCTGCATCTCATTTAATGGTATATCCGACTTTTCAAGACTCCAGCTAAGGCAGAGAAGTAAGAATAAACGTAGCTGGCGTTAGACCAAGGGAACTCACCCACCCTTTTAAAAATCACACGTGTGTGCTCACACCCTTTGAATCATCTCTTTAAAACCCCTAACATGAGGCCAGAGAAAGAGCTCTGCAGGTAAAGGCACTTGTCACCAAGCCCAGTCCGTGGCTTGAGTTCATCCCCAAGGCCCATGAGACAGAGCGGATGGACTCTTGAAAGCTTTCCTCTCACCTTCACATGTATGTGTACACACACACACACACACACACACACACACACTCACACACACCACAGCATAATTAAACATAAAGGAATAAAGCTGTAATGTGAAGAAGATAATAACTGTAGCATCAGACTAGAAGTCAGAGGGTAGCCAGGCCCATGGCCGCACGAGCTAGGAATTTCTTTGGGAAGAGAGCTTAGTGCTTTTGGATTACTTTAATTCTCCTACCTATACAGTTTTCCAGGAGGCCAGTATCAGAGGGGGAACAGAATGAACAATCCAGGAGAGAAAACAACACCAGAAACCACACTGTAATGCCCAAAGTTACAAATATATATACAGAACAGAACATTGCACAATGAAGAATGGCGGGGTTTGATAGGTGTGCTATGAAGGAGGCACCAAGAAGTTTCCTATTAATTCTGAAGCACTTATACTATTTTTAAAATATCCCACAAACCTTTGCCTGACAAAAGAAGAGTATGAAATAAAGCTTTAGTCTCTGCCGTGACAGCTATTGCCATGGCAACCTGCCTGTCAATCAACACCCACTTCATCGAGCCTCAGAAAACACCCCCAGAAATAAATGTCAAAAGTCTTCTACAGGTTCCAAATTTAAATCAAACTTTAAAATAAATTAAAATAAGAACCCAAACACCCACAGCAGTCACACACACACAAAAGTAAATTCTATTTTGGAAAGAGGGTAAGAACCAAAGGCCAAAAGATGTATCCAAGCACATGACAGGAGAGAGAGAGAGAGGGAGAGGGAGAGGGAGAGGGAGAGGGAGAGGGAGAGAGAGAGAGAGAGAGAGAGAGAGAGAGAGAGAGAGAGAGAGAGAGAGGGGCAGAGAGAGACAGAGACAGAGAGACAGAGAGACAGAGAGAGAATAGGACCCTCAACCATGTCCTGGCATTCTCTGATCAAGAACTGTTCACCTGAGGGAGCATCTCTACCAGGTACAGTGTGGGTGTCATTGTGTCTCTCTGACTTGGCTCCTGGCTTTTGCCATGATTATATGCCTTATCTCCTCTGGGATGGCAGTGTTGAGGTCTTCTCTTTATGGTCTGAGACAAGACAGGATCCTAACTCACAGGAATGTGGACCACACACCCAGTTACTCTCAGGAAGATAGCATTCAAGGGATGGAGGGATGTGCTCTTCTGAGACTTTAAAATGCCTTTTGTAGGATTTTTGGTCCTTGTATCATTGATGTATGCTTCACAAAATTTGAAGTTCTCATCTCTTTGGGGCAGATATCAAATACACATGAAAGCTTTATGCCACGGTTTGCAGGAAGTGGTGGGTCACCCCTTCTTGTTGTGTGACCCCCTCAAATCACTGAGCATGCAGGCATTTTATGAAATGCTGGTCCTTCAACAGCCAGAGCAGATTGACCAACAGGTTCAGCTGTCAGTGCATAAGAAGGAAAGGAAGACGACCATGCATTTTCTCAGCATCAACAAGCGCCATGCCTTTTCACAGTATCTCTTGCCAAGTTCGGACTGATGCTGCCTCAACAGCAGCTCAGTCGGTAGCTCTCCAGATCTTCTCTGTTGTGCACCTCATTCCCTACCTGTGTCTGGCAGCCGAGTGTTCTGTCCGCTTACTCAGTGAGTTCGCTAATGTTTACCTCGGCTGTGTATGCTTTCCTCAGTCTTTAATAGGGACAGCTGGAGAGTCCTGGTTAGAGGGTGCATTGTGTATTTCCCTTGTTATTATTATTATTGATGTGACCAAATACCTGACAAGAAGCAATTTATAGGAGTAAGGCTCTCCTTTGGCTCACAGTGGAGAGGATACAACCAAGGCCAAGGGAGCAGGATGCACCACTGCAGCCTGATGTAACCAGGGGCCAGGGAGCAGGATGCACCACTGCAGCCTGCTGTAACCAAGGCCAGGGAGCAGGATGCACCATTGCAGCCTGACATAACCAGGGCCAGGGAGCAGGATGCACCACTGCAGCCTGACGTAACCAGGGGCCAGGGAGCAGGATGCACCACTGCAGCCTGACATAACCAGGGCCAGGGAGCAGGATGCACCACTGCAGCCTGACATAACCAGGGCCAGGGAGCAGGATGCACCACTGCAGCCTGACATAACCAGGGCCAGATAGCAGGATGCACCACTGCAGCGGAGGATGCAGTGGAGACTGCTCACATCTTGTTGCAGCAGGCATCGGGCATGAGGCAAAAGGCAGAATGTGGACAGGGGCCTAGCATAACTCCTGTGAGAGGCTTCACCCAGCAGGGGATGGAAACAGATGCAGACACCCACAACCAAACAATAGGCAGGGCTTGGGGAGCAATGGGGAGTTGGGGAAACAACTGAGGGAGCTGGAGGGGTCAAGGACACGACAAGAAGACCTACCAAGTCAACTAACCTGGGCCCATGGGGCCTCACAGAGATTGAACCGCCAACCAAAGAGCAAGAGTGGACTGGTCCTAGGGTTCCTGCACATATGGAGCAGATGCCTGGCTTGGTCTTCATGGAGATTGGAGCAGGGGGCCCTCTCTGACTTTGATGTCTCCCTTTGGGTCCCATTCCCCTAAGTGGGGTGCCTTGTCTGGCCTCAGTGGAAGAGGATGTGCCTAGTTCTGCAGCAATTTAAAGTGCCAGAGTAGGTTGGTATCCATGGAGGAATCTCACCGCTCTCTGAGGAGAAGGGGAGAATGGGAGGGAGGGGTATTCTAGGGGAAGACTGGGAGGAGAGGAGGGGGCTGCAATCAGGATGTAAAATGAATGAATATAATTTTTTTAAAATGAGGAAAAAGGCAGACTGGGCTGTGCAAATTCAAGACCTGCTCCCCAACTGACCACTTCCTCTATCTAGGCCTCTTCTCCAAATATTTCATATCTGAATCATCACCTCCACCCCAGACCATGCTGGAAACCTGTCTTAGGTAGGGCTACTATTGCTGTGATGAAACACTGTGACCAGAAGTAACTTGAGGAAGAGTCGGTTTGGTGTACACTTCCACATCACTCTTCACCATTGAAGGAAGTCAGGACAGGCATCTGGAGGCAGGAGCTGATGCAGGGAGGGAAGGGTGTTGCTTACTGTCTTGCTCCTTATGGCTTGCTCAGCCTGCTTTTTTTTTTTAAACCTAGAACCACCAGCCTAGGAGTGGCACCACCCACAGTAATTTGGGCCATCCCATATCAATAACTAAGAAAGTGCCCCCATATGATCTCCTAAAGCCCTATTTTATAGACATTTTCTCAATTGAGGATCCTCTCTCTTCAATGAATCTAGCTAGTGTCAAGTTGGCACATTACTAGCCAGTATAAACCCTAATGTACAGCATGCCAGAATGCAACCTTATTTGGGGATAGATTTTTTTAAAAAGTAGATAACCAACTTGCAATGAGGTCATTAGTGTGGCTCCCAGTCCAGCATGACTGGTGCCCTGGTAGAGAGGAGAAATGTGGACAAAGAAAGATATGCATACAAAGGGCACTATGGGAAGGGAGTCAGGAAGAGAGCCACCTACAAAATATAAAGAAAAACCATTCTCATAATCCTTTGTGAGAAGCCACTCTGTCAAACCTTGATAGTGGATTCCAAGATCCAAAACTAAGAAAAAAATTATATCACCTAAGACATGCCAAATTTCAGCAATCCTGCTGGGATGGATAGATGCCTTAGTGGAGCGATGTAGCTGGGATCAAAACCAGACAACTAATGCTTCTTGCTCATGGTTCAGCATAAGAATGATTAGTGGGAGAGGTGAGAACCTGGGAGTGAGCCTGGGTAGGCAGCCTGAGGACTTAGTGGTTCGCAGGATGAGGAACTCCCTATGCTCTTCAGTCCTTGTATCATAAACGTAGAGTCCATCTTTGCCTTCTCTAAATTGCCAATATTACTGTTAATTTGCTGCTTTCAAAAACTCAAAGGAGGCATTCCCAATGCTATTGGGTTAGGAGCTGTCTGAATACCAAGGTAGATGTGCATTCACAGCTGCTTCCCAGAGAATAATTGGGTTCCTCATTTTCTTTTACCTCAAAGTTTATACATCAGAGATCTGTGCCCTTTCTGAACCCATCTTCTCATTGGTTTTATTATTTACATCAGCAGATATTGATTGCAACCTCTTATGGGCATAAACATGTTTAAGATTTATTAAGTTCTCAAATTTTCAAAGAAAACAAGTCTTAAGTACTGTGAAAATGGATGGGCATCTCAGAACACCAGCCAGAAACCTTTTACAGCTACCCTCTGGAGTGATGGAGTTCTATTCAGAGGCAGACTTACTGAGAGGCTGATGAAATTCAAACAGCTAGGCTAGTCACTTGCCCTGCACCAACCGTCTCCAAGGGTTTCTTTATAATTTCCCATTGAGATTTTTTTTTTGTTTTCTTTTTCTTAAAGTAAGTGTAATTCCAACTATTGACCTCATCTGCTTCATGAGGGGGCATGTTATGGTTTCAATGGTAGTGGGTCTTTTAGGAATCAGGCCATTTTGCAGAGGGGGAAAAGAAGGTCATCTCAGTAACCAAGGGAACCAAGTACATAGAAGCTAAGTGAGGTAGAAGATGGAAGTAGCAGAGAGAGTAGGGCAAGAGGGGCCATGGTTAGGACAACAGGAGACACTTTCTGACTCATCTTGGAAACTGCAGATTCCAGAGGAATCCCTGGAGGCCTCCAATGAGGTACTGGATGTATAGGATCAACTATGCCATATATCATACACAGACATCTTTGAATCCTTCTCAAAAAGAGTCCCACAGTGTGATGGCTAACCTTGATTCTCAGCTCATGGGATTTAGAGTCACCATAGAAACCCATCTCCAGGTAGGTTAAAGAGAGTGTCTTTAGAAAGGCCTACCTGATCAGGGAAGACCCAATCTGGATGTTGGAGGCGCCATCCCATGATTTGAGTTTCAGACTGAATAAAAGGAATAAAGCAAGCTGAGAACCAGCATTTATTTGTGTCCTGCCTGTAGATGCAACAGGACTGCTGTCTTATACCTTCCCTTCCATGGTAGATTGCTCTCACAGCCTAGCCGCTTACAACCCTGTTGATTCAGATTACTTAACTGTTTCCTAGTCTTCACTCAAATGGACCCTCACTGTCGTGCCCACCTGTAAATCCATGTACTAAATACTAGATAATTACTATTTTAGTTGAGACTTCTATTAGATTCCAAACAAAATCCAAATGTAGTAGTGTCTGGTTTGGGCTCCCATTTTTCTCTGTAGTACATGTATGCAGCTGGAAATTAAGTTGTTTATCATAAGGCTTTGTGTGTATGCAGGCATTTGTATAGTTGGCAGATCATACAATGCTCATCATATGATGCAGTAAGTTATGTGGTATCTATTGGGTAACTTTGGACTCCTTAGTAATTTTTTAACATGGCTCACTAGAGTCTGTAGGCCACTATCCTTGAACATGTTAACCTATTGGTACAGACACCTGGTCTACCAAAGACCAATGTCATTTTCAGGTCTATTCTGTCGTGAGGGATGGATAAAGAGCTAAGAGAATCCAACTTCTTTGTCTTCTTTCTTTCCAACCCTGCTGTTCCAATTCACAGTTTTGCTCAGTGGTATTTCCCAAGGTCATGGTTCCTCCAGTCTTTGACTGTTTTATCTGAAATTTCTTAACCTCTTTAGATAGTCATCGAGTGACTGCTGTTTTCAAAAGGTAAATTATGATGTGAAGATCTATGTCCATCTTCCACTCAGGGTGCTCAAATGCAAAGAGAGCCTTTGACAATGCTTAATTCTTTATAAAGATCACTGTGAGTACACTGCCAGGCAGGCAGCACATGACTTGGAGAAATCATCTGAACAGACTTCCTAACGAAGGATAAATACACCCCCAAATCACAATGGTAATCAGAGCCAGGCCTCAGTCTTGATGACTTTACAAGTCACTTGCTCTTCAGAGATGTGTCAACATGGACACTGTCCCCATACTGAGTTGTTTTTGGCTTCAGGGGGCTGTCTGTTTCTTTCCCACCCATTCTCATTTCAGCTACATCGGTGTTTCTGTCCTTTGCTAAAATATGTTTTTCAAAACTGTGATTAACAGACATTTTCAAATAGAGACATTGGCTTCTCTTTCTCCAAAGAGGCCCAGCATGTGTGAGCAGGCAAGCACCAGAATAATGTGAAAGGAGATGGCTGTTTATGGGAGACTGTGCTAATGACTACATCTGTGTGGCTCATTTTGGGATGGCTGGGATCATCCTCCCTCTTCTGATTGGCTGATGTTTCCCTCCACAGTGAAATCTCTTCATTTTTGTGTCCTATCAATACAAAAGTCCCCATAGTTGGTCTAGTCTTTGTGCTCTGAATGGAAGTTAGAGCAGCTTAAAATTCAGGAACTGTACTCTACACAGCCTGCTCATGGGTCATGTGGACTCTGAGGTCTGGCATGCTGAGGGCTCTCTAAGTAACTTTTTGGATCAAAATTACTCTTGTCAAACATCATTAACAGTATATACCAACCTGACTTACCAGAGTGTCACAAAACTAAGGGATGCTTTATTTTCTTCTACAGTCAGTCACTTTCATTTCCCCCCCCCCCAAAGCACATACAAAAGTTAGTTTGAGTTCTTTGAGATAATTTTTTGGCTCTTGTGTTGTTAGGCTTGACCACTTGAGCATGTGAAAGGGCTCTGTGTCTACTGTAAGGGAGCATTCTCCATGACCCTATGGTATTGAGTTTTAATTGTTCAAGTGCGTGCATGCACGTGTGTGTGTGTGTGTGTGTGTGTGTGTGTGTGTGTGTGTGTGTGTGTGTGTGTGTATGTGTGTAGTATAGTGTATGGGTGTGTTCTGTGTTTGTGTACATGTGTATGTGGGTGTATGTAGGTGCCACAGGTGAATGTTGTCTTTTGAAACAAGGTCTGTACCTGACTGTGGAGCTCGCCATTCAGGAAGACTAGCTGCCCAGCGGGACTCCTCCAGTCTCTGCATTGCCAGTGCTGGGACTACAGCTTCATGCTGTCTCTCCCAGCTTCTCATGTGGGTTCTGAGAATCCAAACTCTGTGCTTCATGCTTCCGTGGCAAGCACTTTATCAGCTGAGCCACCGCAGGCCCCAACGTCGAGTTTTTAGGATTCTTTGTGATCACACCTTAGAGGAATCAATCAAACAATGGCTAGTGTCCTCCTATGACCCATGAATAATGTTCTGTAAGCAGATAGGGGAAAGTACACGCTCTTACACATGTAGCATTTAGATGGCTTGCATGATCTTGAGCAGGAAGGGTTTTAGTAATGAGGAAGTAGGATGAAGTTACAAAGAAGCAAATAAAGGTGACATGTTGAGACACAAAATGTTTCTCACCACGAGGAAGCGTTTTCACTTCTTCCAGGCAAGTACCTCGACATATCCCCGAATAATACTTCCAGATGTGCATACGTCAGGGGACAGAGAAAGTCTGACCTCTGAAGATCCTAGAGAAAGTTCTGGAAAGGCATTTTTTGAACTTCCAAGCCCTGCAGAAAATAGCTAGCTTCTGGTGGGAAGATGTCTATTCAGCCAGTGAAGAATGCTGGAGCGCCTTCTTCCAAGAAGGACATGGAATTTGTTTTCACTTACTCAGTATAAAACCTTGGAGATGTGGACTTAATTGGTAAACTGAGAGCCACTGTCCCTGATTAATAAAACAAGACCTTCAAAATTTCTTGAAGTGCAAGTTGAGATGCTGTTCCACGTGGCAACTTGTCATAGGCATCTATGGCACCCTGGGGTTCCATTCATCGTCTGTGCTTGTCTTTCTATTCTCCTATTCCCCACTCCAAAAGTTCTCACAGCTCCTGGCAGCACCAGCCCAGAGGATCCAAAGCATTGAAGATATTTTCTTAGTAGCTTTTAGATGAGGCCCTGCAAGTTGCTTTCAGTATCCCACCGTGCAGCAAGCCTCAGTCACTGAAGGCCAGTACTGGGGTCCACTCACTTCCCAGCTCAGCGCTGTAAACCTGAACAGAGAGTCTTGCCCCTTTGCTAAGGTTCATGCCCACAGTTGCCATGCCATGAGGCTCAAGACTTAGGAGTTGAGATTGTTTGCAGAGGGCGGAGGTTGTAATGTGTGCAGCGCTGCCTTGGGGTTGCTGTAGCAGTAGTTGGTATGCGTGCCCTGATCGACTAAAGGCCTTGTTTGGGCATAGCAAGGCTTCTGTGGGACCATACACTATGTAGAAGTTATATAGTCTTTGATTTTCTTGGTACATTTTGTATTTATACCATACTGATTCCTTTGTATACACTCTGGTTTGCTCAATACCCTAGTTCCCTTTACCCGCTTCCACCTACTTTCATAACTGGCCTGAAATAGTTCTTTTCCTCTTATTCACCACTGGCTCTTGTCTGGAGGAGTGGTGGGCACAGCAGCAAACTGAAGATGTTATCCAGTGAGAAGAGGGGGAGGTGAGCCTCTCAGTCTGAATAAGGAGTCTTTGTTTGTTCTTCATAGGAAGCTTGGTCTTGCCCAGGAAGGTAGCTTAGGACTACACTAGCTTTCTGGAGAGATTCCTGATAAAGACATTTACATGGCTGAAGTTTTCCATCTCTCATCCTTCAAAGGGGAGGCATAAGTGATCGCTGATGGTGGTCCTTGGAAAGGTTCTCAGGCTGAAGGGAAGGATACTCCCATGACTCAGCAGCAGCTGGAGCTGGTTTTGAGAAAGTCCTTGGCTTGATGTGTAGTGAGAATTTCAGAATTTTGTTTTCTTTAAAAACACATAAATATTTTAAGAATATGTTTTTGCTTTAATCCCAGGTGTGGGGATGTCTGCTGACTATGATTTGCTTCGTGCTCTAGGAGAGGCATGATTTTTGCAAAGCTGCAAATAGTGTCTATCATTATGTAATGTTTAGAATTCTCCGGACCTTTTTAGAAGGTAAATAAATGCTAGGGCCCCGAGAGGTGGGGTTGGGTTGTTGGTTATTGTTGGTTGCTGTTGGTCATGGTTTGTTAAGTGATTGTATACAAAGAAGAAGGAACAAGAGAAAATTAGATATCTTGACAGAGAAGATCAAGCTTAAGCTTGCCCCATGGAGCTCTACACCCTTAATTATCAGGAAGTAGTACAACAATAACATCATCCCTTTCTCACCCCTGACTTTATTCAGGGATCTCTTTTCTTTCTTCTCTCTTCTTTCCTCTTTTATCTAGTGTTGGAAGTTGAAAGGGAAGAAGAGAGGGGGTGGAGAAGGGTGGGAGAAAGAGGGATTCGCAAAGTAGCCAACATCAGCTACACTGATATATTTTTCTTTCACTTTCTCCCCTTTGGGATGAAGTTGTTGAGTTGACAAGTACATGGCAACATTAGAAAGGATTTTATATTTTAAATTAGCTGGGCATGGTGGCACATGACTTTGATCCTAAAATTGAGAGCAGAGGCAGGCAGATCTCTGTGAGTTCGAGGTCAGGCTGATCAACAAGGCGAGTCAAGGACAGCCAAGGCTACATAGAGAATCCATGTCTCGAAAAACCAAAATAAATAAATAAATAAATAAAAACGAAACAATTCTCTTCTTCTTTCCCTCACTCTTTCCCCCTCCTCATAATTTCTAGTAATAAGTAAGATGTTTGGGGCTTTCAGAGGATATTCCACTGTGAGAACACATGTGAACTTGTATACAGTGTGATAAAATATCTCTCTTGTTCTTCTTGTGAGCATCTTATGACTATAATCTCTGAATTCATGACTGTTCTTTTAAAGATCTAAAGAAAGATCCTGATAGATCATTCAAAGGCTTAAGCCACACAGAATTAAAATTGATATTGTAAGCCTTAAATGGGTGATAGGAGTTTTCAAGTGCTTGTGGTCAAACTAGAATTTATCATTGGCAACAATAAATAAAGTGCAACAACAGTTGCAAATTATTCAAACAACAGTGCTGAGAGCTAAATAGTTAACAGCAACCATCACTATTTAATCCAAGTCCAATTCTAATTGAGGATGGATTACTCTTGATACTTTGGAACTGGCTAAAACAAAGGCTAAATGAAGTTATCTGTGGATTATAGTCTTAGTAGGAATGAACTCTGCTGAAGTAGAAGTGAATGAGTCCCTTGGCTGAATCCTCAGTACCCAAACTAATGAGAACAATGACTAAAAATTGCTTCCCCAAAATAGCAACTACATCATCAAGTTATTATGTATGCATACAATTGTATATATATTTAATATATATTACAATAACTTAGAAGAACATATCTTAACATGTATTTAGTTATTCTTTTACCTTTTAACTTTTTTGTTGATGTATAATTTTATTCTTGATGTGATAAATTATGTTGATATAAAGCATAGTTTACTTTTCTACCCTTTATAAGAATAAGTGCACACTTGTATGGTTTCAGAGGCACTTTAATTCAAACAGCACTCACCTATGTAAGTTAAATAATGGTCTCTGATGTTTAATAGCTCTATTCCTAAGTATTACATATTGCTGCATTGAAACATAAGTTGTAATGTGGTTGGGACAAAGTAGCCATCAGTAAAGTCATTGTAGTTTAGTTATCTTGGAAGATCTGGTCTGAGGTTCACAAGTTCAAATATGATGAGGGTTTTCCAGTCAGCTTACAGAGGCAACTTGACCAGGGAAACAAGAGAGACTTTAAAGTTGGAGAGATGTCTCACTGGGCAAGGTGTTTGTAATAGTACCAAACATGAAGACTTGAGTTCAAAACCCCAGACCCCATATAAAAATGGCTGTGGTAGTGCCCACTTGTCATCTCTCTGATTTTTTTTGGCAAGATGGGAGATAGAGATAAAATCTTTGTAGTCTATCAGACTAGTTAACCTGGTGTATATAGTGGCAAAAAGCAGTGAAACCTTGTCTCAAACAAAATGGAAGGTATTGATGGACACCAGGGTTGTCCTTTGATGCCTACATGCGTACCTGCACTTTGCACACTTGCACATACATAGACATATAACACATCACATATGTGCCCCACTACTTTGATTTATAACATTGTAGATTTAAATCTATTAAGGTTTTTATGTTATTGGTCAGAAGGGCTGTTTAGAATCTCAGTTTAATGTGCTATACAATGCATTATGGAGTTGTGGATGTCAGATTGTCCTGCCCCATCTGTTCTGCGTGGGTCTCTCCTCCATGGATGCACATAATTGTGAATGGAACGTCCTTTGGTTTGGCTGCCTGACAAGGTCACACCAACTCTACCCAGCGCAGGGAATGTGGCTCCTGGGTTTATATCTCATGCCTGCTCAAGCTCCTCTTCTTGTATCTTTGCACTAATGTAGAACCCTTCCATTCTTGAGCCTCTGCAAGGAGAGGTGGCTAGATCTGAAGGTTTCTGCATAGAATCTTGGAGAAAGTTCTTTGAGAATGCTACATTTTCAGGGTTTAAAAACACACAGGGAACATGACTTCAGAGCACAGAGTACACAAACTAGTAGAAACATCTCCTGGGCTCTCGTTTTTGTTCAAGCTTACACAACCCCCATGTTTCTTTTCTGGCCACAACGAGTGATCTTTGGACCTTTTCTGGAACTTCTCTCACCTCATTGTCTCCACTTCAACCATCCCATCCTGGCCTCCTTGCTCTTGCCTGAGCTTGCCTGACTTGTTTGTGCTGTAAAGGCATTTCCTGCGCTCAAAACACTGTTTTATCTATTCTCTGTACCTTAACTTTGTAATTCAAGTCTTTTTTTCTAGAGTTGGCCTTTCCAATCAGGTCCATATCACCACACTGTTGAAAGGCTCTATCAAACTCTACACCACCGAGGAAAGAATTATTAGTGAACATGTAGGGAAAAGCCCTCGCTGCCTTCCATTGCCCAAGGCAGGCTGGAATCATCCCCTTGACTCTGGTGCAGACCGTGCTGTTTGAAAGGGCTCTCTACAGACCATGATCAAGTGTGGCCATGCTTTCTTTTAGGGGAGCCTTCCTTTTATTCAGAAGTCAGTACTTTTACATCCCTGAACCTTTGAAGCTCCAACATAAAAAGGAACAAAGAAAAGAAAGAAAAGCACCTTTGTTAAGGTGTATGATAGGGGCCAGGTAGGTATTACTTAAAGGAGGAAATTAATCAAACCATTCCTGTACACATTAGGCAAATTGTTTCAGTCAGAGTTAAAAAGCAGCTGGGGAGTATTAAAGTACAGGGTGCCTGCATGCACTTTATGATTGTCTTAGCTTATGACCTTATATCGTTTTTATTTCTCTATTAAATCAAGATATATCTCATTGAGCTGCCATCCCATATGACATGGAATGGTTCATTTCAGTGTCTGTGACTAGACTTGTCCCTGATGGAAGGAAATGACACGTCTGTTTTCCCATGTTCCCAGTTGGAGTTCCTATTGGCATGGATGCCACAGAGATGTCATTTATGGGCTCAATTTGTCTCCCCAAGAGCTTCAAAGTCCTAATATGAAATACCTCTGCATATGACCTTAGTTGAAAGTAGGTCTCTCTCTATAGTCACATTAACATGAGGTCATGAAAGTGGCCCTTAATTCACTCTGACAAGTGTCCTCATATTGTGCTTTGAATGTAAAATGTCCCCCATAGGTTCATGTGTTTGAACGCTTGGTCTCCAGATGGTGGCACTGTTTTTAAAAGTTATGGTTTTAAGAGTTTAGGAAGGAGAATCTCTCTGAGAAAATGGGAACTGTGGACAAGCTTTGAGGCTTTAGAACCTGGCTTTGCTTTCTGTCTGCTCTCTGCTTCCTGACTGCATGCAGTGTGTCCAGCCACCACCTTCCTGCTGTCACGGCTTCTCCACCATGAGGTAGCCTATTCCTTTGTAAGCCGTAAGGCATCAGCAATTCATTCCCTAAGTTGCTTTTGCTATAGCAGGGATGACAGTAAGTAATACACCTTATAGAAGGGAAAGTTGGGGCAAAGACAGGGAGAAAGTCACCTGAAGATTGAAACTGTGCTGCCACGAATCAGAGAATACCAAAGGCCGCTGAGAAGCCACCAAAATCAAGGAGAGAGGCACATCCTCCTCCTCAGTCATAGCCCTGTAGAGAACCCAATCCTTCCCCACCTTGGTTTTGGACTTGTAGCTGGGACTGAGACACATTTCCATTGTTGAAGCCACCCAGTTTGTGACACTTTATTCCAGCAGCCAAGATTCTACATAATAAAGTGAGCACTGAGTACCAAGCTACACAGCAGATTTTACATGGGAAGGAAACTGGGTAGAAACAAAGGGATGTGGGTCGCTTGTGCTCATGTGGTGAAGTCCCCGTCCAACCCATATGTCCACTCATGCTGCTTATTAGTAATGGCAGCTTGAGACTGATAGGCCTGCCATATTCTAGCCTCGACTATCATTTGGGAAGCAGAGCTGAAGTATGCCACACCTTTTACTGTGGATATTTCTTCACTCTATAGAGGATACTTGAGCAGGTTACCATGGGATAGCCAAAAAACAAAAAACAAAAAAACAAAAACAAAAACAAAAACTTGTTCTGGAAGAAGTTCTTCACTCTGTGCTAGAATCCATTCAAGATTCCAAGTCATTTTGTTGTTCTTTCTGTTTATCTTTTAAAACACTTATTTTTATTTTATATGTGTGGGTATTTTCCCTGTGTCTATGGACCATGTGCCAGTAGTGTCTTGAGAGGCCACAAGAAGGTATGGAAACATCTGGAACTGTCGTTGCAGAAGGCTGTAAGCTCCCATGTAAGTGCTGGGAACCAAAGCCAAGTCCCCTACAGGAGCCACAAGTACTCTTAACTGCTAAGCCATCTCTCCAGCCTCATATTATTATTCTTTTAAAAAATCACATTTTGTCTTAGAAGCTGCAAGCTATGCATCAGTATCATGATGTCTTTTTGTTAGGTGAATAAGTGAACCCAGAGATTTTAACCTCGGATTTGTGTGAAATAACACTTTTTAAAATGGATTTTTAAGCCAGGCATGGTGGTGCACGCCTTTAATCCCAGCACTTGGGAGGCAGAGGCAGGCAAATCGCTATGAGTTTGAGGCCAGCCTGGTCTACAAAGTGAGTCCAGGACAACCAAGGCTACACTGAGAAATCCTGTCTCAAAAAACCAAAAAATAAATAAATAAGTAAAACAAAATGGATGTTTAGGTAGACACGGCTGCATCTTTTGGATCAGGCAGGAAAACAGGGTGTGGGTATCAAATGATCTTATCTGTCATTTTGAACCCACACTTTGTTGTATGAAAATTTGCCAGTTAATTCCTGAGCCTCAGTCAGTGGATTATCATAACAGAGATGAGGGTACATTGAAAGTGTATTGGAACTCTCAGATAATGCAGGCATGGTTCCCAGCATATGTGTGTTTCCTGAGCTCATTCATTGTCCTCTCCATCTCTTTCCCTCTTTCTCCTGACGTCAAGGATTGAACCTGCCAGGCAAGCTCTTTATCACGGAGCTGTAACACTAGCCATAAACATGGCTCCTGATGTAACCCTGTGAATAGTCGTCTATACACCCAAATGCTCCCGCCAGCATGCCAGGCTCACCTGAGCAGACTTTCTCCTAGTACTGACGTGAACTGTGTTCTGGAGCATGCCTCCCACTTGTGCTCCCTTTGTCTGAGAAACGGCCATCTTTGTGAAGATAACTGAGGAAAGGGCATTCCTTTCTGGTCCAGAGATGGTTAAATGACAAAGTTCTGACACCAGGATCTTGCTTGGAACTTCTCCTGGCCTCCTGGTCCTGTAATCTCTGTTAGAAAAATTCAAAGGGCGCATGCAGAGCACAATGTGAGGGAGTTAGGGAACACTCATTACAGAGCAGAGTTGGATCACTCTCTGGTCTGGGAGTGGACAGGGACAAAGGGACCATTGTGCTGATGTGCAGTTTTAACAAATTTCATATTCTTTTTAAAGTCTCTAAAATGGACAACTTTTTCTTTTTTTTTTTATGTTATAGAGGAGTTTATTAAATGAACATAGGGAGAGAAGAAAACGGGGGAGGGGTACCCCAGAGAGACAGACAGAGGGACAGAGACAGAGGAAGAGAGAAAGGGGGTAAGAAATAGAAGAAGAATCTGGACAACTTTTTCTAAGCGCCATCTTCTTGTCCAGGTGATTGACAGGCTCATCCAGTTCAGTGTGCCAAGCCAAGGGAATGATGCCACCCACAGTCAGTCCAGGGTGTCAAGCCTAGGGAATGGTGCCCCTACAGTCAGTCCAGGGTGTCAAGCCTAGGGAATGGTGCCCCTACAGTCAGTCCAGGGTGCCAAGCCTAGGGAATGGTGCCCCTACAGTCAGTCCAGGGTGCCAAGCCTAGGGAATGTTACCACTCACAGTCAGTCCAGGGTGCCAAGCCTAGGGAATGGTGCCCCCACAGTCAGTCCAGTGTGCCAAGTCTAGGGAATGGTGCCCATACAGGCAGTCCAGGGTGCCAAGCCTAGGGAATGGTGCCCTCACAGTCAGTCCAGGATGCCAAGCCTAAAGAATGGTTCCTGGACAGTCAGTACAGGGTGCCAAGCCTAGGGAATGGTGCCCCCACAGTCAGTCCAGTGTGCCAAGTCTAGGGAATGGTGCCCCCACAGTCAGTCCAGGGTGTCAAGTCTAGGGAATGGTGCCCCCACAGTCAGTCCAGGGTGTCAAGTCTAGGGAATGGTGCCCATACAGTCAGTCCAGGGTGCCAAGCCTAGGGAATGGTGCCCCCACAGTCAGTACAGGGTGTCAAGCCTAGGGAATGGTGCCTGCACAGTCAGGCTGGGTCTTTATAAATATGTCCCACAGATATTCCTGAAGGCCAACCTGATCTAGACTGTCCTTCACTGGGACTGTTCCTAGATGATCTTACATCATGTCAGATTGACCATTAAAGCTAACCACCACACCTAGCACAGACTGGTCATAAATACCAGGCCTCTGCCACAAGTGATCCTTTCAGTAGTTTGCAGAAGAAGTGCTCACTCTATCTACAACCCTAAGGTCACAGGCTGCATGAGTCATTCCAATGTGAATGTCTGCCTTAGCTTATCCTGTCTGGCATCTACTCTCAAAGGCTGAACATCACTCAGGTTCTCTTAATGTTCATACATGATCTTATCATAGTTTTTCAAAATTGTATAAGCTTATCAAAATACAGTATACATCCGTTTATAATTTTCATGTCCAGTACTTTGGAGTTCATGAGATCTGGAGAGTCACTTTATGCTATGTGACAGAATATTCCTAATTATCTCCTAGAACTGAAGTACATATGAGCATATTCAAATATGGACATTGCTCAGACTGAATGCACTGAAAACTGATTTGAAATCCTGATAAATGAAAACAACAAAATGTCAGCAAAATGCTAAGTTATGTAGGGGCAGTAAAACAATAGAAATGCTATAAGTAGTTCTACTCTTGCAAAACAAGCAATAATGCCTAGATAGAACACTCGACATTTGAAAAACCTATGTTTAGACAGATAACACTCACGGGGTGAGAACAGCGTTATAAAATAAGAAGCAGAGCCATCCAGTGTTAATAGGCAAAGGTCAGGGGTAAGAGAAAGCGCACCATTGTTAGCATTTAAGAGTTCCTTTCTGTCTTCTTTATCCTAACTTTCCCCCTAGCTTTATAACCTAAGAATCAGAGACAGCAGCCCATATGTTCTACAGATAAAGCATTTATTTTATATTTCAGGTATTTAGTTTTCCTTGCATTATCATAAACAAGTGCCTGGAAGTGAGGTCTTTGATTCGTAGGAGGCTAGCTGGCTTCTGCTTGAAATCAACCTTTGAGATGCCAACATTAGCTCCTCTGCTGTCACCAAGGCTGAGAAGTAGCCAGATGATGGGAGGGGTCAGCTCTGGGAGGGAAGGGGCTGGGAGGGCTCAGCTCTGGGAGGGAAGGGGCTGTCTTTGTGCAAATTCCATTAGTGATTTAACAAACAGCAGGGAAGGAGCCTGGCCTGAGCAGGAGAAAGGGCTATTGGTGCTCCATTTTTTTCAGAGGAAAGATACTTAGCCAAGCAAAGGGATGACCTTTACAGTTCTCACAAGGTCCAAGAAAACAATTTGAATTTCTTGGCTCCTTCCTTCTCCAGCCCCCCTTACATTTTCTTACATTGTGTGGTGGAGGAGGAAGCTACTGATTAGAACATATCTTCAGATTTCCTGTCCTTATCCTAAGCATCATTCATGGACAGTCATAAAGCTTAAACCAACAACAAATCCGGGAAGATGGCCTCAGCAGGAAGTTATAGAAATTCTCCCCTTATTCAAGCTTACTCAAATTTAGTGGGGAGCTACAATGTGTACCCTAAATACACAGTCATTAGAGGTGTTCAATAAAGAGAAGCCTCAACAACACAAAGGTAACACATTCAATCTAGCTTGGGGTTTGTGCATTTGTCGTATGCACTACAGAGGTCCCCTCCCCCATCCCATGCACATGCTGTGGGCAAAAGGAATATACCCACTCCTGTTTATCCGGGCAGGCAAGACATGCTTTCTGGCATGCATGGCTGCCAAAGGAAGTGAGGCAGCTGCTCATTTCCTGCAGGAATACCCCTCCTGTCACCTCTCTGCAGGGCCGCCTCAAGGAGCTCTTGAGAGAGCAAGTGTTTTGGTGTTATCAGGAGGGGCACATTATACTGAGGGAATCAATTCCGACTGACTTTAATGGGCTGGGGAGTCAGACTGCAGTGTAGCCCCATGACAAAGAGAATTTAAAGTACCCTATATTTATTATGCTTTCTCTCTTTAATTATGCCTGTCTTTAATATTCTACTGTTAGCGCCTTTAATGTTTTCTCTCCTCCACGTTTTTGGCATTTTTATGATTTGCAGTTTCATTCTAAATGGGCACATGTCATAATGTCATCTAATTTTATTGATAAAAAAAAAGCCCCTGTTTCCTGTGGCTTTTGGCCAAGGCGTACTATTACTTATCATTCTATTTTTTGCCCAGATTATGTAGCCTATGTAATGTAAAGTAAAAGATTGTTTCCCATTTGAAAAGGAGATTTAATGCTCTCTGCCGTCACCTTGGGGAGGTAGATGGTGAGTCTTAGAGTCAGATTCCTGACATCTAAAAATATCTCCGGCCAACTGGGAGTGCTCAGCAAATGTTGGCTGAGTGAATGGATGGATGGATGGATGGATGGATGGATGGGTGGATGGATGATATTAGCGCTAGCGTGGGTGTGTGGGCATATATGGACACATGCTCGCCTATGTAGGTCTACCTTTGTGCATGAGGAGACCAGAGGACAATCTGAGATGTTATTCCTCAGATGCTGTCCACCTTTCTCTTTCTTTTCTTTTGAGACAGGGTCTTCCACTGTTTGGAATACACCAAGAGGCCAGGATGGCAGGCCCGTGAGCCCTAGAGATCCTCCTGTCTCTTTCTCCACAGTGCTAGGATTAGCTCTATGGCCAGCACATGTCATGTGGGTTCTGGAGAGCAAAGGCAAGCACTTTACCCCCCTCAGCTTTCTGCACAGCTCTGTTCTTGATACCTGGGCAGCAGGGTTTCCCCTCTACACTTCCTGCTGGGAGGAGCCTTGGCACTTCTGTGATAAGTGAACACATAATGTGGTCACACAAAACGAATATTTAAATGTTCCCACCTTTTGCTTATTTCTGCACCTTTCACTATTCATTTAAACAGTCAACATGAAGCACTCACTGTGTGCCAACTGTTGCATAGCACTGCATATGCACCCCCCCCCCCATTTCCTTTCCTGCCTACTCTCTACTCTTCCTTCCATTCCCTCTTGGTCAAGTCTGAAGAAGAGACAACAGTCAGGGGAGAAAAAATGGCAGCTCCCTCACTTCTCAGCCATACCAAGAGTTTGTTTCTGGTAACTTTGAATCCAGTTCATTCCATTTTCAGCAGTCAGTGTTATGCCCCAAGCTCTCCAAGCAAGGAACAAACTTCCCCTTTTGTTATTTTGTAAATAAAAGCCTCTGAAAAGGCTAAGGATTATTTTTTTTCTCAGTGACCCAGCCTTTGAATCTTGGCTTTCAGCAGGCTCCAGCCCCTTCTCTGTTGCTGCCTTGTGGTTAATGTAATGGTTAAGGACAACACAAGAAAACAAGGATGACGTTAGGAGACAAGACTGGCTTCGAACACAACCAGAAGGGTAGGGCAGAGCGACTCACAAGATAGAGGAAATGTTATGAGCTGCTATTAAAAAAGTCTGCCCTCATTTGTGTGTTCATGTTGTCAGGGTCCAGATACCCTAACAACTTGTTAGCGACTGGGGGCTTGCAAGTGAGTGAGACTCGGGTCCTACTTGAAGAGGATATCCTTGGAGTATAGGGAATGTCAAGGCAGAACATGAGTGGCACCCCTAACACTGAACTTGGAAGGTTCTAGATACAGTTCTTGACAACAGGTCCCAGTGCCCCATGCCTGGCTGTAGACGTGGGTGCTTCACAGAAGGAGAGGAAAGGAAGCCAGAGCTGTGGCTCTGATTGGTTCTGCCCAGAAGTGTGGACCTGATCCTGGGGGCCAAGAGGCCAGTGATATCTTGGGGACATACTTTGGCAATACCCCTGGAGAGAGATAAATTCAGAAACAGGGACATAGTCAGCAGGTTGCCAGAGGAATGGAAGGGAGCAGTAGTGGTCGCCTTCCTGAAGTCAGAACTGGGAATGATCTAGGTATAGATGAAGAAAACGGAGGGATGGACCATGCAGATACAGTGGATGCCAAAAAGGAGGGAGTGGCCACAAGAAGCATGGCACTTGGGTCTTCTCACTTCCAGTGAAGGACTCTGAGTAGTTGTCTTTGATCTGTAAATGCAGGCCAGTGCTCCTGAAAGCTTCCAGATCGACATCCCTGAAGGCCAGTGCCATCTTTCATTTCATCACAGTGGACAGCAAGGAAGGCGCGTAGAATCCTGCACAGTTCTGCAGAAATTCTGCAAAGGACCACATTGCAGGCACACACCAGGACTATTGAGCAGTTTGAGCTGAGCTGAGGTTTGCCAGATAAAAGATTAGACCCATTTCCTAGGGCTGGGGTGATACATCCCCCAGGAAAGTACTTGCTTTGCAAGCTTAATGACCTAAAAGAAAAGCCCTAGAATCCCTGTAAGAAACAGCAGGAGATTGTGATGCTGTCTTTTAATCCCAGTACCAGAGAGGCAGCTAGATAGGTGGATCCCTGGGGTTCCTTAACCAGCAAGCCTAACCAGCTTGGTAAGACACAGGCCAGTGAGAAACTGTCTTACAGGACAAGGCAGGCAGCCTCATGAGGTTGTCCTTTTGGCTCCATACACACATGTACTCACAGCCATAGGAGCATTTGCACCACATGAACACACATGCATATACATGAAGTTATTTCCTAATGTTTTTTTGTGAATAATTTCAGTCACAATAGTTGTTTTGTGCTCTGTGTGTGCCTGTGTATGTGTGTGTGTGTGTGTGTGTGTGTGTGTGTGTGTGTGTGTGTGTGTGTGTGCAGATAATACTTCTACCAGGTCACCTATCACTGGAGACGGTCCTTCTTAGTGCCTCTAAGATGGTGTGGTACTTGTGAAATGGGTAATGAGGACTGGAAAACAGTCACTAACTCATTTTCTACCAAAACAAGACAAACAGTGCAATGGTAATGATTTGTTTTGGTGCCACAATCTAAATCAAATATGAACTGGTGACTTCAAAGTGAGCTAGCCCTATAGCCAGTCTCCTGAGATATATAATCTACTGTAAACATTTGTGCTAACCTGGCTATGGTTGTATGTACCTGCAATTACAGCAAGTGGGAGGCAGAGGCAGGAGGATCAGGGATTCAAAACTTGTGTTGGCTCCATAGTTGGAAGTCAGCCTGGGCTACGTGAAACACTTTTACCCCTCAATTCTGAAAAGGAAAATAAGAATAAAATTGTTGTTTCAATAACTTACTATGGGAAATGTAGCCAGCAAAGCCATAGTTAAATAAAAGAAACCCTCACATTAAAATCTCAGCAATGCACTACACATTTAAGAGAGAGGGGGGGGGGTGAGGAGGACCTGTATAAGGAATAAAATGTGAATGAAAGAAATGACTCATTCTATTGGAGTAATTAAAATAGCGTCTCCTGTTTTCATCCATCATACTCATGAAATAAAAATATATTGAGGGAAAAGTGCTATTTACCTCAAGATGAAATGTGACATATGAGGCAGATAAAAGTTGGTTTTTCTGGAGGAAGAATCTGAAAATGAGCTGCAGATCATAAGTCCACTAGAAACTCATCATTATGGACCAGGAGTTGGGGTGAGATCATTGTGGAACGGGAGCCAGAGTGAGCACAATCTCTACCCAATATTTTTTTTTTGAGGCACAAATGTAGCCAGGAGTGAGTCATTCAACAGGGTACCTCGGAGGCAGAGAGAGGGTCCTGGCTATAAACGGGCAAGGCTGCGGTGAGGGAAAGCCATAACCTTGGATCCGCCCTCGTCATCTCCCGGTGAGTTCAGAGACATCCACTCCTCTGATGCTGCTCTGTGCCTTTGTGGGTCTGTTCTGCAGGGCGACTTCAGGTGACTCAGCTGGCCTTTGCGTCTGCCTGTCACTGCTCCCATAGTGTAACAACTAACAGAACTTTTCCTCCTGCAGACGGGTTTAGCAAGGAGGACCATGGAATGTGACGGATGAGGACTCTGCTCCCCCTGTGCCCCGAAGACGGGGCAAGGGCAGCTGGACCTGGGTCTTGGTGCTTACCAGATAAAGAGGGAGGAAGGAGGAGCCAGAAAGGATGGGGTGGCTTTCCCTCACTTTTTATTAACCATGTGGGGATGTCAGGGTGAGATCCGAGGAAGAGAATGAAATGTAGAGCAATCTGGGTCCAGTTTTCCGGGGCTAACTCTCTTAGTTGTAGGCATGTTTTAAAAGGAGAGTCAAACCATTCATCCATCAACTACTAATTGAGTTTTCACTTATTGCTTCAGATCCCTGAGTTAGCACTGAAACTGGGTTCCTACTTTCACGGAACTTACGTTCCACTTGGCAGAAGCATCTAATAAACCACCGGACAAACAAATAGAAGGTGGACGACAAGACTCAGGGTGAGGGATGAGACGGCAAACAGAGGCGATATTTAGATGTGGTGATTAAGGGGAAACCTGTTTGCTATGACAAGTGACTAAAAGGGACAATGGGGACATTTAGCTCAGTGCATGGCTCACAGTTAGCAGCTGGCCAGTGTTGACGATCCTGGTCTTGGTGGTGACCCTCTGCGCCCTCTGCATGCTGCCTGTCAATCTGTGTCATCTGTGCAGCACAGGGACTTTGGTTTAGGATGTATGTATAGTGGAATTCTGTAACTGTATATACAATTAAAAAAATTGTCATTCACAGTTTAATTCTGGATCTAGCTAAAAGTGTTTCACAGAGGATCAGAATAAGTTAAATGCCCCCATGTAGATAAAGATCTTACATGAAAAGCTCTTCCCCCATCAATAGAATTAAGTAAGCGTCCGTGCCCATTGACTTTGTGTCAGGCAGTGTTCTGGGTACCGGGGAACAAAGGCATAGCTAGAGTCTCGGCCTTCAGGGAGCGTGTGCTCTTTTCCCTAATAACTTATGACTCTCCCGCTATTGGTTTTAACAGAGCCGTCAGGAGGGGTTCGTGTGCTGACGCGGCTCCGAGAGTTTAGAAAAACAAGGTGCACTCACTGTTAACTTTGATGTTTGTTTAGTTTTATAAAATATGTAAGAGGCTTCTCCATTAGTGAATAAGACTTTCAAAAAGCTTTCAGAAGCTCACATCAGGAGTAGTTAAGCATCACTGAGGGAGAGTCTCAGGGCCTGGCGGCTTGGAAGCTTAAGTACTGCATGCGGTTTGGATGCTGGGCCAAAGTGAAGCCCCCATTCCTATCCGATCTGAGGCCACACCAGCCCAGCTGATTCACTTCATCTGAAAAACTCCAGACTCCACAAGCCTCTGAGTCCAGTCAGCAGCTCTCTGTTATTCCCTGGCCTTTGTAAGCAGCACATCATCCTCTGGCATGCTGGGAAAAGTTAGGGGCCACACCGCACAAATAGGACGCGTAATAGAAGGGGATAGAATGCAACTTGGGCAAAGAGCTTTATTCTCGAGACACAGAAACGGGTTAATCCAGTACCGAAAGCAAAACACACCCAGAAATCACCTTTTAGAGACTATTTGCAACGACCTGAACACTGGGACCCGATGAGGTACTTGCTCACTGACTCACCCTGAATTTCTCTCCCCTAGCCGTGCTTTACTACAGTCTACAATCAATACCATAATCCTTTACACCTTAGGGTGTTAATATATGATATGTGTGTCATATATGGAATATATACTCCTATATGGTCATTTTATATACACCACACATATCATATTCCATATATATACCATATAGATAGATAGATAGATATAGATATATGGAACAGACACACACACACACACACACACACACACACACACACACACACACACTTACTTAATCATTGGTTGTTTTCCCCACAGATGAGGAAAACCTCATGAATGCAGACATTATGTCCTGCTCATCTTTGTCTGCCCAGTACTGCATCTGAAGCAGGGAGGGAGGATCGGGGACATGACTATTTACTAAGGTTTTAAATTTTTCTAATGATGGAGGGCAAAGGCAGCAGCAGCAGCAACAGGCCCTTGGGATTCAGGGGAGTGTCCCTGGAGACAGAATCCCAGGAAATCCAAGCAATTCTTTTCTGTTCAGGCATGGTGCACCTGCTACGATTTGTAGAGCTAAATGAAATGGAAAAGGAATGGTTTTGTGCAAACTCGGGGATACGGATGCAGCGTTGTTTCAGATGCTAAAGGGACATTATAGTGGGGTTAACAAGTCTTTCACAATGGTGGCTTTTAAGTATTTTACTTACCTATTTATTTTTGTGATTTGAGTGGCAGGTTGCATTATTCCACTTCTACAACAGAACCCATTGTTTCTAATTATAAAAATCTGTGTTGTAGGGCTTTGGGGAGTTCACACCGGTTAGTGTGCAGGGTTCTTTGTATCCACTTTGATTCTGCTTCCTGCTCATGTCACCCTGTGGGTCACACCCTTTGATGGCACCACTGGCAATGCCTGGAAGGTTAGGCCTGGAAGTAGACTCTTGTTAGAAACTATCTAATGACATTTTCCATCATGAGTACACATGATTTTATTTTTGAGACAGGCTCTCATGTAGCCTGTTTTGACCTCAAAATCCACACGTAGGTGAAGATGATTTTAAGTTCCTTCCTTCTGATTCTATCTCCTGTGCACTCTGATTGCAGGCATGCATTACCACAGCCTGTTTGATATGATGCCAAAGATCAAACCCAAGGCTTTGAGCATGCTGGGCAAGAACTCTCCAAACCAGGCGCATGCCCAGTCCAAGTTAGCATGGTTTTAAGACCCATTGATTCCTGAGTTTACTGGAGATTTTCTTAGCATTCTGGTGACTACCTAACTGAGAGAAAGACTCCTTTTTAAAATAAATCTTAGGAAACTATTCAGTGGTTAGTGATAGAGAACTTTCCAGAACTCTTTTCCAGTAGAAAATGACTTGTCAGTGATCTGCTTCAGGAGCTCAGGCAGAAATCTGTGGAATCTAGGTGAATATGGAGGGGATATAAGCCGTGGCTCAGCAAGTGGACATAGGGGTGTGTGTGTGTGTGTGTGTGTGTGTGTGTGTGTGTGTGTGTGTGTGTGTGTGCACGTGTGCGCGCACAACTGAAGGTATTTTAATGTTCTATTTTGATACTGTCAAAGCTTTTGGTTGAGTTTTTCTTTTGTAGTGTTGTCCTACAAAGTGCTTTAACTTATTAGTTGTTCATTTTAATGGAAGACAAAGCAATACATTAGATGAATCTTTCTTTTGAGTCAGCTAATTATATCATGTTTAGTTTTTTCTTGTGTGAAGATGAAAAATTCTATTAAAATATGAATCAAAGCACCTATACTTGTATTGGAAATATAATTGCTACAATTCTACCCAATGTCAATTAACTGTGATTTTGTTTTATCTATTCCAGAGGAAATGATAACTTAAGACATTTTGATATATATATATATATCTGTGTGCATATACATACAGATATATACATATATATGGATTGTATTAGTAATGTTTCTCTTGTTCTGATAAAATATCATGATTAAAAGCCACTTACAAAATAAATAGTTTGTTTTGGCTCAGTGTTCCAAAGAGCTAGCATACATACTGGCAGGAGAAGGAGATAGCTGATAATATATTTATTCACACAGAGGAAACAGAAAGAGGGTGTGAGGTATAATTGAGCATAGGGTCAAGCTACAAACTCTTAAAGTTCACCTCTAGTAGTGTACTTCCTCTAGTGAGGTTGCTTCTCCTAAAAGTTGCATAACCTCCATAATTGGCCAATGGGGGATCGAGTACTCAAACATATGAGCCTATGGGAGACATTTCTCATCTAAACCACTACAAGGTATTTTTTAACTCCACAATCCACATTTGTTTATTTTCTCATCGAATTTTACTGGAATAATTATTCATAATAGATCCTCTCCCTCAGGACGAGGTTAACTCCTGGCATTAGAGCAGAAGGCAGCCCAGAGGCATCCAGCGCTGCTCTCTCAAGTGCACAGACTCATCTAGGAAAACAACCAAAAGGACACTTGACAGGACTAGAGTCAAATGCAGGGAAAGCTGGAACTGCTATTTACCAAAACCAGAGAGCTCAAAGATAAAGTGGCAAGTCCAGTGATGCAGAGCCCACTGTACCTAAGGATAAAGTTCTCAGACAGACAGACAGAAACTGAGAATGATTTCCAGAGCCAACAATGCTAAAGCAGGAGCCTCATGAAGCAGGTGGCAGCAAGGAGACAGCCAGTTTGTAATAAACAGAATTGTACCCTGAGTATGAAAAGTTACAAAAAAGCAAGGGCTGAATGGCGGAGCTGGCTCAGCAGAGTGTGTACTGTTCTCACTGAGGTTCAGAGTTTTTATTCCTAGCACCCACACAGGTAGCCACCATCTCCATCTCCAGTGGATCTGGTGCCCTCTTTTGGCCTTCACTGTCACCTGCAGCTGTGTGTACATACTCAGCACACACACACAGATACACCTACATAATTAAAAATAAATATTTCTTTAAAAAATTAATAATAAAGAAACTGATTAATATAAGAGATCATGTTTAGAATCAGAATAAGATGAAAGACAGACATTCACAGTCCAAAAATTCTTTAGAGTGAGCACACAGGACATAAGTCCCAATAATGGCTTTCATTTCAAATCATCTATTCAAAGAAACTAGAAAACAGGAAAGCTGGTAGGCATAAATCCAAGAAACAGTAATTCCACACTTCTTTGTCTTCTCTCTCTCTCTCTCTCTCATTCTCTCTCTCTCTCTCTCATTCTCTCTCTCTCTCTCTCTCTCTCTCTCTCTCTCTCTCTCTCTCTGTGTGTGTGTGTGTGTGTGTGTGTGTGTGTGTGTGTTGAGGCTTGACTCTCACAGCACTTGGTTGAGTTCCCATAGAAACAGACCCCAAGACAAAGATTCTAGGCCAAGTTACATACAGAGAGGTGATGGCAGTAGAAGAGGAATACCACCAAGTGGAAGGCATTCGTAGGTTGTCTCTGGATAATGGTATCCTACTGAGAATTTCTGAAAGGTCAGAGTGACCCTGCCAAAAAAGACACGGAAAGAGATGGACTATCCCATGGCTCTTCATTCATCCATTGCATATGGCTAAAGTAGGGGATGGATTCCTTGGCACATTTTTACAGATATGCAGACAGACCATCGCAGGAGACATAGAGTGAACTAAAGCTGCAGAGCAGGCCTATTCCTGCTCTGGAATAGAAGGAAATGGGAACTGAAAACCCCATCTCTATCAAGGGAGTGTTAACATTCCCAGACTCAAGCCCATAGGGCACTGGGTAGGAGATGGGAACCCCCATCTTTGGTCCAGAGTCCACTTCAGGGTCTAGGTAGGAGGCTTAATGGAAACCCTCAGTATTAACTAGGATGACAATGGTCACCATCAGTACTGGAGAGATGAGTCAGACCTTAAGTTCATGTTCAGTATTAGAAAGGCATTTCCAAGCACAGGAGGAAGGAGGAGGAGTCATCAGCCATGATGTTTCTCTCCCTGGCAAATCACAGGTCTTTGTGCAGCCCAGTTTCCTAAACTGTGTAGTGCAAAGATCCATGCTCTCTCTCCTTCGCTCCCTGAGAGGTAAAATATAAAATTAAAGCTGTAAAATTAGGCATACAAGTAAATGTATTTGTTCAGAATAGGGAAGAAAATCACAACAAAAATTTTAATTTAACAAAGCTTACAAATATCACACTTAAAAAGCTAGAAAAACAAAATTTTAATTAGCTGTCTGATAGTCTTCCTTAAAATATTTCTCTTTTCTGTTACATACTCTTTGATTGCCTCTTCATACACCAGCCATGATTTTGTAATCCCATTTTCTATGAAGAACAGAAATATAATTTAGTCTCTCTTATACTATGTTGATTGGATTTAAAAAAAAAAACACTATTGCTAGTTTTAAAAGGCTTCTTTAGCTACACTACTTACTACTGGAAGTGTTATATACATTTTTGAAATTATTGTCAACATTTTTAGAAAACTCTACCAAACTTCTCATCTTGTAGCTTACACATGAAAAAATAATTTTATTTTATTTTCATGATGATGTATATTCAATATTCAGTCTCCCAAGCTTTACTGTGGACCTCTACTTCTTCTCTGGTCCTGTGATTTTTTGACTTTTGTGGGGAGCTATTGAAGAGAGAGAAATAATCCTACGGATTAATATGGGTCCATGGGAACCATAAACAATACTTTGTTCTACGTGGAGGTGCTTATGATCCATGTCAACAACACAATTTTCCTTCAGGTAAATTCTAAAAATGCTTATTGTCCCATCTAGGTCATCTAAGCCAGGGGAAATATGGAGGAGAATTCAGAAATCAACTGTAGTTATAAAGGTGTTGCTGTAGGAAATGCTAACAAGATATGCAACCATCTGTAGACCGTAGATGGGTTCTCACAACCATCTGTAGGCTGTAAAGGGGTTCTCACAACCATCTGTAGACCGTAGAGGGGTTCTCACAACCATCTGTAGACTGTAGAGGGGTTCTCACAACCATCTGTAGACCGTAGAGGGGTTCTCACAACCATCTGTAGGCTGTAGAGGGGTTCTCACAGTCATCTGTAGACTGTGGAGGGGTTCTCACAACCATCTGTAGACTGTAGAGGGGTTCTCACAGCCATCTGTAGACTGTGGAGGGGTTCTCACAACCATCTGTAGACTGTAGAGGGGTTCTCACAACCATCTGTAGACCGTAGAGGGGTTCTCACAACCATCTGTAGGCTGTAGAGGGGTTCTCACAGCCATCTGTAGACTGTGGAGGGGTTCTCACAACCATCTGTAGACTGTAGAGGGGTTCTCACAACCATCTGTAGACTGTAGAGGGGTTCTCACAACCATCTGTAGACCGTAGAGGGGTTCTCACAACCATCTGTAGACTGTGGAGGGGTTCTCACAACCATCTGTAGACTGTAGAGGGGTTCTCACAACCATCTGTAGACCGTAGAGGGGTTCTCACAATCATCTGTAGACTGTGGAGGGGGTCCTATAGTGCGGAGGCTTGACTGTTAGAGACTTTAGTTTTCAAGCCAGCTTGCCTTTGCCTACAGCACTGTCTCTGGAGCTAACACTCAGCTTTACCTGTGTGACACCTCACCTGGGAAATGAGAGTTCCTCTTCTCAATGCTGGTGTGCACTGATCGCGTCTTGCCTAGCCCTTCATCCCCCATTCCTTGTGTGTGGTAGATGATATCATATTTAGATGCTCTTCCTTATCCAACTTCGTTCTCCTGGATCAGCTCAATGATTTGAGCACCTGTGTCCTCTGAGGGCCTTGTCACCAGCTGCCCTCTGTATCCTTGTGAACGATAAGACCATGGCAGTTGATGAACAATACCCGTCAAATGGCTTCAGAGCAAGGCTTGGCTGCTGTGCTTTCTACAGTACAGAATAGTTGAATATTATCCCATTAAGCTCTATGGAAAGGCTCCTTATTGCGAAATAATACCCCCACCATGTATATAAGAGAGGGAGCCATGGGGAAATTGGTCTACAGTAGGGAGATATGAAGTCCCCAGCAGGGACTTTGTCATCAGAGGAACAACTTTACCTTGAATAGTTAAAGAAGGTGTCTTCGTGTAACCTGCTCTATATGTAACATGTCCCTCCTATTTCTCTGAGTTTTATTCACCAACCTTTTCAAATATGTGGAGGGTCATTGCAGGGGAGGTACATTTGTTGGTTAACCAGTGCGCCCCCCCCCATTTATATTTTTGCCTTTTTCATTGGGAAAATCTAGAAGATTTAGGAAGCCGTTCATATAAAATATCCTAACATTCTAAGGACCCTGGTAAATATCAGAGGCTGCCTGCTCTGCCTGCCCCTGGCATATGGCAATATCTTTTGAAGTTGAGCCTTACCGTGGACTTTAGCCTCATCACCAACAGATCAACTTTTGTACAATGCAGTTTGGGGATTTGAATCTGCTAATCTGCTGTGCAGGGGTTTCCACGCTGGCAGACTCCGTTGCGACTCTGAAGTGAGAGTCTCTTTCACCTGGATAGAAGCCGTGGCAATAATGAGAAATAACAGTTACACACACTAGTGATTCGTATGGAATTATTCTTGAGTTTATTGTTTAATAAAGAATATTCAGAATTAGGCATGTAAAAAATGTCATTGATGTCACAGATGAAAAAGCTACCAACATGTATTAATGGGACTCATTCACTGCTTTATGTACCCAGTGTCTCTTGGGACTCTACAAATCCATATGCATACAGACCCCATTCAATTGGACAAGAATGCATATCAGTTACCTGTGAGTGGCCTGGGTTATGCAAATGGTTCTCCTGTGGGCTCAGTATCAGGTCTTCTCTACAGCTTAAGTCTAGATGAGATACCCCCCAGAGATGTTTTGCTTAACAGACTTTCTTTTATAGACACCTGGGCCAGTGTTACCACACGGAGGAGAATCTTCTTCAAAATTCTCTCTCAATAGCACTTTCCCATTATAGGAATCATTACGTTTACCCCGTTTCATTCTCAAAACAAATGCTTGTTTCTGCCAAAACATTGCAAGAAGCTTCCAATTTGGACATGTCAGAGAAACAAACGCTTGTGAGGGAAGGATTTACCCCACTTGTTGAGACTTTGCCAAATCAAACTTCAGTGTTGGGGTGCCCATTCGCATGGAAGTCACGCTAGCGAGCGTGGCAGGCCGTTCCCTCAGCAAACACGGAAGCAGTCTGGGGATGGGAAGATTTTAAAATAATCCAGCCTCTTAGTTCTTCAGAAGAAAAATATACAGAAGACTCAGTTCTTGCCAGGGTTCCCAGAGAGGGGGATGTGGCTTTGGCTTCTTTTGTTTTTGAAACAAAGCCCGAGAGTCTACTGTGTCCTCTACACGGGAGCCTCTAAGTGCAGTCCTGTTCTTTGGTTATTTATAGCATGCCGGCCTCCACCTACCTTTCCCCTTATCACCCCTGCGCCCCTCTCCAGCCCCATGCTGACCCTATATTTAGCTCTGACGTGTCATCTATGCCCACAGCAAGGTTGTACCTCTGACAAGGATGGCAGGATGTGGGGTTATTTTACCATATGGAGGAGAGGATCCATTTGGGACTCTCTTACCTTTGCGTGATAAGTGTTTGCTTTATACAGGAAACCCACCTAGCAGCCAGGGCCCTTTTGATATCATCTAATAGGGGGAAAAAACCCAATGTTTATTATGTATTGGTGCACATTGCAAAAACTTCAGTCAGTTCTATCATTCACTTGGGGGGAAGCAGATTCATTTTATTTATATATGTATATTTTTGTATATCAAGAAAATCAGACTCTTATATTCATATTTAAGTAAAATACAGACTTATCAATAAAACTCTTAATCCAGAAGTGACTTTAATGCCTGTTTTTGAAAAAGAAATGAAATAAATATCAGAAAATGACCAAAAAGGAAAAGAAAATCAGTGCTACCACACATGATATTAATTCCAACAATAGTGTAATTTATGGTCAGCATAGTCGCCAGATCCGTTAGGCACTGTTTTGTGTGTCAGGTAAGTGGCATTGCTGCCAGGGAAAGACAAGACATCCTAGGCTTAAAGGGTTAAGTAACCTCTTCCTGCCACCCTGACAATCAGACTTCAGACTCAGATGATCAGACTCCTGGTAAAGTCTTAAACACTAATTCTAATTGTTTATAGAACCATCCGTACAAACATAACATTGTTGGTTATTGTGACCTACACTTTTGTAGGTGATGTCATCTTCTATACAGGCCAGGTCCTTATTGCTCATCAACCTTACGTTTTGATTGAGAGATAGTCGGAGAGCTTGCCGCTGGCCTGCTGTAGTGTCTCCTGCTCCAAGTCCCTAGCTCCCGAGAGCCAGAAAGTCATGATGAAAACTCAGTCGGGTACCCGGTTCGCTTTACGTTAAGCTCTTACTCACCTTTCTATTCCACGAGAATAATTTTCTCTTTCCCCTTTCTCTGGAAACCGCAGAGTGGAGGCTGCAGAAGTTGGCTCTGCCTGTGCGCGTGTAGGGTCTGGACAGGCCCCCATGCCCTGTGGAGCAGGGGTTCTGAAGGATGCAGTGCAGGGGAAGAGGCAGAGTGCGAGAACTCAGACTTCTGCTGCTCTGGTCTGCGTGTCCTTCCTGCTCCGGCACACACAACTCTCAGCGTGCTTCTTACAGATCTAAGGATGTATTAGCAACTATAATGATAATTTTTTCCTTCTCATAAAATTCCCAGATTATTCCTGTGTACTTATGTCGAATGGAAGACAACACCACGGCTTGGCACCGTGAAGTCTGTGTTTTGTTTTCTTCTTTTTCTTAGGGTGCCATTGGGTGCAGCTGAGCTGTAAAGGATGTGATGCCAAAAAATTTGCAGTTAAAAAATCACCCATTTTTAGAGGGGGGGGGGGAGAACGATCCTGGTATTTTGAGGAAAGATTTTTTTTCTAAAAGAGGGAGGAGAAAATGCAGGGAATAATGAATTCATCAAGCTGAAAATGCACGAGGCAGCGAAGCGCTCAGCCCTCAATACATGGCAAATGGAAAGAGAGCTCCCATTACTGTCGAGACGCATGGACACAGCCCCGCTAATCGCTTGGTCATGCTTGGGAGACACTAAGTCATCACAGGCCCTGACATGGTGAGAACAGGGTGCAGAGGTTTGTTGTAAGAAAAAATTGTTTATTTAACATCCATAACCACCAGTCCTCTCTTCTTCAACTCTTATCCTCAGATAAACAAGCGTTGGTTGGAAAAGTGTGTGTGTGTGTGTGTGTGTGTGTGTGTGTGTGTGTGTGTGTGTGTGTACTTTCAACACAATAGAAAATCATAGATGAGGAGAGAATTGTACAATAAGTGATATTTTGAATGATGGCATTAATTTATATTGTTAATGTTAATTCTCGGGTCCTCATATACAATGGTACAGTATCATATATAAAATCATGGATGATAGTGTCAGCTGAGGGGTTGTTTTATGCTAGTGCTATTTTGACTATTTCGAGTTATTTGTCCATATTACTGGCTCCTTGGGACATCACTTGGGGGATACCATTGGTAGGCCCACTGCACAGAAGCAGCCTGATCCAAGTCACCTAGATCAAGAAGAGTGAAGTCAAATATTAAACTGAGTGCAAAGCTGGTGTGGTTGACCACCTGCCCTTTGTTGACTTACAGCTTTTGAGAGATGCAATGGAGCTAGAGAACAGGTTATTTGAGGAGTTGAGGCTAGGCTCCTGTCAACATGTCTTTCGCTGAGCACTATGTGTTTAGTGTAGAGATAAGGCATGCGGACACAAAATCCCCTCTTGGTCTTATTGTTGAGTATTAGAAAGATGTGCTAGGTTCAGGGGGGGAAACTTAAAAGAAAATCACCCCTTTTCTGGAGATAGCTTTCATATGTACTGCCACACAAACCCTGAATGACAAATATCTGGTCTTAGTACATCCTCAGTATGCAGCACAGTCAGGACAGTGTGCATGTAGCTGAGACAGTGGACTGACCAGAATGGACATGACAGGATGATGAGAGAAGAAAAGTAGAAAAGGAGGGAACTAGAACGTCCTAGAAACTTCTAGCATTACAAGCTGTTGGTTCTGTGTCACTGGAGCATCAAATGGAAGATAGTTGAAGGGAGACAAGAGAGGTCGGCATATTTAGTTAACAAACGGGTGTGACAGATAATATAACGTATGCTGTGAGAATTATCTAAAGTAATGTAAACACTGGGAAGGGATGGGCCATGGAGAGCTTCAGGAGGGAGTACAGCCTTTGGAGTGGGTTGGACGGGGAAAGAAGCAGTCCACACTCAGGACTGGTACAATGTCTTGGATGAAGTTATGGAGGCACGGATTGGTCAATGCCTTTGAAGTGTGAGGTCTGGTTAACAATAGCACAGCCCTGAGGGTGTGGGCAAGGCTTACTACTCTTTAGATAGGAAGAAAGTGGAGCTGGGAAAACCAGAGAACAGGTTTCTACTTCGAAAAGGAAAGCAGGGATAATGTCAATTACCAGGACAGGGAGTATGAAAATGGAATGGGTGCAGAGAGAACACAGAGGGCTTGTCAGTTCTGGAATATGTGGGAATTTCTGGGGTGCACTGGCTAGTGCTATATAGACGCAGACGACGGATGCACAGAGCTCAAACTTCAGCAAAGGATCGTGTTTGGCCAAGCATCAACAGCAGGCTGAGGGCATAGCTGGCGAACGTTACTAGCCACAGCTGTCTCTCTGTGACCACTGCTTAGCATAGACCGTATGTACTGGACTAGCGCCCCATGCATTCACTGCTGGGCTAAAGGCAGTTGGGTTTAGTAGACCAACAGTAAGCATTTTATGAGAGACGGGCTTTGGGACTGGAAACTGAGGCTTGAAATTGGGCAGAAGGGGAGGAAAGGAAAACTGCATGGGAGAGGCCTTGGGTTCAGCAATCATGATGTCTGAAAGAGCTGGCTGAGAGGCATCTATGTCAGATAGCGCATTCAGGGCTATGGAGTCGTGAAGGCTTTAGAAATTCTTTAAAAATAGCTGGCAGTTCAATGAAGCACTGATAGCTGCTAGGTGTCTCTCTCTACTTGTGCAGCCAGGGCTACCCTGGAGAGGCTAGCCCTCTTAAAGAGGAGCCTAGAGACGGGAGGACTACAGAGCGAGGAGCTCTTGGCTACCTCCTCTAAGAAGGCAAAATAGCCTATGGCTTCCACAAGTGAACACATGGGTACCTGACAGAACCACAAAGCCTGTGCTTTAGGGCATGCACACAGAATGCTTAGTCACTGGGGAGGCTGGCATCCAGCAGCTCAGCACACAGCACTGGGTGCTAGCACACTCAGGGCTAGAATTGTGGAGAGATTGGAAGCCAGACCTTGGATTTTCATCAGCATAACTGAGCCCATAACATCCTGGAGAGTCCCTTTGATTCTCAAAAGTTCAGGTTTAGTCTATTTGTCCAGATTGCAGGTTATTCCCTGGATAAAAACAAAACAAAACAAAACAAAACAAACAAACAAACAAACAAAAATAATCTATAGGGGGCTGGAGAGATGGCTCAGTTGTTAAGAGCACTGGATTTTCTTCGAGAGGACCCAAGTTAAATTCCCAGAACCCACACGGTGGTTCATAAATGTCGGTAACCCTATTCTGGACCCTGTGGGGCACCGTAGTGTACACGTGGCATATATTAACACATGCAGGCAAACACACACACACACACACACACACACACACACACACACACACACACAGGAAAGAAAAGCAAATAAATCTTTTTAGAAAATAGACAACCTGTGCTCTTCTACGGCTTCTGGCCTCATCTGTACATGTTGGTGCTGGGCCCGACAAGCTGGCTCTAGAAAGGAGGGATTGTAAATATTTCTGGTTTCTCTGGGCATACAACTCCTGTGGCAGATCTGCTCGGTTTTGCTCTTGTCACACAAATACAACCCTAGGCCGTGTGGAAGTGAATTAATATGGCTGTGTCCTAAAGCAACTTTGTTTTTAAACGTGGGTAGGTTTGTGTATACAAATACATGTAGGCATGCAATGACAATTAGCCAGGGAAAGTGAACATGGAGGGGTATATGATAGTATTTGGAGGGAAGAGAGAAAAGTTTTAACTAAATTATAGTTGCAAAATAAATAAATAAAAAAGGTTAAGTCGATGGGCCGGATGCCACTCAGTTGGCAAAGTGCTTGCTGCAGGGGAGCGTTGAATCTAATTGCCACCGTAGAACTCACATCTAAAACTGGATGTGGTGTGGATTAACCTCGCAATCCCCACGCTGAGGAGGCAGACACAGGGAGATCGCTGGGCTCAGAGGCCAGACCTGCTGGCCAATAGACAGGCTCCAAAGTCCCAGCCAGAGACTTTCTCAAAAACAAAACAAAATGGTCAGTGCCTGAAGAAGGAGGCCACCTGGAGCAGGTCTCTGCAACACCTCCCTGCCAGCAAACACAGAAACAAAAGGGGAGAAGATAAAGTGCCTGGGGCATACAGCTCAGGGGCAGCTCCTTTGGCCAATCCTACTTGAGACTCTGAGCCTTAGCGCTGTCAGAAGGCGGTGTCGGTATGGGAGTCAGTCTCCTTTCTGTCTCAGTTTCAGCTTTATCTGGTTTGTTACTTATTCCTGCCCACTGGACCTCTAGACTATGGAGATTACACATTAAATGATGCCCAGAGAAGAGTCAGGTGTCCAGCCAATGGCTCACACATACTCGCACGCACTCACACCATAGTAAGAGAAAGAGAGGTTGGGTCACTTTCCTAGGTGTGACCGTAAATGGTGCTACCGCGAGTAAGAGCCGAATGGCTCCGGGCCCGCTTGTGGCTGCATAGGCTCTGGAGGGCTGATTATCAGAATAATTGAGATAAGAAAAAATTTAAAAGCTCAAATAGCATGTATTTTCCCCTCCAGCACTTGCTTTTTCTAAGCCTGCTCTCTCTTTCCTTGTGTAAGCTCTAAGAAAGGAAGCAGAATTGTTTGTGTGAAGTCCATGTTGATGCGCCAAACCAAACACACACCTCATTATTAAAAGGCAATAAAAATGGGTCTAGTTGGCAGTTCAGTTCCTACAAAAAGAAGTTGCTACGACTGCTTCCCTGGCCATCTTTCTGAAATAAGAGCTGTCTTTTTCTTTTCTTTTTCACAGTGTGGCCATGATGAAAAAGTGTTTAGGGTTAATGCTGTCCATAGTGTTGCCTGGTAAATGACAGACATACGGAGACACTCATCGTGAGGGTTACAGCTGCTGAGCGGAAGTGAAGGGAAACTGAGTCATTTCCTGAGTGAGAGAGCCCCTCACCTTTGTGTCATTTTAGAGCAGAGCTCCTGCATTTGATTTTCCTCAGCTTTCATGTTTCATTCAGAACTAAGGAGACTAAAGCAGAGGTGGGAAGGGCAGAGACCACTTTCCTACACTCACTGAGGGGCATTTTCTTTTCTGAGGTACTGGGTTATTCTTACGTAGAGCAACTGAAGTAAGTAGTAGTTTTCATATTGTATGGCTTCAGTGACTTAATTTTTTTTTAATTCCATGACATTTGTAAAGCACTTTAGCAGTGATTCTGTTAACTTCACTTTTTGCTGGGGAATTTGCTTTGGGGATTTCTTGTAGGTACTGAATATAAGACTATACATACGCTCTGGCCCACAGGGGTGTGTGAGGCTAGCCGACATTTAGAAAGCGTGCACATCCATCATGGGAAGCCACTCCCTTCTAAATGTTTGTCATAGATTAATTCAAGACCGGGGAGATGGCTGGGTAGGTGAGAGTAGTTGCTGCAAGGCATGAGGATCTGAGTTCAGGTCCCCAGAATCTGTGTGAAAAGCTACGCAGGATGGCGCACTGGATAAAGATGCTTGCCACTAAGCCTGCCCAACTGAATTTCATCCCCAGAACTCCTGTGGTGGAAAGAGAGAACCAGCTTCTCAAAGTTGCTCTCTGACCTCCAGTGTTTGCACTGGCCCCTAGGTGCTCCCCTTTCCCAGTAAAGAAATAAGTAAATGCATTTTCTTTTCTAATGCTTCTAATCACAGATATGATATAGCTGTGCATACACATTTAATCCCAGCACTGTGAGTGTGTGGGGACAGATCAAATGAGAGATCTGGTCTCAAGGCAATGCAGTGGGGAGTGACAGAGAAGGGCACTAAAAGCTTCCTCTGGTCTCTGTCTATATGCACCCGCACATACACAGGAACAGTTATCCATACACATGTGCACATTTTTTAAAAAAGGATAATTTGATTCTGATATTTGGGGGAAAGAACAGGACTAATATATTTTGAAAAAGAAATCATAAATTACTTTCCTTAATATTGTATCTGTGAAGACTCCTATGGGGATAGGGAAGGAAGCAGCTGAACTACAAACCCCCGTGGCCTAAGACCTCAGTCCTCTCTCTCCGCTCGTCGCCTGCTTCCTCGCCTGCCCGATTAAGGATGGCTCTTTGCAATCAAATAGATTAGATTCCAGATCTATCTGTCTCTAGCTTTTCCTCTTATGGCTTAGAAGGAGAGCAGTGGGATCTATCAAGTTCTGAGTTGAAGCAGATAACATCCAGAATCCTATGCGTGCCTCTGTAATGAGCCCCGTGCATTCCCAAAGTGCTTGAGAGCCATTTGTCTCTGACTTCATGGAGACTAGGGCCAGAATAGAGGAAAGGGCCTTCAAGATCACCTGACCAATTGGCAAAGCCACTGCATCACGGTGAAAGAACCCATGGCATCCTGACCTGAGCCCAGCCCCTGCACCGGCTCCCAGCGCGCCCTGGCTTTCTTCCTTTGAAGATTAGCTTGACTAGCAGCTACGTGGATCTTCCTCCTTTTGGTCTTTTCTGTTCTAGAAATTGCCCTTGATAGGATCAGGTGGTTGCATTAGCATCAGCCAGGGTGGTAAAGCAATCCGACCTCCTCTCTGGGTTCCTAGTCAATGTTTGTGTTTATTAAAAACGTTGGTGAGGACAGCTGCTTGGAGCCCTCTAGCCAAGATAATAACATTAACTGGCTTTGCTGAAAGATCAATATGAGTAAAGTATATAAATATATATATGTAAACATATATACATACATATATATATATATATGTGGGGGTTATTAAGGATGCCATAGAGGTTGCTAACTAAAGCAGTGACAATGGTTGAAGCAGACATTGAACATAGACTTAAATCCCTTGTGAAGTTCCTTTAAGAAATATTTGTAAATTCTTTTAAGCCTCCTGAGAAAAAATTCTGGAAGAAAATAGGAAGGTTAACCCAGAAACTGCCCCACTATCCTTCTGTGGGGGGTGAAATGGAGACAAACTGCAAGGGGGATGGGAGGAGGAAGACCTGTGTAGTGCATCCAGGGAAAGTCATTGAAAATGCTAATTCTGTGCCCACAGACGAAAACTTTGAAGGACAGGTCCTTGTCATTGGACTCCTCAAGAAACAGCAGAGCAGAAATAAAAATAGATCATTGACCAAAAATAGCCCTTTCCAACTGAGAAGTTTTAAAGGGCTGCAGCTTTTTTTTTTCTGTTTAAAAAATTATAAACCAGGCTTTTTATTTCTCACCCAGAGAACACTGGAGATGGATGTATAGATGGTTTATGGCTACAAATCTTAGGACTCTCTGTTGAAGTTAGGGGGAGACGGTTTTATTTCTGCTTATTCTCCTACTTTGGAAGAAAAAACCCACAATACTCAGGCCCATGTAATTGTGCTGTCAGTGGCTTTAGAGGCTCCTGTCTGTTAGCTTGCTGGTTTCTCCTGAGAAGTTAGTAGTTGAAAGTTAACCACCTTTGTTCTTTAAATGAGTAGTTTTGCTAACTGTGATAGTTAGAGCTATGGTCATCTACCTTGCACTTGAAATTGTTTTGGTGTGTTTGGTGATGCCTGTGAGCACACACAACCATGCAGGGCAGTGAAGAGGCCATAGGTTGAGTTGAGTGTTCTTCTATTATGATGAGTATTTGCATTTTTATTTCCTCTGTTAATTTCATACATGAGTACAATATACTTACATTATCTACATCTCTCCTCACACCGTTCCTGGAAATCCTTCCTCTACCTCACCTCCTAACTTCATGTCATCTTCATTATCTTCCTCTTCTTCTAGTATCTCTTCTTCCTCTTTTCCCCCACTTCCTTTTCCTCTTCCTCCCCCTCTTCCTCTTTCCCTTATTCCTCTTTTTATCATAGCCCACTGAGTCTAATTAGTGGTGCCTATATGTACATAGCTAGGGTACCGTTCATTAGACCATGGACAACCTATATGGGCCTCACTACTGAAGAAACTAACTTTCCTTTACCCGGTAGCCACCAACTGCCTGCAGCTTTTAAGCTACAGCTGGGCCCTGTGAGCCCCTCCATGCCACAATGGGCGGGGACTAACGTGATCTTGGGCAGGTTTGTGCCAAGAACCAGGGCTTTTGTGAGTTCAAATACCTTAGTTTTGAGACAATGTCTCTCACTGAGCCTGGAGTTCACTCACTGGCTGGAATGGCTTGCTATTGAGCTCCAGAGGTGCTGCTTTCTCTCCTTCACAGCTGGTATCACAGGTGCATGCAGTCACACCTGGCTGCTGGAGTCCGTTGTTTTTGAGCTCTGGAGTTACAGCGGGGTGTGTGGCTGATTGGCCGTGACATATGTCTAGACTGGGATGACTCAGCAATGGGCTGTCATGATAGGCATGGGCATACCACCCCTTAAAAGCAAGACTGGCATTACCGGGCAGGCTCGGCTTAGAATCCAGTTGCCCGTCCTCTTACTCTCTAGCATATAGTCATTGACCCAGCTCTGCTCCGGGCTCTGGGCACAGACATGGAAGCCTTGGCTACACTTGGCTTGCTTTTACTTCTGACAATGAGTCAAAAAGAGTAATGAGCTGTATGTCTTGGTGGAGCAAAAAAGAAAAAAAGGAGAAGACAGATGACAGACACAGACAGACAGACAGACAGAGGGATGAAGTGGTTTGAATTATAGTTTTACATAAGATCATAGTGAGGAGTGGCCCTACTTGTATATGACTCAAGGAAGTCCCGTGTTTTGTTTTGTCGGGGGCTCCAGGTAATGGGAACAGAGGTCGGCAATGGCATTGAAGTGATATTTCGTGAGGAGACAGCAGCGGGGGCTGATGTCTGAGGAGGAGGCACAGGGCATGTAGGTCATTAGGCCAGTGTCATGGCTTTGCTTTTCACTCTGAGCTCAAACCATTGACAGGATTTCAGAGAGAGAGAGAGAGAGAGAGAAAGAAAGAAGAAGAAGAAGGAGGAGGAGGAGGAGTCCACGTGGTTGTATGTTTCTGAAGGATCACTCTGGCAGCTGTTGGAGAATAGATTGAAGAAGGGCTGGAGCAGGAGAAGGAACAGCGTGAGGAGGCGGCTGCCTTTTCCAGCCAGGAGGAGGGAATGGCTTGGGCCGCAGGGGTAAACACAGCCGAGAGAAGTGGCTGGATTCTGGGTGTACTCAGGAAGTTGTGTCAACAGGCTTGGTGATGGTTTTGAAGTGACATAAGAAGAGAATCTTGAATCCGAGACTCAGCCTACAGTTTACACCCCCTTAGACAAGGAGCTGGGCCAGTGGATCAGACCCAAGCTGAGTCAGCCACACTTGTATGAAAAAGCCTGGCCTACACTGCGATGTCAGCACTGGGCACTGAGCAGCAGGGGGATACTTGGGACTCAAAGGCCACCTAGTCTAGCTGACCTGCTGATCTCCAGGTTGAGCAAGAGACTCCCCATCTCAAAGATAAAGTGGAAAGTGATTGAGGAAGGCATCTGCTGTTTCCCCCCTAGTCTATGCTTGCATTCACATGTGCATGCACACTTCCACACGCATGTACACATGCACAGGTATGCACACATACTTTAGTATCAACTTAACAAACATCAAAACATCAATTAAAGCACCAGAAAAAAAATTATACCTATCCTGTGCCCTAAAGATTAAAGAGCCTTTATTTGCCTTGTTCTAAGGGAATATATGCAGTAGGGATTATATCTCATTTTTTTTTCATACTATGTGGAAGAGGCCTGGTGCTGTTTGGTACTCTCAGCGAGCTTATACAGTCAATGGAAGTTCAGGCCTTGGAACTCAGGTTTCCTGCATTCTTAGCATCTTATAGCAATCCTCCTGGGTCAATGTTGGGGTTATAGCTTGTGCCGTCGCAGCATCTCGGTCCTCTGAGGAGCTGAGTCAGAATGAAGCATCTCTGATACTGTTGTTGGGTATTCCTGTCACGTGAGTGCATGTGAAGATGGAGCTGCTGACCTTCAGTGAGGTCCGTTCACCTTTGCCCTTGGCGTGTGCTTGTCTTGGTGACTAGGGTTTATTCCACCCAGTTTGAGTCACTTCACTTTCATCTTGCAACTGGGGTGATTGTTTGTGGCTTGAGGACACTCTAAATTTCTAGAATAAAGCAAGAATAGTTAATGCAACTAACGGTTCCTGCCGTGACTTCAAACCCCAGTTGCTAATGGGTCACCTCGATATCCCAGTTACTACCCTTCTATGAATGAGGGCAACACCTGGCAGTGAATTAGTGCATTGTGTTCTTTGGCATATTTAGAAAGATTGTCTCACCTCTTGACCTGGTGGGTGGATTCGTGGCCAAAGAGACTGGCAAAATCTATTTATGGAAAAGAATACACACACACACACACACACACACACACACACACACACACACACACACACACAACTCTACCCATTTAGTTCATCACACGTAATAACATCGAAACACCTTAACCTCAAAATCATTAGTCTTAAATATCTCAATCAATATGGATTCTCTCAGAAATCAATTTGCAGCTACAAATATGATTGTTTAATAATTCACAAGCTGTGGGCCTCCAGGCTAGGGAAGATTAGTGTGGCAGAAGGTACAGAGGTGGTTTTTCACCCCAGATAAGATTTCAATTAAAAGGGGACAGCATCTGTGAAATGTCCCTTCACAATAGCTATGTCTGTCTCTTATGTCTATATGTGTTTTGAGGTGTGTGTCCTGCTTAGCAGAGATCAATTCCATGGTGCTTCATTGTTCTTTCTCAGATGAGAGTTGTTTAGCTCCCTTCCTGAAGTATCATAAATATTTTATTAAGACAAATCATCGCAAATTTCGGTTTTACTTACTAGATTAAAAACAATAATTTTAAGTGGCTAATGACTGGTACTAGCTCACATGAACATTCCTTACTCCAGAAATGGGAATAGAGGGTGGGAGGACATATGCCGCTCAGGGGGTATCTGGTAACTGTTTCCTGGCTTTTTTGTTTGGGATGAAAGAGAGAGAGAGAGTGAATTTCATTTGGTAGCCTTTGCATGGGGGCCCTTTGCCTGATGGCATCAGTTTGGGTGACATGACGTAGCAAGGCTTGTGATTCCATCTCACATGGAACTTTCACAACCGGCTGCTGACTGTACATACACTTTATTTAGACCTGGCTTCATGCCCACTTTCCATCCCACCGTTACATAATGTGGGAACAGTATTTACTAATGGTCCTGCCAGGTCAGACTTTGGTTCTTCCTTCCCTGTCTCTTCTCCATCAACTTTTCTGGCCCATGAATCTCTGTAAACTGGCGTAAGAGAAGAACAGCGCCCCTCCCCCACCCGCAGACACTCCTCAGCCACTGACTGAAATGTTCTACATGATTTCATAACGGAATAGATAACTGTTGGGACGAGGGTTGCCAGGGTCACTGCTGTACACCCTGGAGGATGTCCTGTCACCTGAATGACTTGGTTCTGCCCCCACCCCGGGCCACACCCCCATGTAGGGCTGGGTGACCTTTCTGTCTATTTGCATAATCTTCCTTCCTTAGATTTATTCTCTGTGCCTGGGTCAAAAAACAGGGCTCATTAATAAACATTTATTGAGCACCAACAGGGTATTATGTTCCAGGCATATTCCCTTCCCTGTAGGGTTGGAATCCACAATTTTGGCTCCCAGCAGTCACCTCTGCCCCGATTTTGAGGAGGGCAACTTATCCAAGCAATTGAAAAAGGACATTCAAATATTTGTGCACTTCAAAGGGAGATAGTCCTTCATCTGAAATGTCCTTCTGCATGGCCACAACTTCTAAGTATTCCACTTGCCTCCTAAAGCAGAGTGAACTCCGGAGTCTCTCGATTCAGATAAGCCAGGATACGGTTAAAATATTAACACTCTCAGATAATAATTAGATTCTCGGGTTAAGCATCTGTGCAGTTAGGTATGAGGGCTAGGGAGGAGGGAAGAAACCCTCATAAAAGAGGAGAGCGTTGTCAAGGTCGTTGGCATGTCATTTTTAAAGTCACCGGGCTAGGTAGCCATTGTGCTAAAAATTCGATCAGTAGGCGAAGTTGAAACCGACACGATGTTGTTGGGATGTATGAAGCTTTTTACTGAAGCATGATAAATAATTGAAAATGCCTTCAGCAAATTCCTGCCTTAATGGGAAAATACTTTGTCATGCAGTTTTTCAATTAGTACCCACTAATTCAAATTGGTTTATCATTTAGCCAACTGCACATTAGATTTTTAGTGATGCATTTTTTTCTCATCTTCGTTTTTGTTTGTGGATTTTTCCAGTTGGTAGTAAAACTTGGACGGCTCTTCTAGCAGGTCTCCCAGTAGTTCTTGGCATTAAAAAAAAACCTATTGATAAATACCCAAAAAATATAGGGAGATAATCACAAACAGGGAGTCCATTGATTCTAACTCCAGTGAAGGCTAAAAGGCTGGAACAGTCAAACTCTGCGAGACTGTATGAGGAGAAGTGACGATCTTTCTTTGTGCCTTGGCTTCCCTTCAGACTCCAGGCCATGCACACATGTGGGTTCTGACAGAAATGCCACACCTCAGACGTAAAACCCTGTTTGCAGATTTCTATGAAAGGCCTAATAGTTAAAAATGAGGCACCTGAAAACCAGCCAGTCAATCAATTAGGTATTTATTAGGAGCTGAAGGTGAACTCATTGTTGGATTAGATCAATTGTTGCAGTCAGGAGAAAATAAAAGCGATTTATCTCTGTATGCCTCCACCCCATTTGATGGAGGGGAAAGCCAGGCCCAAAACAGAGTAGCCTAGATACCAGGAGGAGGTTCTCAGCCCTTATCCATCCAGTTGCTTACTGAGAGTCTTCACATCCAGGCCACTGATGGGACAAATGTCCTTTAATATTTACTGGCTCCCTCACCATTTAAATACAACGTCTATGACAGTATTAGTGATAGTCTCTACCATAGAGTAACAACCGGCACTCAGTAGACAGGAAATGAAGGAACGTGTGAATGAATGACTGACCTTCTCACACAAGGTAACAGGATGAATGACACTGGGAGGTCAGGTAGGAGCTGGTCTAGGTGAGGGAAGTGTGGAAACAGAGAAAAGAACCCTGCCAGATAAGGCATGGAAAGTAAGACCTTCATATCAGCATGCCCCAAGGTAGAATGCATAGGCATAAATCTAACAAAAGATCGGCAAGACATTTGTGAGCAAAACTGCACAACTCACGAAAGAAATCAAAGAACTAAACAAACAGATCACTATTCCAGATTGATGAGTAGACATGCTCCTTATCAATGGGACGTCAGTTCTGCCAGGCCCCGTCCACAGACTCACTGCATCACCTGTCAAAATCTTAGAAAGCTACTCTGTGGTATTGACATGCCAATGCTTAGATGCACATAGAGTCGCAGATGACTTAGGATAGCTGATGCAATACTGAGGAAGAGCAGAGCTGGAGGACTGACAGTGGCCTTCACTAGAAGTGCACAGTAGTCATGGCAATGCTGGGAGTGGATGGATCTGAAGGATGACAAAGGGCGTGGAGAGCCAGAACCACAGTACGATGTCAATGGATCTCCAGAAAAGAGAAGCACAGGTAATATAAAAGAGAACCAAGAGTTCCTGAATGAGGCCGGGACAGCAGGCGTGCACGTGCAGTAAGCAGATCCTACCCAAATATTATATTCTTCACAAATATGGTTCATACAACTAAACATAAGCGGCACAAGTACAAAAGCTCTGGAAGGCATCAGGAGAGGCGATGACATTTGCATCTACTGTAGCAAAGAATTTGGGGTGGGGGGAGTGACACCAAAATTACAATTAGAAAATGAGGGACGTATGCTATAGCATCAATAAAATTTTAAAATTGCTTCATGAAGGACACTGTCCTGCAAAAGAAAATGGGAAGACAGCTCACATACTGCGAGAAAAGATTTGCAAGCAATGTATCCAATGAAGGATTTTTTTTTACCAAAAAACTTAACCAATAATCCAATTAAAAAAATGTACAAAAGATCCAAACAGACACCACCAAAGTAGGTCAACAGATGGTACGTGAGCATATGAAGACACGCCACATTCTATATCGTTAGAGAATTTTAGATTAAAGGAACAGTGGTCAGGCTGAGACAAAGGATCGTGCTTAGGAAAAGTCGTGGTGTCTAGCTGAGACAGGTAGGCACGCAGGAGTGCTGAGGTCTGTGGCCTGAAACACGAGGAGGGCCAAACAGAAAGGAATTGGTCAGTGAGCTTACAGGCTGCGAGTTTATCCTTCTCGCTTTAGAATACACAGTGTTGGTGCTTATAAAAGCAACCACGCTGTGTGCAGTCGATTGGTTTGGCAACTGATGGCTGTCTGTGTAGGTGCTCAGCAGTGCGGTGGTCTTTACAACAGGCGATTTTAAAGAAAAGGTTGGGTCTAGCTTTACTCTCAGCAGAAGCACACTGGCGTTCCCTCTACTCTGGAGGTGAATGATGTGGGGGGAAGAAAAAGTGCAGGAGAAGAATCCGACAGGACAGTGCTCTGTCCATCTCATAGGTGAGCATGTGCCTGGTAGGGCTTCCGTTCCATGGCCAGCTTCTGCCGTTAAAGATGACTCCAGGAGGTGAAGTAGGACTTGAGGGTGAAGGGAAAGTATGTCAGCAAGACACAGCCCCTCAGAGAACCAGAGCTGTGGTGTGTGAGAAGCCTGGCCTACTCTCGGGGGCACAATGAGTGGATGCAATAAACCTTTGTCAGAACTTTGTCCTTCGGCCAATTCTTTCCTTGGCAAATATAACCCATGTCATCACTCCATTACTTCAAGCGTGGGGCTACACACTACAGTGTCCGCATTTTCTGGAGCTCCTGGGAATTGCAGACTTCTGGTCTCCACCCCGGACTGATCGAATCTATATTGTAACAGGGTCTTCAGGAACTTTATTAGTACAGTGAACTTGGAGACAAGTGGCCCGGAAGGAGGTAGAACTCAGACTGGAGTGAAACCTTAGCGCACAGCTGCACATCAAGCACCATCCTAGCACCTGCCGGCATCCCAGAGTGCTGCGTGCACACCTACACACTTGCAGAAGAGCAGTTCCCATCAGGACCAGGAGTGCATCTGACTGAGCAATCAGTCACTGAGAGGATGGGTTCAGGCCATAGGAAGGCTTATGAAACGTTAAGCAGTAGACAGAGGATTTAGAAGTGGGATATAACACATGAAAAGCCTGCCTCCTAGTCCTGTAGAAGCTGCATATCCTGAACAGCTGTAGGCCTGTTGGCTGAGGCATGGAGTCCAGGTTAAGACACCTTGTTGTCCTGGTATGGTAGTCCTGTTAGGCGAGTGTGTCTCTGAGTGTGAGGCGATCCTGGTAATGACATTCAAACTGGAATGTCTCCAACCAAGGGAGTAATGAAAAACGGGAAATTTTGAGTTTGAAGTTCTTCTACAGGGATTGAAAAACATGAGTCCGCTGGAAAGCAGCCAGGGTCACAGAACACCTTGGGGTTGACAGCTCAAGTTGAGGTCTGAATTTCAAGTCATTTGCATTGTTTAGAGAAAAGCTGTTTGAGGGGGGATTTTAGGAGATTAACCCTTGACACAGAGATGCTATGGTTGAGGGAGACACCAGCCAGCAAGTGTATTTTAAGTTACATAGTGCTTGACATGTAAACAATGCATTTGCCTCACATTTCCGTGGTTAATCAAAAACTAACTCCCCAAAGATATTTTGTACCTTCTTTCAAAATCTGACTCTCCATCAAATGGAATTTCTTAGAAAAAAATAAAAAGTAATGAAATGTGATTAGTGCAAATGTCTCTGAAATTTATTGTACTATTAAAATCCTATTGGGTCTTTGTTTATGAAATGTATTTTTCTGTATTTGAGGTTTAGGAAGGCGTGATAATGAGGCTGTGAAGATTCACGGCCTCTTTTCTATGGCTTAATTTAGGCTTTATATCAAATATGTAAAATAACATTATATCTTCCCACCACCTCTGTGCATCATACATTTTATTATTACTTTCCTGCCAGAGATTTTTCCCCTTCTTTTCTCCTCTTATAAATACAGAGCTACCAGAAGTAGAGACATTTTTAATATAGACAGCCATTATCTGGACCAGCATGAAGAGCTGGTCCTTCCAGGCCTGCCTCTTGGGTCAAGTGAACATAGGGTTATACTAAGTGTCAGTCACTGCCCTCCCTTCTCTGCACCTGTCCTCTGTTTAGCAAGTGCACTCTCCACTCTGTGCTGGCATTGTCTAAACTCCTCATTGCTTGTGAGCATCTCAGCAGAGTTGCCCATTGGGTACAGACAGACATGAGCACGCTAGACACACACTTTGCGGGTGGTGGTGGTGGTGGCGGTGGCGGTGGTGGTGGCGGTGGTGGTGGCGGTGGTGGCGGTGGTGGTGAGATTGGAAGAAAACGAATGGCTTCAGAAGGCAAAGTGCTTTGATGGGTCTTTCCAGGTAAGGCATCCTTCATCTTTGCAAGTGTGATTCTCAGGTCGGTTCCATGGTTTCTTTGCTCTTTGCCTGTATTATCGTGGAGATCTCACATAGTTCCAGAAGACAAAGACCAAAGCCCTACATAGGGTCAAGAGGTCTTGTCTGACCTCTCTCCATGTCTCATAGCTTATCTCTCCCTGGTGCCTTCTGCCCAATAAGGCTGCCCCGTTGCCTTCTCTTGGATCCTTCTTTTAGCATGGGGGTCTGGATGCACGTGCCTGTGGTAGTATCTACTTAGAATCACCAAGACTTGCTTTGTCTAGTTATTATGTCTTCCTCTTTAAAAGAGCACTCTCACACTCCCATCCTCTGATAGCCTTGCCTGGCTGTCCTGTCTCCTGCGAATCCTTCGAGCACTTCCAGATCACTTACTTTTATAATACAGTTTTGAATAATTCCCTTCCTTCCCATGGAACAGATTCTCTGAGGCTGAGACTGTGTTCTCCCAGCATGCACTGCAGAGCCCTGCACAGAGAAAACCTTCTACACACGCCCTGTGGGGGCCAGTGAGCACAGTTCCAGCTCCCCTCCTCCAAGCGTCTCTACAGGCAGCCTGCATAGTTCCTATCTACCACGATGTGATCAAAAGGCTTTTATAGGTCAGAGGCCTGTTTTAAAAACTTTATTTGGAGATAATGAAGGGAGAGAAACAAGTTCAAGTTTTACAAGATGGAGAGAACTAGTGCTATCTAGTGGGGGGTACTTGATGTTTTCAAGTCCTTGGAGACCCCAAGAAAGATGGCACAAGCGAGTGTTAGTGAGCCAGCCCCACCTGCCCTGAGCCCAGTTCTGAGGGGCAAAGCTGCTCCCATCCTCCCCTCCCTTCCATTCAGGCAAGATTAATTCTCTAAAGCAATGATGGTTTACAGCCTCCGAAGGCAACTCTGTCACCTCTCTTGTCATCCACACTACTTTCTGGACACTTCCTGCTGCCTAGTGCAAGTTGCTTTCACTGCCATTTGAAAAGCCCAATTGTCCTCTATATAGACAAACCACATGTACCCTGTGCCTTACAGTGTGCAAAGTGTTTTAAGAGCAGCACCTGGTTAGGTGTTCCAGAAAGTGAGTGAGTTGAATTTTATTTTCTTTCCTTTCACAATACAGCCGTGAGCAATTATGGAAAGTGCTCAGGGCCTGGTGGCTCCCACATGGCACAGGTAGGTCTTAAACCCAGATGTTTGGGTGTGTGAGCTGCAACGTCAGAAGCCACTGTTCTCCTGCTCTCATCCTTCCACAGGTGATACTGGCAAAGTAGCCCTGGAACAGGACAGCTTTTCAGAATGCTTCAAAACAATTCTATTTTGAGGATTCCTTACATTGTGGTTCCTATGCCTGCTGCTGTTTCTCTGCTTTGCTTTTTCAGTGACAAGATTTGTTAGACTAACAGCATCTTTTAGAATCTAGCACCAAAAACCTTCATTGCTTGTGGGAACCTGCTTTCTGCAGAGTGAGGCAGCAATGCAGGACTTTACTGGCTAAACCTGTGGTCTCAGATGTTTGTTAGCAGTCCTTTCTATGCCATGCTGTCAAATGGCATCTTTAAACGTTCACAGATAAGGGCATTTTGGGCACTTAGCTCTACTAAACCCCACTCTCTTGGAATGAAGATAGAGAAGAAATGACAGAAGCTTGAAGAATCCCAATGTTCCCAGATGGGGAGAAACAGTCAGGTGACCAGTCCAAAGTGATACTCAACAGCCTCCCCTGCCCCTGAGGTTCCCAGCTACTAGCATGCTGCCTGTTTGAAGAAAAACAGCTGTTTCTCCATGTCCCCTTTTTCATTGTATTACTTGTATATTATTAGTGGCTTTTTTCTTCCCTCCCTCCCTTCCTACTTCCTTCCCTTCCTCCCTCCCTCCCTCCATTCCTCCCTTTCTTTTTGGCACAATATTAAGTAACTCAGGCTGGCTTTAAATTCACCCTGTAGCTGAGGGAAAACCTTGAGTTTCTGATTCTCTTCCCTGCACTTGTCAGGAGCTGAGTCACAAGCATGCACCACCACGCCAGAGCTACGTGTGTTAGCCATAGAACTCAGGGCTTCACGTGCACTAGATAAGAACTCTACCAAAGGAGCTGCCTCATCCGCCTCGTGTTCATTACTTTTGTGTCACTGTGACTAAATCCAAGACAGAGACATCTTCAGGGAGTGAGGGTTGATTTTGGCAGTGGGTACAGACAATGTGGCACACAAGCTTGTTCAGTAGTGATGACAGGTCCCAGAAGTGGCTTCTCATATGGTACCAATCAAGGGAACCAGACACAGGCTGGGATAGAACACTCCAAATCCTCTTCTTGGAGGCCCCTCGCTCTGGCCGACTCTCCTTCCCCAAAGGCCCCAGAACCTTCTCAAGCAGCATCGCCAATGAGATGTAGGGGCCTGTCAAGGGTGTTTTACATCAAAACTCTGGGAAAGTCTATCTAGGCTTTGTCTGAGAGTTAGAACAAAGCTTTAAAACTTAGGCTTTCTGTTCAGGGTTGTAATAAGGGGAAGAATTTTGTCTGGAGTATATAAATTATCCAGCTATTGTTTAGGAATAATCATCAAATTTTTTTTCTAGGAAAAATAATTTCAATAGTGATCTTATCATGAGAAGCCTACTAGGTAATTCTTTTAAAGTGAGTAATCTGTAGTAAATATTATGCCATAATTTGGGGTGTGTGTGTGTGTGTGTGTGTGTGTGTGTGTGTATGTGTGTGTGTGTGTATTTTCTCTTTTAGCCAAATGGTTTTCAATAGCAATTACTGAAGTGTCAATGACCTTCTCATTCAACGGAATTAAAAAACTTAAATGAAGTTTTACTAGTATCAGTCTTTGTTGTCATACAGGTAATTGAGAACAAGATGTATGCTACAACAATGCCATCTATGGTCAGTTGCTTTTCTTTGAAGCAAGGTAAAATTTTGCATGGGCTTCGACAAAGAGCAGCCTAAAATAAAAGCCCAAGTGTGTTAGCTTCTCCTTTAGCGCTTGTGTAAAGAACTAAACAAACAGGATGGTTGAGGAAACCCCCGTGTAAGCAGCTGGGGAAAGTCAAGACCCTACTTTAAAAACAAATTCCCCACAGGAGATAACAAATGTGCTACATATTTTCTAAGCGCATATGGCTTCTTCCTTTTTCTGTATTGTGTCCTTTGATGACTTTTTCCTTTTACTTAGATTGAATTTTCAGTCTTTTCCTTCATGGCTTGCTTTTTAGTTATTGTGAGAATAATACTCTTTTGATGATTGGACAGTCAGACAAATATTCATTAGTATTGTCTGCAGGATCTGGAAGTTTGCTCTTTGTGGCTTCTAAGATGCTTTGATTTGCTGTTGTGTGGAGAGCTGGGAGGAGATTCTCTAAGATGACTCATGTCAAATGTCTAGGAGGCATTTCTTGAGGAGCCCACCTCTTCCTCACAGCTGTGGGGTTTTCATCTGTGGGTATAGAGTTTCTGTCTAGTATGGTCCCTATGTTAGAACACTCTGTGATGCTCTCTGTCCATTACCCTCTCATCGGAGAAATAACATTCTGTGAAACAATAGCTTTCTGATATATTTGTGTGTGTCGTGGCAGCAGGAAGATGAACAAATAAATGCAATGTATTCACACAGAGACATGCAGGGGAGCTGTGGCATTCGTGATGATGGCGACCAGTGACTCAAAGGTGTGCAGTCTAGTGAGAAAGCAATAACCAGAGAGGAGCTCAGACAGCTGTCCTAGGGTTGTGTAAAGGAACAGAACTGACTGACTGTGTGTGTGTGTGTGTGTGTGTGTGTGTGTGTGTGTGTATGTGTGTGTGTGTGTATGTATATATGTATGTATGTATTATGTATGTATGTATTTAAAGGGGATTTATTAGTGTGGCTTATAGCCTGTGGTCCAAGTAGTCCAACAATGCTGCCTCCCCATGGAAAGGCCAAGAATACGATAGTTGTTCAGCACACTAGATTGGATGCTTCAGCAGTCCCAGTCTGGGGCTGGAGTCCTGAAATTTCTAGAGAACTGCTGGTTTTTGGTCCATATTGGAATCACAAAGAAATAGGTTCTAATACAAGCGATGGAGCCCTTCAGCAGCAGGGTAGATGAACTTGGCAGCCAGGTGAGGGCAGGCAGGCAGAAACCAAAAGCTTTTTTCTTCCATGTCCTTTTATGTGGCTGCCACCAGGAGGCATGGCCTGGATTTAGGGTGGTTTTTCCCAACTCAGATGATCTAATCAAGAAAATCCCTCATTGATTACAGATATAGTCAAGCTGACAAGCGAGATTAGCCACCTTAACTGCAGAGTGCTATCTTGCAGCAATAAAAACCAGAATATTTTAAGAAGGCATTTGTGTGACAAAACTACTAAGGAAATCAGAGAATAGTTTTGCATATTAAAGGTGGTATTTACACCTCAGAGGAGTGGGGCTGTGTATGAGTCTGGCTGCCTAGCAGAAGCTTTGTGCTTGGGCAGTAAGCCTGGCTTACACCAGGAACTAGTACAGGAAAGTGCCTTGGATTCCTACATTGCATACAGAACTTATGTGGGGTGTATTTCCTCCTCCTATGGCACAAACAAAACCTACCATCCACGTGTAGGCATTATAGTGATCTTATAGAAGCAGTGCAAGGCCCTAGAATGTTTTCTTTTCTATGAACTACATACTTCTTAAATCTTCTAGTTCTAATTTAAGTTTACACACATCCCAAACTGATAAGACACAATAAAGCTAAAACCCTGACGGTAGGAGAGACGAGCAAAGAGGATTTAACTTAAATGTCCATCACTTCACCCTAATCTGCAAAGTAAGAATATCCCTTAGGGGTGTTTTGTGAGGATTAATATGTAGCGGGCACCTATAAAGGATACATTGCCCGTTTTATTATTACTACACTCAACAGGATCTTTATTTGTGTGAATGCTCAGGTGCATATATTCATCACTTTCCCCATTGCTGTGACCAAGTAGCCTACAAGAATTACCCTAAAGGAGGGTTTTCTTTGAGGTTGTCAGGTACACTCTACCATGGAGCAGGAAGCATGGCGCCCAGCATGGGGCAGCTGGCCATGGTGCGTCTGTACTCAGGAAGCAGAGAGCTGACTGAAAATGGGGCCACAGTGTACACCTTCAAACTGGTCTCCTGTGACTCATATCCTCCAGCAAGTTTCCCTCCCCTTAAAATCTTCCAAAATAGTGCCACCAGCTGGGGACTAGTTCACAGATGTGAACCTATGGGGGATATTTCAAATTCCAGCCAATGGCTTTTAATTTGAAGATGTTTGACTCACACATGTCCTCATTAGTTTTGACAAAGCCTCTTGACACAGCCTAGAGTCACTGGAGAAAGGAATTGTTTAGATTGGTCGGTGGACATATTGGTGAGGGACTAGAGCCTAGTGGATTGTGAGTGATACCATCCCTAGGCAGGTGGTCCCGGGCTGTAACAAAGCTTGCTGAGCTTTAAGACTTGAAACCTGAGAGAGGCAGCTGGCCAGCAGCAGCCTCCACAGGCCCTTCTATACTCCCTTACCTAGGAAGTGAGTTCCCTGGTGAAAGACAACTGGGATATAAGAATAAGCCAAGTGGGCTGGAAAGATGGCTCAGAGGTTAGGAACACTGACTGCTCTTCCAAAGGTCATGAGTTCAAATCCCAGCAACCACATGTTGGCTCACAACCACCTATAATGAGATCTGTATACATAATAAATAAATTAAAAAAAAAAAAAGAAGCCAAGCAAACCCTCCTTTCCACAAAGTTACTTTTGAATAAGGATGATACTAGAAAAAAAAACCTGTTTATTTAAACTACATTTAAATATCATAGATTTTAAAACACTGCCTGCTTGAAAGAAATAAATGTAAGATTATAACTTAAGTAGTCAAATTTACGGCTTATAATTGATAAGTAACAACTTGTTTATTTAAGTTGATAAATATTTCAGATGTACAACCTTCTCAATATTTGAGAGGGTTCAATTTTTGTTGCGAGTAGGAGACCAGGGATGAGCAGGATAGCTGGATAGCGACCAGGGAACTCATTGTTTGGGTTTTGGTATAGGAAGAAAAGAAAAAAAACAAGAAGTAGGTAGGGACAGTAAGAAAAAAGATGGGGTCAAGATGAGCACAGAATAAGTTTTGGCTTCATCTTAATAGTTCTATGAAGAAGATAAAGTTGAAATTGAGTATAAAGAAAATGGAGGGTGTGGTTGCTATGTCATGTAGAATATTGTAAAGACCAGAAGGAAGTGAGAACATACGTGGGTGTCTAGCACCAGAAGTTTCCCAGGAGTCTCCAGCTGTGATGATGGCCTGCTCGTGGACCATGGCTGAGGTGTTGGCAAAAGGCTAAACTTCCCTGTGAGGGCGAGCTCTCAGGACTGAGTGCCCAGAAGATTGTGCTGTGCTGAGGACATGTCGAGGCTGGGACTTTTACAAGGAGATACATTTGCTATTGGACTGCTTTGAGCTTAATAATGGATTTGAGCAGACATATTACAAAGAGAGATATAGAAATCACCAATAACATGCAAACATATCAAAATCATTGGTTATCAAGGAAAGGTGAGTTAAAACTACAGTAAAGGGGCATTTCATACTCAATGAAATACTAAAGTGGAAAGAAACAGTACAAATAAATTCCTGTTGACAGTAACCAAGTGTTCAACAATCAGACAGGTTCTGAGCTTAAGTCTGTGTGTGTGTGTGTGTGTGTGTGTTCACACACAAATATTTGAAAAACAGGTAGTTTATAAGAAATCAAAATTTCTACCCTGTTGTGAAAAAAGGAAACAAGATATTATTTCCACCACCAAAAACAATCACCTTATTGTCAGTTCCTGGAATCTGTCAAGGTAAAGCTTTGACAATTGAAACCGTGGCACACTGTCCTCTGCCAGGTGACTGACCAGGCCATGTCAGGAGGGAACCTGTAGAGTGACAACAGTGTCCTCGGCTTGATTTCTTTGGTTTTGAGAATGTACGAATTTGTAAATATTTATCAAATTTTACACCTTACTTGTGCACGTAATGCATGTGTGTGGTGTATATGTGTGTGTCTGGATTTGTGTGGGTGCACATGTATGTGGCGGCCAGAAGTCACTGTTGGTTTTTTTTCTCAGTTCTTCTCCACTTTGGTTTTGGAGACAGGGGCTCCCACTGAACCTAGAACTCACTGGTTCGGCTAGGCTGGTCATCCAGAAAGCCCCAGGAATCTGTCTGCCTCACCCCCCCCCTACCCCCGCCACACACACACCCCGGTGCTGGGATACAGCCACACCCAGCTGATAGATGGGCATTGCAAATCTCAACTCAGGACCTCTTGCATAACTTGCAGCTTACTGATGAAGTCATCTTCCTAGCCCTAATTTATAAACTTTAAATTTGACATGTTTTATTATAAGCAGTGCTTAATACATTTACTAATAACTGAATGTTCTCACTGTCAAAAGGAAAGTGCTATCTCTCTTACAGAAGAGGGCAAAGATGGATACAAAGATGCCATTATAGTGGTCTGGGGAGAGGAGTAATGGTGACATGGACCAGGACGGTAAGGAGAAGTCGGTGAGACCTGGTCAAACCTGAGTGTATCTTGAAAGAAGAGGCAACTGACTTGTGCAGGAGACATTAGCAAGAGTAGACAAAACTTCTGAAGCCTTTTGTTCATGCTGCCAGAAGCTGGAAAAAATGGAAGGAGAGGTAGATTTGGCTAAAGGATGTAAACTAGAGTCATTTTAATAAATATTTGAGGTTCATATTAGTTATCCAAATGAGTGTTCTAAGTAGGAAGATCAGTAAGTGAGTCCTGAGCTCTGAGAAGACATGACAGCTGAGGTTAGCTTTTAGGGGGTTGTTAGGTATCCAGATTTTACAAGGAGCAGCTGTGACCGTGTAGAGAGGGAATATTGAGACATCGAAGGGGAGGTCTAAGGATTTGGCTTTTTACTACTTATGGCATAATAAAAATGAAATATAGTCAACACAGAAGATGGAAAGCCCAATTCAACAAGAGACCATCAGAACCTGTCCATACCTACAGCCACCTTTGCTCATTAGTCAGAACTTTTGATCACAGTGACCCAGTGTTTCTTAGCCTATTTGTAAGCCTGAGCTCTTCCTCTCCCACAGGGTTTAAACACTCTGCAATTTCAAGACTTACAGAATTCTAAAGTTTCATTTATTTATTAAAATTGTTCCCTGACTGAAAGCCTGTGACAGGTCAGTGATAGCCACTCGCTTCACGGAGGCATTTGCTCACAAGCGCCCTGACTGTACTGTTCTATCATGTCTTGCGAAAGACTTGGCCATTTTCTGCTGTCCGGGACTGAGAGCTAGACACAGCCCAGGCTAGTTCCTTCTGAACCGGTTAGTTTTCTTGAGGCTGTGACCTCAAGAATAGTGAATGAGCAGTGACAGGAAGGCAGGGACTGCCGGTTTGGCTTACAGTTCAAGGGGGATGTAGCCATCATGGTGAGGAAGGGACTGCAACTGGAGTGAGAGGCTGCTGGTCAGACTGCAGTCACTCAGGAAGGGCAAAAGGAACAGGAAGTTAGCATGCGCAGTAGAGCCTCAAGGCCCACCCCCAGGGAACCACTTGCTCCAGCAAGGGTCTAGCTCCCGGAGGTTTTATAATTCTCTCAGTTGGCATGACCAACTGAGGATCGGGTAGTCAAGTGTCTGAGCCTGGGGGTGGGGGTGGGGGAACATCTCACTTCCAAAATGCAATATGCAATGACTTTATGTTCAACATAGCATAACAGCCAATCATTTAAAAAGACATTTGAAGAGGCTCACGTTTCAGTTAAGTCCAGCTCCACGTGCTATTGATGGTGGAATCAAATGACTCCTAGTTCCCAGTTCCCTAACGCTCCAGCGTACTCACCTCTGGGGTGGGATGAGAAGGGCACCTTCCTCCTTTGCCTGCCAGCTGGCAACTGTCTTAATTGAGGAAGTGTGTGGATGAGCAGGGGTCATGGCCAGGTGTACACAATAGCCTTGATGTTCCACAGTCTGCAGCATCTTTACCTTTAGAGCCTGATTGCATCACCAGAGTATGGCTCACTGCATCGATTGCTCAAGCCACGGTCTTTGAAAATTATATAAAATCCTTTTGCTAACTCTTGCTTACATCCAGTCATGAGGAGCTTTGGGGTATTTTGTTGTTGTTATTGAAAAATATCACAATTCACTCTGCCCTTGCTCTCCTTGAAAGTGCTGCAATTTATCACCTTAGGCATCAGGAACTAGGGACAGGGACTGAGAAGTGGCTTCTGTAAGCACTTGCTGCTCTTGCAAAGGATCTGAGTTCCAGTCTCAGCACCCCCAATTGCAGGTGATTTGACACCCTCTTCTGGCCTCTATGAGTATTGCATGCTTGTGGTGCACATATATCCCATGCAGACAAAACACTCATACCTAAAATAAAAATGAATACATCTTAAAAAAAAAAAAAGAACTATGAATAAAGGTCGTATTTCTAGGGTACACATTGAAGTTGACCATACTTGGTTTTGCTGGATCTAGTTTAGAGTGTCTTCACAGAACATTCTGGAAAATGGTCACCAAGAACGTGTGAACACGGGGCTTCAGGAGAACGGGGCTATAATGTAGTTTAAAATGAATTTTATTATGCATTTTTAAAGAATGAAGTTTTGCATTTAAAATACTGATGAAGCTAGTATATAGTTTATTTCTCTCAAAAGTTTTAAAAAAGATTTGTATGTATTTATTATTTGATTTGTTGTGGATATGGGTGTGGGTGTTCCTGCCACAACACATGTATGGCAGCTAAAGAACAAATCTTAGGGGTGGATTCTGTCTTTTTACCCTGTGGGGATGAAAGTCGGGTCGAGGTTTCCACCACAAGGGCCTTACTTGCTAAGGCAGCTCACCAGCCCTTGTCTCATAAATTTAAAACATGGTGAAGTGAGAGATTGTGATGCAATACGTTTTATCAACCAATGAACCAAGGTGTCTATGAGCTGATACCTGATATGCGTGGATAATCTCAATCTCTCTCCCTCTCTCTCCCTCTCTCTCTCTCTCTCTCTCTCTCTCTCTCTCTCTCTCTCACACACACACACACACACACACACACACACACACACACACACACACACATCAACTGAGAAACGGGAAGGAGAGTGAGGTCCATAAACAATCCAAAAAAATGCTACTATTGTATAGCATTTGGCTTTTTTTTTTCATTTTATGTAGGCTACTTAATGATTTTTATTGTCTTCCAGATTCATAAATAATAAATAGTGAGCTTGACGTGTGTGTGTGTGTGTGTGTGTGTGTGTGTGTGTGTGTGTCTACCTTCAGGGGTGAGAAGAGCACGATGGGTCCCCTGCAGCTGGAGTTATAAGTGGTTGTGAGCTGTTTGATGTGAGTGCTAAAAGCTGAACTCAAGTCCTCTGGAGGACCAGCAAGTATGCTTAATTGCTGAGTCATCTTTCCAACCCCAAAATGTGCTGGCCAGTTTAAAATAAAGCATGAGAATATTTGAGCTAAATTTTATAGGATTTTAAGATCCACTTACATCCTTTCCGTTTGATAAGTGGAGTGTTGCCTGTACAGTTCCCTGATTTATGGTGACACCATGTCCTTTCAGAGACAACAGTGTTATGTCACTGAACCTGAAGTGGTGAAGTAAAAAAGGCACCTGAATAATTATGGGCCTGGAAGATCTCACTTTAGTTCATAGGGAAGCTAACAGGGTTGAGAGGGAGAATTGTGTCCAGGCACAGGGGCCAGAACAGAAGCAGAGAACTCCTAGGATCATATATATATGATCATTGGCACAAGCAGAAATTTTACCCTCAGCATTTTCCTACTATGCTTTGGGAAACGAAACAAAAAATAATGAAAGGGTGATAAAAGGCCAGCAAGGCTTTGAAACTCTGCACCGTCGCATGCCTAAGGAAGGCTTTGGAAACGGGTGCGTACATAAACAGCAGCAGCTGCAGCCATGGAGGCAACTGCTCAGCATATGTAAGTGCAGTTGGAAAGTCATTGTCTTGCAGAGAATGCTCGAAATTGGTCCCTAATGGCCTTGGTTTTTGTCATATGGTCTTGATTATAAGGCTAAAATTGCATTGCCATGCCTTTAGTGTGAACGAGATGGATGGATAATTACTACGTGCGCTGAATCCCTTTCTGCATGGGGGAACTAGGACATCCTCTGGCCACAGTAGCTACCATTTCCACTATCTGTCAGAAAAGCTCAGAGAGGCCAATTCATCACCATCCTGGTGGGGAGAAACGGATTTGGGCTTCTTTAGCTGGGTGTCCACACTTCCCTTCCATATGCATATGCAAATTGTAGACCCACAGAAGTGGCCAATGGGAGTCCAGTGAGGAAGTGCATAAAGTAGCAGGGCCAGTACTGGAAAGGAGAGGTCAGAAAGTGCTTTGGTAGCTTTTTAGAAAGTGTCTGATCTTGGTATTATCTGTGGGCATAGCCCTACTGAAGGACTGAGGAAGATCCTGGGGGTCGCTTCCAGATGGTGTAGGAAGTTTTAAATTATGGACAATAGGAGCTGTCAAATAAGCAATGTCCGCAGTGATTTCAGATTGGGGAGATGGTTCAGTGGTTAGACACACTTTCCCCCCTTGTAGCAGGCCTTGTGTTGGTTCCCAGCATCCACACAGTGGTTCACAGATGCTCACAGCCTGTAATTCTAGTCCCAGGAGCCCCAACACCCTCTCCTGGCCTCCGCAGGCACCAGGCATGGATGTGGCACACGTTCATACATGTAGGCATTCCTACATGCACATAAAACAAAAATAAGAGATAGAGGGGGGGAGGAGTTAGAGGGGGAAGGGAGAAGGGGAGGGAGGGGGAGGAGTGAGAGAGGGGAGGGAGAGGGAGAGAGGGAGAAGAGGGAGAGGAGGGAGAATTTCTGTTTGTGAATTTTGCTCCTTGAATAGCCTCCAGGGGCCTCTTAAAGGTGAAATAACAGTACTAACAAAGTGCCAGCTGCTGCTGCTGCTGCTGCTGAGGATGAATTTCATGGCCATTTAGAGCCACAGCCAGGTCCCACTCTTCAGAAGAATAAGTCTAATCCGAGAATAGACATGGATCTGGGAGAGGGTCTGTGTCTAAAATCAGCCTAGGAAGGCTTTGTGATCACAATCTATAGCTTGTCACCCAAAGAACAGTGTGGGCATTGGAAGCTCTGCACACCGACTGATCAGGTCTGGGCAGCTACACAGCCGTTATGCTAGTCTAACTGTGAGTGTTCTGCTCCAGTGATGATGGAAGCTGGGGAGCAGCCGGGGCATTTAACTGAGGATGGTACCTGCAGGATGGCTCTGAAGGTAAAGGCCGCCGAGCCCGAGAACTGGGGTGAACTCCAGGACCTACGTACATGGCAGAAAGAGAGAAGGCAAAATCAGCTGTCCTCTGGCTTCCATGCATGTGGCATGATGCGCACCCCCAAAATGAGTGTATACATAGAATGACAAAGAAAATTAAAAATGAAAACGGAAACTAAAAATGGATTTTCTTTGTATATTTAAGAAAAGGGGGTATAGAGAACAGAGGACTAGATGTGCATATGTGTTCATGTGAAGGGGTATAAGGAACAGAGTACTCTCTGTGCCTATGTATACATGTATATGTGTGCTCATATGTATGTACATATATATGTATGTATATATATGTGTGTATATATGAGAGTGTATATGCATATATAGTATGTGTATGTACACATATATGCATGTGTGCATTATGTATATATGTGTACATACGTATGCATGTACATATATGTGTGTACATACGTGTGCATGTATATATATATATATATGCATTGTGCATCCCTCTGCAAAAAGGATCAGACAACAGTAATAGTTGATCTGGCATACTTAATTGCAAGCTTTTATTTTATCATATCGACATAGTGATGCAGTTTGGTTGCTCCCATTATTACACTGTATAGTAGTTAAATCCGGGATTCTGGGGCAATAAAACATGAGGGTTATACTATCTGGTGCTGTTTTTAGCTTTCATTTCTATCGAATGCTGCCAAATTAGTAGCATTTTGTGATTCCCGATTTAGCTCTCTTAATAAGAAGCAGAGCTAAAAGCAGCCAACCAAGCAGCTGAAGTCTCATCACAAGCCAGTAAGATCAATAAGCTAAAAAAAAAAGTATGAAAAGTTTTTGAGTGACAGCTTAAAAATGGAAAATTTAAATATATACCACTGCCTTCTGCTCCATTGTATAACACATAAAGCCCACTTTGGCAGTGCGTCTTTAAGCAGTCAGGAAGGTGATTTATTCGAATTGTGAGATTTGTGTTTATGCTCCATGCTGTAAACTATGCTCAGAGCTATATATCTGTAGGAGGTGATACCAGCAGTGTTACCCAGGCCAAGCATTGCTAGTATTGTTCAAAGTGTAGTTTATTGGGCTATAAATAGGAATGTCACTATTGACACTTGCTGCATTATCTAAGTCCCCGAATAGCTGGTGTGTGCTGTTTTCCAGCTGCAGAGCAAGGACTGCTCTGTGCACAGACCGAGGTGTTGCGTCTGTTCAAGGGGTTCAGGTAGAGGAACTCATGTCAGTCTTAAACGCTTGTATATCCTGTGACCATTAACTGTAAAGCTTGATTCCATGCTCAGCATCCCATATATCAGGGGCTGGAGAGGTGGCTCAGTACTTAAGAACACAGGCTGGTCCTCACTTAAGAACACAGGCTGGTCCTCTAGAGCGTCTGGGTTCAATTCTCAGCATCCACAGGGAGGCTCACAACCATCTGTACCTGCGGTTTCAAAGCATCTGATGCCCTCTCCTGGCTTCTATGAACACTGCATGCAGCAGTGCTCAGAAATACATATAGGCAAAACACCCATAAACATAAAAACAAATCTCTAAGAAATACATATGTGGGAGAAGTAAGGACTCCATACATTAAAAACCATATACGAGAGAAGCTCAAAGCTAAGCTAAACAACAGGAGTCCCTGGGAAATGGTCTACTTCCTGCAGTCAGAAGCCAGTAACACGCTCTCCTGATTTTCCCCTTAACCGGATATTTATTTCATAGGCATTGGTTGTATTTTTCTTAGCTATGTTCTTGTGTAATTTATGGAACATGATGAATATCTTCAATAATTGTGCAAAATAGTCTGTCTCACAAATAATAACCATTGCCTGAAATATCGGGGGACAGTTTCTGAGTAGGAATTGAGCATGAGTTCCACATCTTCTGTGTCCAAACCGTGACTTCATGTTGGTAGGACGTTTGCTGTTTATTTATCGCTTCATCTACACTTATTTGCAGATTGATTCCTGCATGGTGGATGGTGTTGCCATACACAAGGAAACTTAATTTCTTTTGTTGAAAATCAAGACAGTATTTCAAGACTGTTTGAATTTCGCCAGATCCACTCTCCTTTATTAAAGGCAATAAACAATAAGAAGGCCCTTTCTTAAATCTTATTTTAGAAATCATAGGCAAATAGACACATAAATCGTGAGTATGGTAATTTACCTAGGTGTTCCTAATGTGGTGCTGTAGAGGCCAATGATGTTCTCAACTAATTTCCCACATCATTAGAATTGGAAGTGAACAGTGGTGTCTGGAAGGTCATTTCTTCATGTGTTAGTTGCACCAGCTACATGGCAGACTCTGTACTGGCTTCTGGGTGACTCTACTTGTCTCTCTCAATTCATGGAGACTGAGAGCCTTACAGATACCCAAATCTTAAATCCTCAAATGCTTTATAAAAGAGTGTGCTAATATCCCTAGGTTACTTGCATATTAAGTATGATATGAACATTACAGGAATAGTTGTATTGCATTTGTTAGGGGAAATGACAAGAAGTCTGTGCATGTCAGTACAAATTTTTTCCTGAGTATTTTTGTTGTGGATGAGTTGAATCCACCATTGTGAAACCCAAGGATCACTAGGGACCGTAGTCATGGTAAATACAGTATCTTTATCCTAATGACACTGTCAGCTCACACCACATTGGAGGAGATAATGCTAACATTGTGAAAAAGTCAACTTTATCTGGAATGAGCCAGAGAAAAATCAAATACAACAATCATGTATGACCAAATGTATATTTATTGCCTTTTGTCTTCTTGTGAATGTGATAATGTGGTACAGAGGCCACAGGCATGCTGACATACCCATGGAATTTCTTTGCGTACTTCACTCAAATATCTGAATCTTGGGAATTTATTGAGTGGTGACAAGAGAGAGAGATAAATCCAAATGATGTGAAAGGACAGGCAGTGTCATAGTTTTTTTTGTCAAACACAAACCTAGACACACTAATAAGCAGCATTCCTCTGTGGTCCCTGCTCCAGTTCCTGCGTTTAGGTTCTTGTCCTGAGTTCCTGCCTTTAGGTTCCTGTCCTGAGTTCCTGCCTTTAGGTTCCTGTCCTGAATTCCTGCCTCTGCTTCCCTCCATGAAGGACTTTGACCTGTAAATTAAACTAAGCTGTTTCCTGCCCCAGCTTGCTGTGGTCATGGTATTTATCACAAGAACAGAGAGCTAAGTAGGGCAGAGAGCTTATGGTCCATTGATACCAGGTGCACTGACTAAGTGTTGAAAATGAAGGTGTGTCGGGGAGGGTGTCTTTGTTTCAACTGAGCGGTGCTGTTTGAAATGTCATGATGGTCAAGGAATGAAGAGAAGAGTGATCTTCTTACCTAGAAACCAAGAAAGGCACAAAATGCAAGGAATGTTGACTGCACCCCTTACTGCCCCTTTCAGGGGTCTCTGTGGCGTGCAGACTTTGCAATAAGGAAACCTGAGGTTTTCATGTGTTTGCATGTCATGTCTCATGGCTGGGACTTAGGAGTTGAGGCTGGGGGAAAACCCCAGTAGTGTCTTCTGTTTCGTGTTCTAGAGGGAGAGGGTTGAGGTGAGTGTGGTTGCTCGAAGCAACTCAGTGCAGGAAGCCAGAAACCATGGTGCACATTGCAGTCTGAGGCTGATGATCATGCAGATAGTGGTAGCGTTGGGAAGGCCAGATGCTGGATGCTGTCTTCTGCAGTGGTCCACGTTGCATCAAGAGCAAAGCTGAGCCCATGATGGACACTTAGTCTGTCCTAAAGAATGACAGTTTCATAAGGAACCCACTGTTTTTATCCTCCCATACTTTCTGTAAAAGTCCATGACACAGTGGCAGAGGGAAGGCAGGGAGCCTGGGGCCTGAGAAATCTAGGACATTTTTTCTTTTCATTATTCTTTATTGCTTCTTTTCTGAGTTAAAATACTCAGCTTTGCTCTGAAAAGAAGCTAAAATCCTTAGGCAAAGAGCTTGTAAACAAACACCCACTTGAACCATCTGGTTTTCTAACACATACAAGTGATTAAGCTTCAGAGCTATGATTGTTAAAATTTTTAAAAACACAACAACCCCAAACACCTACAAATAGATGCCTTATGTAAGTTTATAAGGGGGAAACATATGATGTCTTACAGAGTAAATAATGTGGAAAGGTTAAAACAAGCTTTTTAATTTCCTTCCCTCCCTCCCTTTCTTTCTCCCTCTCTCCTTGCCTCTCTACTACTTTCTCCTTTCCGTTGTTTCACCCTCCCCTCTTTTCTCTGTTTCCTTCCCCCTCCTTCCCTCCCTTCTCCCTCCCTCTATTATAAGCATTATGGAAAGATATGATTTATACACTTAAAATACACCACTTAGTCTCCATTTTCAACAACCTAGACTGAGCCCTCATCTTTACACCCATTATTATTTTTGCCCTTGATAAAGAAACATGAGTGTTCAAATGTGTGTGTATGTGTGTGGGGGTGTGTGTGTGGATGTGTGTGTGTGTGTGCGTGCACACACGAGAGGGTGTCTTACTTCCTCCTAGAATATTAAAAGACCTGGGTTATTTGAAAATTATGAATTCACATTTTTTTTTGTCCATGATGACTGAGGAAAAGTCAGGTCAGGGGGAAATTAAATATGTTAAGAGCTCTCATTTTAATTGTATAATATCGACACTGTCTTTGCAGTTAATTTCCTTGACAAGTTGTAGAGCATATAGTGTGGATCCCTCATCCATTTCTAAGGTGGAAATGATTCTAAATTGGGACATTTCACTTAGGTGACTTCGCTGGAGGGAAGAAGCATAAGCATCCCCCTGGACTGCAGGGCTGTGGCAGGAACTCAGGGTCCTAGCAGGCAGCTATTGGTGTGGACACCAGACCCAGAGAACCTCACGCGCAGTAAAGTCTGTAGGTGAGGAAGCAGTATTGGATCAGGCCTGCTGTTTCTACCTCCCAAGTCTTACTAGCCAGTACTTATGGCTAGATCTGCCGTATCTATTGAGCAGAAGGGGGGACATTAGAAAAAGTATTTAATTATGGAGATGGCAGTTCAGGCATCAAAGAGATCTACCCGTGATAATCTATGCCCCTACATGATGATCAACTTGATGATCCTTTGCCATCCCTTGTGACCCGTGCTATGTGATTACTGTTGGTCTAGATGGCCCTGTTAGGCCCCTGGGTGCAATGGGCTTCAGTCATGTTGCTTTTACCATGCGTGTGGATTGTTTTCACAAATCCTGGGCCATGCTCCCTTCTGTGTGTGCTCTGCCACTGGTCTGTATCCCCGGCGCCTCAAGTAAGCTTCACCACGTCTCTCAAATTCAATGCTCTGCTCAGCTCTTGGTCGAACAATAGCGTAGCCTGACATCCACTGTCAAGGGCTAAGGCCTTTGTAGGGGATTCCTACTGTTTTGTGTTAATGGAGAGAGTTTTGTTCTGTGTATTTGAAACACAGAGAACACTAAGGGTGATACAAACCTGCGATTCACTGGTTCTGTTGGGTTTCTAAGTTTCTTATGCTGTGTGCCGTCTTTGGAATATACTAAAGCTAGAGACAACAGACTCAGGCAATGAGTCTCTTGGAGATTGACATCACCTAGTTAAGTAAATGGTAATCAACTCTCCCGGGGGGAGAAGGTCTCTGTGTTTTCCCATGATGGTGGCGAGTGAGCTTCATAGGGACCAGCTTTCCTCAGGCCAGTTTGTTTAATTTTCCTTAACCCATCCCCCTCACAACACACTCACCCCAAAATCAGAGTAGAGGCTTGGCACATTGTTTCTTGACCAGACCCATTGTCAGAGTACAAAGTCCACTAATTGAATTCCGTCCGCTGACTGAAATCAAGCATCCACAGAAGACTCAGAACACTGGCTGGGGTTTTTTTTTCCCCCCTCTCCTTTAAATCTGGAGTCTAAGTCATTTTTTAAACGTGAGTGATGCAATTTCTTGTATCTTTCATTTAAAATGCTACTTGGTAAACAGCGGTGCAGATTAGTGTATTTGTAATTTAAATGAAGACCATACATCAAGCCAGAGTCTGCAGAGAAAGGAGAAGTTTAGGGATTGATTCATCCTCCTCTCCGTGTGATCTACTACAGAAAATAATAAATAGGTGAAGGAAAGAGGAGAAAAGGGTTCTGTGAATTTGGGGGAGATAGAAACCGATCTATTTCTAGAAGTCCCTCCCAATAGCTAAATCTTTATTTTCTTCAAGCACACTAATAAATTCTTCCTAATTCATGTTTTATTTTCTCTCAGGGTCTGCTCGCTGATTTGCTTCAACAAAGGAAGCATTATGTTACACCTTTTAAATAATTGATGGCTCTCAATCTGAGCCAGCTCGAAGGAAATTCTGAAAATAGGTACCAATTGAGCAGATGCCTCCTTCCTCCCCACAGCCCCTTCTTAGCACTCATTGCTCTTAAGGTTCCTTAGTTAAACCGCATCCCTCACCCCGCCCCGCCCCCTTTTGCCTCATTGATGGAGCGGGTGATGCTATCTACCAACAGGGTTTGGGTATTACCTGGTACTTGGTCTCCCAGTTTTTGTCTCACATCCATTCTGCTTTGTTAAAGATGACAGGGAGCTGTTTGTTGTAAGTGGATATAATAAGGAGCTCTAGATTAATCAGCAAAAAATAATTAGCAAAAAATGCCATGTCATCTTCTGCATCAGAGATAGCTTGTCAGGAATACAAAAAGAAAAAGAATGTACTTAAAAATTGTGCCTAAGAATCTGCAGAGTGTGATTTTCACAAGAATCCCAGTACCCTGAATGTTGGCCCGGCTGTAACCTTGCCTACCTCCAGCTGTTCTGGAAGGTTCCAAGGAAATGAGTTGATCTGTGTTTTTCCCCAAGGGGGAGAGGATGTTCCCATTCTATTCCTTTTAGGTATCCCTTGTGGTTGTCCAAGGTTTGGGGAACCTATGATGGCTTTTAGGCCTCTGTGGTTGGTAGAACACCAGAATGGTCCATGGTGGTCCTGGATCTCTCTCTCCCCCCCCCTTCTATCTGTCTCTCTTTCTCTCTGCCTCTTTGTCTCTGTCTGTCTGTCTGTCTGTCTGTCTGTCTGTCTGTCTCTGTCTCTGTCTCTGTCTGTCTCTCTGTCTGTCTCTCTGTCTCTCTGTCTCTCTCGCTCTCTCTCTCTCTCTCTCTCTCTCTCTCTCTCTCTCTCTCTCTCTCTCTCACACACACACACACACACACACACAGAGAGTAGCCTTCTACTTCTTCTTTTTAGTGCATGAGAAGGCAGGCAGCATATGTTATTTCACTTAGGGTGCTTAAGAAGCCCTAATCTGTGAGGATGGAAGGTAGATTTCCCATCTTGGTCCTTCCCATCATCTCTCTTAGTCATTCAGTTATTGTTGTTGTTGGGGTTTGTTTGTTTGTTTGTTTGTTTGTTTTTCTCTCTCTCTTTCCCCTGATGCGTTTCCTTCTTCCTCCCTAACGTCCTACAACTCAGCAGAAGAGAGATGTTTGACCAAGTGTTAGACCTGAGAATTTTGGCTGAGTTTTTGAAGAAATCACGTATTTTCATTCACAGGAAAGTTTTCTCTATTAGGACCTGCACCAATGTACTTCTCTACATTGTTGTATTTGGGAGCAGGCAGATATCAGGAAGGCTGAGTTTGAACTCACTCCCACTGAGGGGAATTGTCTATCACATCCTTCATGGCCTAAAGATGTACCGTATTACCCACTCTAAAAGGAGCTTAGTTGCTGGTCATGTAGATCATTACAGTCTATTTATCCCCTTGTTAGAGATAGTTTCCTGGGGGACACTGATGCCCTCTTGCTGTTGACTTTCCCAGCTAACTGTAGCTCCTGTACACATGCTGCCTCTGCCAGGATCACCTCTTCTGATGCCTCTTATGGAACTGCCCCAGCAAATCCTCAACTAACTGAATCTATTCAGACCCACACAAACGATACATGATAGGATGTGGAGGAGGCTGAGGCACTGCGACTGGCCTCTTGCTGGCTCCCTCTGTACTCCGTTTCTATGCAGAGGGAACGGGGAAGCACAGTCATTCCCTCTTTCAGAGCACTGTTGCGTGTGCTGTCCATTTGCTGGTCTGAGAACTCAGACTTTTGTACTTGGGTGGAAGTAGGTTACAAGGCTACTTAGTGTAGGGAGAGGGATTTAACATGGGATTTCCCCAAGGCTAAGTATGCTGTCTGTGACTGTGATGCTAATGACATCAGGACTATGATGTGTCCAGTGGTTTCTCATTTTTTGGACTGTCCATTCTTAGCACAGACTAGGGATTTAGCACCAGCTTTTCCCCTCTGGAGGTGAGTAGGTACTTCTCTTTCAAAGGAAGTATGTGCAAAATTCAGAAGCCCCTGCAAGACGTGATTTAGGGTAAAGGAGGAGATAGTACAAGAAATCACATTGCCCTGGGGTCAGTGGCTTTGTGGCCATTTATATCTATATACGATGTAAAAAATATTCTGTGGCATAAGGTAGCAATCCGATGCTTGATCTCCAACTGTCACGTGTCACAACCAGAGGGAGTGGAGTGGTGCTATTCATATTGGAAGGGATGTGAAAGATGTCCCCTGGCAATCCACATCCGAGCCAGTGCATCTACTAGTGCTGGCTCCCAGAATCACTTCCTTGTTGTCAGCTCATACATCCGATCTCAATAGTTACTAGATGAGGGGAATTTCTGGTTTATAAAACCGCTGTGTTCCAGTCTGTATTTTCTCTTGGCTTGAGATTCAGGAAGCCAGGTAAGGTGAGTGGTAGGGACTGTTCTAGGTTACCCGCCAAACCCAATCACGCACTCATCTTCTCCTCAATTTCTTCTTGTAGTTTTTGAGGCATGGAAGCATGTAGCTCAGGCTGGCCTTGAATTTACTGTACAGCTGAAGATGACCTTGAAAATTTGAACCTTTTGCCTCCACCTTGTGAGTACAGGATAACAGCCATGTACCACCATCCCCAGTTTATGTAGCAATGAGAGTAGAACCCAGGCCTTTGTGCATCTTAGGCAAGCACTTTAGTCAGTGAGCTCCATCCCTAGCCTTTGGGACCGGAACTCTGGAAACTGCCTACAGGGTCTTATTGTCCTCACTGTTCTTCAATAGCTCATTCATATTTCACTAAGAAATTATTCATATTGCTTAATTATCACACCTAAATCCAGGATTTATTTGGGGGAATTAGATTGCATTTTATTAAGTAGGTTTCACAAAAGGAATAAAAATTATTTCTAGAACCTTCTATCCATCATCTTCTCTCACTTAGAGACGTTATGTACATGAGATCCAAGACCTGGTGCCCAAAGCCATCATCATTATAACATAAATGTTTTTGAAATTTCACCAGTCTCAAAATGGGGCTTGACAAATACTACATTTTATTATTTTTAACACTTAATTTATAGCAACAATGATGTTTTCATGCATATATATATAAAATGTTCTTTGATCATTTTTCAACCCCACTGACCTATTTTGTCCTTCACTCTCTTTATCCCCACAAATAGTTCCTGTTCTAGACAAGTAGTATATTTTATTTAAATACTGTATTATTATTTGTGTGTGTATGTGAGTGTGTGAGAGAGGGGAGGAGGAGGAAAGGAGGGAGGGAGGGAGAGGACTGTATGTGTGGGCCATGAGGTAGCCTTGCCTAATTTCTTCTTTCCTTCCATGTTTTTGTACTTTCTGTTCACCAGAGTTTTTGATTAAAGCCTGTACCCACAAGCCGTTTCACTGGCCCGAGTAACATGGTTTCAATGTGTTACCTTGAATTCTGCAGCCATGTTGGCACAGCCATGGTCAGCATGTTCAGATAGCAGTGTAACTGCTCAGATGGGCACCTGCGCCACGTCCCCGCTATTCCTCGGCTTTCCTCAAAAGCACAAATCCAAATTAGCTTCCCCAGGCTTCTAACTCTGCTGTGCCATTGGGGTGGGATCTTTCCTAATGTTTCCTTACACTCACATAAATTACAGCTTTTCAGCAGTTCCCCTGTGCTCACAATCCTGGAAAATAAATAGGGTTGGATTTTCACACCCGTGTTTCCTGCCTCCTGTCTCATTCATGAGTACACTGCAAACACTCTAGTTTTCTCTGCCAAGTAGCCTCCTTCCTTGACTCTGTTCCCTCTCAAATTCCAACCTATACCAGAGCACGTCCTCTTCTCCGGTCCTCGTCCATCTTCTGCTCTCATCCTATGCAAAAGCTTCTTTCAAAATTACACTTTTGTTTTCCAGTACCCCAGTACTTTCTCAGAGCAAAGCAAATATGCTTCCAACTGGGCACTTTACAGCCTCGGGCTATTGAGGAGAATTTCTGACTGAAGCTTCAATCTTGGTCTTTAGTCATGCATTATGATTTTAACCCCATCATTGCCAAGGAGGTCTGAAGCAGGGGGTGTGCAGGGCGGTGTGGGTGGAGGACTTTGTGTCTGAAGGGTGTCCCAGTGAAGGCTTAGCAGTTTTCTGAAGGCAACGCAGACACCTCCTTAAAATGTTCCCTCCTAAGCTCTACAGTTAGCACATTCATGCCCCAAAGAGTGTCATGGAAAATAGTCCAGTGCCATCTGGCTACTTAGTTTTCCTATATATTTGCATAGACCATTGTACCAGGCCAGACACCTAGCCAGTTATTAGGGGCATCCAGTCACCTATTGGTTATGAGATTTTTTCATTTTCCTTCCATGAGTTGTAAGTCTACATCACTGTTGCTGAGAATAGCTCTTGCATGTAACAGTAATGACGGGGAAAGTGTCAAGTCCTACGTAATGGTCTCCTTTCTCTTTCAAAACTGGAGAATACAAGCAATTTAACGGCACTTGACCTACAAGCTTCCTTTGGCGGACATACTTGGAGACACAACTTTTGTTCACTGAGAACTTACCCTGAAAACTTGTGCCTGTCTATCTGTTTCCAAATAAAAAACAAAGCCCCACATGTGGAGAAATGCATGCAATTTCAGGCTGATGTCAACTGAGTCCATTGGTATTGAAAGGACGTTTGTTTTTCTTCCAAAAGCTGCACGTGGGTGTAGTAATGGGAAATGCTTTGAAACCCCTACTGGTGCATTCACCATAAATAAGAGAGGAATAGAAGTATAATAAATCCAAGAAAGCTGGAAAGGAAGAAAACTGAAGTAAAATTGAGGACTATTTCTTCTCTGGAGTGTTAATGCAGCCCTGAGTGTATATATAGGAAAATCAAAGACTTGCTAGAGGCTCAGCATACTATCATAGCTATTAATGTGTGCTTAGCTCTATTGCCTGGGGGATTTTATTAAATGCAGTGGCCAAGAAAATGACCTCACTTTTTCCTGTTTTTTCTTTTTCCTCCTCTTTTGGGTTGGATCCTTGCTTGTATCACATAAATGAATAAAGCTATTTGCTGGTTCATCAATGAAACGACCTCAAATGATGAAGATGTGAGGAAAGCATCCTCTGCTAACACTGTTGCAGTTTGAAAGGTAAGGCCTTCCCCAGGAGACTGGGAGATGTCGATGCTCTTTTAAGGTCTGCATGACATTATGCCCCATGATACACATGCGAGGGCTAAGCAGCCCGTTGATATCTTTGTCTATTATGTTGTGCTGTGTCGGTGAGAATTTAGTTGATAGCCAATGACGTGGTCAACCAAAAGGTCTGATGTTTTCCTTGTTTTATCTTTTAAAATGCAAAAACGGCATTTTTTTTTTTAAGTAGGTAGAGTTTCACTACGTAGCCCTGTTTCACTATGTAGTCTAGGCTGGCCTGGATCTCCCTCTGTAGATCAGGCTGGCCTCAAACCCACAGAGATCTTCCCTGCCTTTCTCCCTGGGACTATAAGCGTGCCTCACCATGCCTGGCTCCAAAGCAGAGTTTTTTTTTTTAAGGCTCCCCTAAGTGCTTCATTTTGCTGCGTGTGCTGATGAGTCGATGTCACTCCATACTGGTGGCAGGGACCACGGGGCTCCTTGGCCAGGCTGTGCCCTCCTTGCCCCAGTCAGTTATGCTGACCTGCGAAATGTGATTGTCAAGGTCAGCCTGTTTCTGAATTCTGTATTTTGGGAGAGCACAGAGTACAAAATATTGCTTTTTCTGTGCATCTCATCCTGTGCTTGTGATAGACAAAGCTCTCTGGCTCCCAGCTTCTTTAAGATCCATTACAAACTCACTATCTACTGAGTGCTTTGATATTGTCACGAATTAAGGTTGAGTTTAATCTCACTTCATTTTTCTAAGGAAAACCATAGATTTCACAGATCACCATCCATTGCTTTGCTGGTGTCCTGAATGCAGCGCCTTACCTTGGACCTGTGAGCTACACAGTGATAGTTGTTACGGGAGGCTCACAGGCATGGGGTGAGGATTTGCTGTCTTCTCACACAGGAAAAGCGCTGGCTGAGGGAACACTGACTGCCTCCTCCAGGTAGGAGCAGCAGCGGTGGTGGACTACCTGCATCCCAGTGCCTGCTGAGCATGCGCAGTGTGGCCAGCTAGGGCCCTGCTCCACCGCAGATGAGTGGCCTCTCCACTGCTCTTCTCTGTGGTGCTTGCTCCTGAGACTTCCTGGAGCATGGCAGACATGATCAACAGGTTTTGGCTTTAGTGTTAAAATGGCACTTTCAAAGTAGAATTACTTTCGTAAGAGACCTGAGTTTGTTTCGTTCACAGATTGACAATGTTTCAGGGGTGGGAAAATAGCTTTCCGTTCTTAGAAGTAGATGGGAAGGAAGGTAGCCTTTGCTCTGTGCAGGTCGGACTCCTACGGAGATCTGTCCCCAAACCCTTCAGTCCCGTGAGTCTGCAGTATGACACGTTGCTTGGTGTAGTATCCTTTTCATTTCAAATACTGTTTGCACTTAAATCTCCTTGTCTGAAATTATAGGTATTGTTTCAGAAAGCTCGAGTGCGCTTCCAATTCATTCGTGCTGTGCTTCTGCGAAAAAGGACCGATTATTTTCACATTAAAAGTAGGCTTTTATAAAGTATTTATCACAAGATTGCTTTAAATAACAGTTCTCATAGAGATTTACAAATATGACTTGATTTGAAAAAAACATTAGCGGTTTCTCACCAGACTTTTGGACAACACCTCTAACTTTAATGTGAGGCAAGTAAAAAGGTAGAAATCATGGAAAGAGTCCTATATGAATTGCATATGAATAAATGCTGTGTATGCGTGTGTGTATGTGTGTAGTGTGTGTGTGCGTGTGTGTGTATGTATGTGTGTGTGTAGGGATGAATTCACCATGCTTGCTGCCTGTGTGGAGGCCAGCGATGAATGGTTGGTGATAATCTTCAGTCTCTCTCCACCATACTTTTTAAGACAGGGGCTTCTCCTGTCTCCACGTCCCCCATGACTGACTAAGGTTCCTACACCTGACAGTTTGCATTTGTGCTGGTGACTCAGACTGGAGTCTTTATGCTTGGGCAGCTAGCATTTTTCCCCTGAAGCATCTTCCCAGCCCAGGAATTACATTTAGAAAATAATTTACTTTAGTGAAGTTTTCCACTGCCACCTTTATTGTCGCCAGAGCACATCAGAGAAAAAAGAAAAGAAAAAAGAAGAAGAAAAAAAAACAGAACAAAAAAATAAAACAAAAGCAGGCCAGTTTGAGTTTGGAAAAGAGAAATAAATCTATTTGTTTGGAGGGTTGCATTCTGCATTATGCATGTACGTAAGAGTGAGGTCTGCTTTGATCCTGTCGATTAGAAGTTTATTTTTAAACTCAGACTGGGCTGGACTCCAGCTATGCTCTTTGTCCTGCAACACTTCCTGGGCTTTGGGTCCCCAGCCTGGCAGAGCCCCGGCTATGCAGGAGGAAGTAGGGGAAAGTGTGGATGGTTGATGGGGGCTGAGGGGATTTTTCCCTCCCTTCCTCCCCTCCAGTTTTGAAATTCAAATTGAATGCAATTTTCAGCTCATTTGAGCCAGAATATAGTGTTGCCGGGCTTCAGTGGCTCTTAAATTCAAAACTCACGGGAGGAAGCAGATATCATCTGTCACTGTGGTGGGAGAGAGGAGACAACACATTTTATTCAGAGGAGGCAGGACTCTAGTCACTAATTCTGACCTTCCAGGGCTAATCCTTCACCAACCAACTGATCAAGTAATCTGTGAGCCCTCCAGCCACCTAGCTTGTGAAGCCGGGGAGTGGCTCCCCTCCCCTCCCCAGCTCTTAAGCGTAATTGCTCGTCTATTTTTGTATCATTGGTATTTTAATACCTTTAGTGGCAAGCTGAGACAGAATACCTTGGCAATCTTTTTTTTTTCCCCTACCCTTCCTGGCTGTTTTTATTGTTTCCATCTTTAGTGACTTCCTCAGTGCTGCTTAGTTGTGACTGAGAGTTAACTGAAAAGCTTGACGCTGGCTTTGCAGCTACAAAATCTGAGCCATGTTTTACCAATAGATGCTTGGGAAAAAATATGCTTCATTCTCAAGGCAAACCTGAGTGCCAATTAAAAAGGGAAGAGTCACTGGTACTGGAGCCCGGGAGTATGGCTTATCTCTAGCATGGATGTCTCAGGAACCCTGGAGAATGCCTCTCTGTGAATTTCTGAAACATGGGATATGCGCCCTGGGACTACAGATGGGTTTCAGTGATGACAGTGTGACGTCCTTCCTCTGATTTCAGAAATGATGTGGGATAACAGGCCTGATCCTGATGCGTGTATGTGTGCGTTGCAAGATCTGCCCCTACTGCTTAGCCTTGCATGTTTAGTGTGAGCCAGGATTTCCAGGGCACAATGGAAGCCATTAATTAGCTCTTCTTGGGCAAATTTTCCCCACTCCCCAAAACTTCATGAGAAAAATTTATAACAGATTAGTTCTCAGTTTGTAGCCGTAACACTTAGAAATGCAAAATGTTTATAGTAAGAATATGACCTGATAACATATGTATTAAGAAAAATTGTGTGTGTGTGTGTGTGTGTGTGTGTGTGTGTGTGTGTGTGTGTGTGTGCTGAAACTCTCAATGCTTCTACACATGTGCCAGCAGGGACCTCCAAATTCTTACTTGCATGGTAAAAAAGTGATCCACCTCTTTATTGTCCCAAAGGCAGTGCTCCTGGGCATTAAAGTCCTGTGAGCATCAGGCCTTTACAACATCTCCTTTCTAAGAAACAGCACCCTGGCACATCAACCTGTCTGTCCCAGGGCCACCTCAGTGCAGCTGTTAATATAAGGTGCAGGAATTCAAGAGTTCCTGGGAAATGTGACATATGGTGAAAATTAGTGTTGCAGCTCAGTACCCATTCTTGATACTGCTTCTAATCCTTTGGGATTTCCCATTGGATGAGAGCATTTCTTGCCCCACTGATAATAGCCCTGGGCTCCTGGGCAAGAGCAGCTCTCCAGGAAGACAAGCCATGCCCAGAGGCTTGGACAGAGACTTTCAGCTTCACCTCTCATCTTCAAGATGTGGAAGAGGAGCTGGAGGTAGAGTCAAAAACCTGTCAAAGCTCCTTGGGGAAGGTACCACAAAAAGCCCTGAAACAAGAGATCCAGAGAGCACCTGGAGGGGAGTCTGGAGCGTGATGCTCTGAGCCCTTTGCACATCATCTCAATGCATTTTCATCTGCTGTTTCTCTGAAGCCCTTGTAGTATCATTACTAATAAAGCATGCAGGGAAAACACTTCCCAGTATACTCTATGTTGCCCTAATGTATTACTTGTATCAGGGAAGGAGTTCCAAAAAGGCTCCAATTTGTAGTCAGACCAAAGTTCTGGGTAGCCATGAACTTTGAGCTGGTATGTAAAGTGAAACTCATTCCTATAGGCTGTGAGGCAATCTGTGTGTGTGTGTGTGTGTGTGTGTGTGTGTGTGTGTGTGTGTATGTGTGTGTTTATCATACTGTGTCAGCATTTCATTAGATTGTGTGACAGCCAGTTGTTGACATCTGAGGAGCTGATATGTGCCTGTGGGGATACTGAACACATGGGGAGATGGAAATGTTCAGTGTTGAGTACAATGTAGGGCACCAGGCTCGTCCGTTCTGTGTCCATTCTACAGACATTGACAAGGAATCTACAACTTAAGCTAGCTATGAAATTAGTTAATAGAGCTCTAATTTTTCTGTTCAGAAATATCTCTTCCATTAACAAGTAGACTGTGCTTACCATATGAATGGCACTCGCTGTGCTGACTTGTGGTGAATGAACAGTTGTTCTCTGACCTAAGGGATACAGCAGACACTAGAGCTGAAATATCAACCCGTCTCAAATACACCACAAGCCCCAATAGTTTCCCCAATTGATATCTCAGTAAAACAAATGTACTCTGCCGGTTGTGGTGGAACCTGGCAGTAGGATTTTCTGAAGGAGGCAGAGACAGGAGGATCATGAGTTCGAGGCCAGCCTGGGCATTAAAGACAAAAACAAATGTACACTAATCTGGAGTTTGGAGAAAGGATGATCCAGAAGGCAGCAGTCAGTGGTGAGGATGTTAAAGTATGCCACTGATGTGCTGAATGAATGGATTCTCCACAGACACTAGGAGGACGCATCTAGGAAAGGACAGATCAAGTATTGTCATCTTGGAAGAAGGCACTGTAAGGCAGACAGACTTCATTCAAGTGGGCAGGAAGAAGGACACGAGTCTAGGACAGAGGCACCGTAGGTGTCCAAGAGACACTCACTGAGTTGTGTGGGATTATGGTTGATGAGGACTCTCAGCGATAAAGCTGGCATAGCACATTGGTCTACATTAAGAACGCAGCCCTGGCTAGAGAAAGCCATCGGTGGACCAGGCCAGACATCCCAGGGTGAGAGCTAACAAAGACAACTTTATGGAAACTAGACTTTGGGAAGAAATATGAAACCTGTAAGAAAAGTGGACATGGGGAAGAAGGGCAGGAGATGCAGACAGAGAAATATTATGAAGCATTTGTGGGAAAGACTTGTTGAATGAGGGGCGTTTTGCAGTCTATTTTCCAAGTGGAATCGCTTTGTGGGTGGGAGCCACTGTTAATTATTATAGCAGAGGTGGTTGCGGAGGACCCAGGTTTGATTCACACACTGACTTTGTGTCTCACGGCTATCTGTTATTCCAGTTCCAGGGCATCTGAGACGTGCTTCTTGCCTCCACAGGCAATATCCCTGCAAATTGACCTATATAATTTGACAATCCTCTTATTGAAATAATAACTTACTTAGCTCCTTTATTATTTATTTTTTGCTGCTTCTAGTAATGGTAGTAATACATATTTTTATTAGTATAATTATAGGTAAAGAATAGATATCCAAAGCAAGATTTCTGAGCAAAGATGAGTCTCTATTTTCACTTCTATAAAAATGGTCAATGAATCCTAGGAAACTGCACAAATTATATTTCTATCAACTTTTCTATCAGTCCATATTTTAGAACACATTTTTCAGGTTTACTATTTAGAGGTGATATCTTCAGGTATTTGTACTGGCATCTTAAAATTTTTGATTAAGCTGAATATGTTTTGTAACTTTTATTGGTTGCTTGAACCCTTTTTGTTAATTTACATGTTGATATTGCCTGGACAACTTTATTTCTATTAAACTAGTTATCATTTCTATTAATTTTTGAAACATTCTTATATACTAAGAACTCTAACACCTTTTAAAAACAAATTGTTATTGGGTGGCAGGGTGGTCCACTGGGTAAAGGCATTTGATGCCAATTAGATGGCCTGAATTTGAACCCTGGGACCAACATCATAAGGGAGTGAACTGACTCGAAATTATCCTCTGACCCTTATTCATGTACCATGGCAGGCTGCCTTTACACAGACAAATAAACAAATACGTAATTATATTTAATGTGTTAGATAAATGTCTTTCTGCTTTATGTTTACCCCTTAATTTTGCTTTGTATATCTTTTCATTGTAGGATAGTACTTAAGTATGGTTTTATGTTGGGGAGTATTTGTAATATAATTTTCTCTCTTTTTTTGTTAGATTAGCTTTTCCTGAAAGAAAGAAATGATGTCATTTTCAGTCTTTTATATACATTTTTTTCAACATGGTCCTTGATTCCTATTGGTTGTAGACTAGTTGTAGATGTGAGTTTCTTTGTTTGTTTGTTTGTTTCAAGACAGGGTGTAGTCCTGGCTGTCATGGATGCTCTTTGTAGACCAGGCTGACTTTGAACTCACAGCAATGCAATCCACCTGTTTATGCATCCTTGAGGTGTGCACCACTGCACCTGATAGATGTGAGTTTGATTGTATAAAAATATCTGCATTGAGTAGTCAGGGCCCGAGTGATGTTTTCAGTGGCTTGGGAACCCAGGGGATAGTCCTCTGAGAAGGGTAAGTGTCACTTCTGTAGCTAAGAAAAGGAACTTTAAGCTCACAAGAAAAGAGGATGCAGAGAGTGGGGTTTGTGAAACCACACAATAAAGGACAAGGGACATTTGCCCCGACGAGGGCGGAGGCAAAGGGAAGAAGGATTTTAATTTGGGAATTGGGAAGAGTGCGCATGTCAGCTGTAATATCCAGTGCCCCAGAGGAGAAGTCCTCACATACCCGAGGTAGCGACAGGGAAATGGAAATCGCAACTACCCCAATCTGGCCTTTACACCTTTGAGATGGTTAGTGTCGATTATTCAAATTGACAGAACCTAAAATGGCTTGGCAGCCTGGCCTCTGACATGCCCGGGGGAAGATTATGTTTGATGCATTTAGCTGGAAAGACCCACCTACTGTGGGTAGCTCCATTCCTTGGCTGGGATCCTAGACTATATAAGCAATCCCAAACATCCATCGCTCAATGCCTTCTGATTGTTACCTGGTCTATCCAGTTGCTTCGAGCTCCCACCACCTTGACTTTCCCTTCAGGATGGCCTGTGCCCTTGAATTTTGAGTTCTAGTAAGCCCTTCATCCCTTACATTGCATTTCTCATGATATTTTTATCACAGCAACATGAAAAGATGCTAAGATGAATCTTACACAGTTGTTTTGAATTATCACACTGTACTCACTAAATATGTACAATAAATTATGTAATGTATTTTTTTTAAATCTTGCTGCCTTCCTCTAGTTTCTTAGGACCAGATGATAGGTTGTTTATCCCAAGTAAACTGGGTCTTCTGCTGTTTAGCTGTCAGTCCTCCATGTTGGCTCCAACCAAAATGGCATCCCTCCATGATCCAGTTAGCCCCACAGTAGTCATGTGAATTCTTTATTTCTTCCCATAGTTGGCAACAATTTGGCAACAAATTTTGCATTAACCCATCACAGTCTTTTGGCTTGGTTTACAAAGCAATCCCCAGGGACCTTGCTTGTTACTTTCCTTGCTCCTCGTTGGCAGTTTTCTCCCGTCTTTTACTTTCAGCTCCTCACCAACCTCAATTCAGGCTTTCTAAAACCTCAGCTATTCTTCAAGGCTTGCCTTACACGTCTTCTTCCGGCAGCTGACCCTGACGAGTCCTGCAAGGAGAAATCTGGCTGCCGAAACATACTTGAGTATGGTTTAATACCTCGCCGGAGACAACTTGGCCTGTTGTGCTCTATCCCTCCATGTTAGCGAGCTGGAACTTTTCTGGAATGACAAGAACTCTATTCTACTGTTTTTGGTTGGTTGGTCCTTGCTTGTTTACCACAGTGAGTCCTTCATTTTCCCTAACAAAGTCTGCATACGGACGGAGTACTTCTGTGAATGAGACCCAGGTACAGAGCAGACAGGGACAGAGGGGATGCACACAGACCATGGAGTCAGAAAGTAAAGTTTTTCTCTGACAGTCAGAGATGGAGGCTTGAGCAGAGAGCGATTCAAGTGAAGGCTCAGAAGGACAGGGGACAAATGCTCAGGGGATGGATATGTGGATCACCTGGTACACGCAGTGAACCACATTGGCGGTAGACAGAATGGAGTGGAAAAGAGTGATATTCAGGGCTGTCTACATGGAAACAGATTAGAAGAGAGATTAAAGATGAAAGGAGAAAAGGATGAGTGTAAGTAGGGAGAAGTGAGTCAGAGAAAGGAAGGGGATGTGAGTCAGAAAGGAAGATTACATAATGAACTTGGCAGAGTCTTTCAGAAGTAGGGGGTGGTAGCCGGCAAGGGGCTGCTGTGACTCGAAGCAGCAAGGTCTCCCATGAGCTGCATCGTCGTAGCTGATGATGTGGATGAGGTCAGGGAGATGTGGTGTGCATGAGTGGTAGGTGTTCAGGGAGGGCGAGGACACCCGGTGATGACATTGCTGGCAAGGCAGCTGTACTTGGACAGGGCTCTCGGACTTAGCATCTTTATAATTGAATGCACCGGCGAAGAGGAAGGAAGATGGGGGACCCAGTCCAAAATTCTCATTCAGCTTTTATGGAAAATAGTCTAATAGGCTTAATGTAATTTCTCAGCGTGCCCCGCCTCCATGATCAACTGTGCCCCTCTTTTAGGCTGATGCATGCCTCTTGGCTCTTTGAAGCTTCAGTCAAGCCAAACCACCTCTGATAGCTTTTCATTCATTTTTGTTTTTCTCATCGTTTGAAATGTTCATCTACATACTCTTAATTTTGACCTCTCTTCTATTTGAAGCCAACATCTCAGCTTGAAAAGCTTTCCTTCCAAGCCCTGTGTCCTCCACGCCACCCCAACCTTGGCACTCCACGCCCCACCCCCTACCCCCCACACAAGCCGGGGCTTCATTATCTTCTATGCAGCCATTTAATACTTCTCAACTTTATGCGATGTCACATCACTTCTAACTTGTTCCCTGCCTCTTGTAGTCCATGAGTTCTAGTGTGTCCTGTCTTCTGGTACTCTCCATGGCACAGAGTAAATGACCAGTGGATATTTAAAAAGAAGCAATGCTGGAGGACAGCCCTAGGTGTCATTACTCAGAGACAGCATGTTTTGTTTGGGAGATAGGGTCTCTTCTCTCTCTTTCTCATACTCACAAAGCGTGGCCAGTGGATTAGGCTAGCCGGCTAGTGAGCCCTGTGACCCCGTCTCCTGTCTCCACCTTTCTAGGGCTTGGGTTCTAAGCCACTATGCCGATCGTCAGTTTTGAGTGTTCCAAGGATCACATGTGTCCTCAAGCTTACAAGGCATGCACTTTACCAACGAACCACCTTCCCATCCTAGTGTTTCCCTTTTATAGGTAAAAATCTATAGAGTTCCGTGGCACTGAATCCATTCACATGGTGTGTAGAGGATATGAACAGCTGTCTGTAGATCTGTCTGTTGTCATCTTAGACTAAAACTCAAAGTAACACTTATATGTGTCTTTCTTGCCCTTGGCACACACCATGCCACTTCTGCCTCTACAATGAACACTCTAGGTGCCTCATGTAACTACACCCAGATAGTATTTGCCATTCTCTGTTTGCTTTATTTTTGCTAAATATGTCTTCCAGGGTTTGCCATGCTTTCATAGGTATCAGGATCTACTTTTTCAAGTGGAATGATATCCTATCATGATTTGTTTCCCCATTCATTTATTGATGGGCATTTGGGTTGTTTCCCCAGGGGGCCATTGTTCTGAATGCTAAAACACACCGTTCATCATGCAGTATAGTCTCTTGGGACAGGTAGGGCACATAGGCTCCAGCAGGGAAGGACAGGACAGACTTAGGAATCATCTCTGTGCCTGGCAAAGTCATCAGAAACAACTAAGAGGCCAAGAAAAGCCATTCCAGTAAGGTCGTGATGGATTTAGCGTGAAGAGGCAGGGCAATCAGTTCCCATGATGGCAAAGGAATGGACACTCAATTCATTTATGCTTCCCTGTTCTTAAAGTAGGAGAGTGAGATGGACAGAGGGGGGTGAAGAAATCAGGTAAGCAGAGACACTGCGAAAGAGGGGTGGGAGAGCAGCGTGGTTATAGTCTAGCAGGGATTGCATGCTTAAAGATAGGCCAATGTCTACCTTATAGCTAATGACTACACACACACACACACACACACACACACACACACACACACACACGTATGTATATGATCACCTCTCACAGGGAACACTGGGTACCAGTTATTTATGTTGAAGGTTTTCTTCTTTTCAATTAAACTGGTTTGGGTTCCTTTCTTCTTTTGACTTCTCAGCACCTGGAAAAGGGTTAGTGAACCCATCCCATGAGACTTACCACAGTGTTGCTGTTAATCATGAGAACTGTGTTCAGTGCTTTTCTAAGTAAGAAAAAACCCAATGTGTGTGTGTGTGTGTGTGTGTGTGTGTGTGTGTGTGTGTGTGTGTGAGAACGCGCACATGTGCATAGTCACCCATGCATATGTCACATGTATTTGGGTATCCACAGCAGCCAAAATAGGGCTTTGGATCCCCTGAAGCCCTATTGGGCGGTTATGAGTGGCCTTGGTGTGGGAGCTGGGAGCCCCTCTGGGAGAGCAGGAAGTACTCTTCACTGTCAGGCTCTCTCTAGCCCCTCCTTGGCAGCTTCTTAGCTGTGCCCTAAGCCTTTAAACACTCCTTGGAGTGTCTGGCAGAATTTCTCCGGGTTTAAAGGGTAGGAAAGCTATATTTCATTGGGTCCTCTTTACAAAGCAGGGTCTTTCTTCACTCTCTCCCTACCCGTCTCACAGTCCCAATATGAGATTCACAGCCACACCCTACTGTCTCTGAAAATGACAGGTAAACAGGAGCCTATAACATGCCAAGCCCATGAAACTGTCAACCTCTATGTGTAATAGCAAGCATGTAACTTCCCAAGGTATTTCCTTGGAAGTGACTTTCTTTCTTTCTTTCTTTCTTTCTTTCTTTCTTTCTTTCTTTCTTTCTTTCTGCTTCAGACATTTGGCGTTCTGGCCCATTTCAAGCTGCCTCTGATCCTCTGCCGCTGCCTCTTGCCAGCCCCTCCAATCTATCCCTTGGGGGAGTCTCACTGGTCACTTTGCAGCACCCCCTCAGGCCAAGAAAGCTTCCCTCACTTTGTTTCTGCTTAACCCCTGCCCTTCAGGGTGCTGAGGGGTGGGCTCTGGGCTGCCTCCCTTGTAGTCTGTTCTTGCTTGCAGGTGATTAGCAGGTGCCTTCTAAGCCAAGAGGAACTTTGCCCCAGGCTCCACTCTCCCATAGGCTCATGCCGTTTTGCTACAAAAGAGAAAAATGGAGCCTTTGAAGAGTGTATATACACTATTCATGTACTTTTCAGAAAGAGAGAAGTGTCTATAAATTTCCAGGATTGGTATTAGATTTTCACTTTGTTTTGGGAGAACAGAACCAGCAGGTTGTGGCTTGGAAAGCTTTTGGAATGAAAAGGAGGCGGTTGCCATTTCTAAGCATCTAGTCTTTTTTTTTTTTTTTTTAAGTAAAGCTTATTTGAAAAAGTCTCTCTCATACTAGTTCCCCAACAAGTTGTATTCCAGTGGGACACTGTGTCCAGTTAGCACAGTGGTGGGGGCAGGCCCCGCTGAGAGCCCCACCCAGGGGAGAAGGCTTCCCCATCCACAGGGTCCAGCACTGTGCCTGTCCTTCTACGTGCGACTCACTGGCCGGATGAAAGCCCTCTTCTCTGCCTCAGTCCTCAAGACTCTTTTGTCACCTATGGTGATGCCTTCAGATGCCCCCCAAGGGAAATATTATACAGTTCTTTCAACAACTTAAACCACTGTCCTAGCATTAAAGGAAATGTGATACTCCCCCACCTCAAAATCTCTGAACTATCATGGCCAGCTTGAGGCCTTCTCAGATCCCGCAAGTTAAAATAAAGGAAACTACTTTTCATGAGCTTTTTAATGTAAATGTTTTTATTTCATGTATTTGTTTATTCTGTGTGAGTATGTGTGAACAGCTTGCAGGGATCTGTTCTCTACTTCCAGAGGGATCCAACTCAGATGATCACCAAGGAGGCAGGTTCCTTCATCTCTGTGCTGCTCAAGCGTCCTATGGAGACACGGGATGCACCCAGCATGAAGTCATTGTTTTGCCTTGTATTCCGCCATGGTGGCTCTCTGATTTAAGTAGCTAGTTAAGGCACAGACCATCCAGAGAATATACCTGTGCCTCCTTCGGGTTTCTGCCTCTGGACAGATCTGTTTTTCATTGAGTTTTGAACATGGGATATGGCCACCCACGCTTCTGGGCACGCTTATCTGTGCCTGTATCTTGCCAGTGTGTGCAGACCTGTGGCGGAATGCCCCGAGGCCTGGTGGGTATTCTGGGTGTTAGCACCTTCAGATCCGTGAGTCCAAGAAACACAGATCTGTTAATCCTGGCTTTTATCTAGCTGAAGTGCGCTGGACGTTGGGTGTTCATAAAAAGCAAGGTAAAGGGGTTGCTTATGCTGCCCTTATCCTGAGGGGATCTAGAACATTGCATAGCATGATCACTTTAAGCAAACCAGGAAAGAGGGAGCCTCACCCTCTCTCACACACACACCTGTCCACGGCTATAAAAGCTCAGACTGTCCTCTTCTGTGTTTGAGGATAACCTTACAAAGGCAGAAGGTTGGTGTCTCCCTGGGGGTGACTGCTGAGTTCTGGTCTCAACATGTTTATATGACAACAGTCATAAAAGCTGTTTAGCCATCCTGTCGGAGTCGCAGCATCAAGGAGTCTTTGTTTCCCTGAGTGAGGCCGGCTCTTCATGCCTGAGAGGTTGGCTCAGGAAGTGGCCTTGTTCCTGGGACCTGGCGTTCTTGCTTGAGTGTAATCCTTTGGAAAGGGGTAGATAGCAGAAAAGTAACTTCGGGGTGTGCATAGAGAGCTGCTAAGTGCAACTGGACATGGGAAGGTATCGATCGGTTCTGATTAGCTGTTGACTGCTGGGGGTGCTTGATGGCACAGCCAAAAGCAGAATCTTGGGCACATATTATGTTTGCCCAAGTCACGCACCTGCCCTGCCATGAATGAAATCCAACCGGGTGCCTTGCAAGCACAAGGACCCAAGTTCCTTCCCTCAGCTTCATAGACATAGACATAGGCATGACAACACAACCCCCTCCCTGTAATCCCAGTGCTCAGTAGCAGGAAACGGGGATCCTCAGGACCTGCTGGCTAGGCAGCTTGGCCTGCTCAGCAACCTGCAGGCTAACAAGAGACTGTCTCAAAATGCACAGAGGATAGAGGAGCTACGGAGGAACAACACCAGAAGTTGTCACCTGCCCTCCACATGTGCATCATATATGCATACGTGGGCACATACACCCTAGCACTTGGTACAACAAACAACAGCAACAATAACACAAAGCCACCATAGTGGCCTTCTCTGGATTTACAGTACTACTTGAATTGCCATGGCAACGATAGTTTTAATTATGGACAGCCAACAGGATACCTTGTATATGAGATGTGGCTCACTTTTCCCTGTGGACCACAGGCTGATTGGGAGAAGCTTTGTGTAGATTTTCCTTCTAGGCTGGATTTGATTATATCTGCTCTAACAGGCACATCTTTTGATTACGGAATGAGTGGGAAGAAACTGAAGTTTTACGGGCTGAAGGGCCTGCTGGACAGAGGCTCCTGTGACACCTGAATTTCTTTGTCTGGGCATTAGCCCTTGTTAGCTCAGCCCAGATGGACACTTAGGAGTCTGGTGAGATGCTGCCCTGGGACGTGCTTTTGCTGTTCTGTTTTAGCCACCGGAAATCTGTACATTAGCCTGGAAATGTGGGTGAAGTATCATCTGATCATTATCCCTGACAATACTCGGGATTAAGCTGAGGGGCACAAGCGAGTCATTTCACTGCAGTGGCAATCACAGGGGCACACGCTTCGCAGCATGTCCCTGACTGGGGCTTTGGAGGGGACACTGAGCTTCAGGGCTTACCTTCCAGCGTGTTTGGAGAGGGACCACAGCATATCTGAATAGGTCTGGACTCCCACATTTTCAAAGCTCCTGCAAAGCTAAATAATCTCCCCCTCGGGTAAACATAAATCATTGTCTACCTTCTTTGCTCCTTGAGTTAAACCTTCTGATGTATTCATTAATTATGGCCGCTGCCTGGTGGCGCAGTGATGGCAGAGTGGGACCCGTGAGCATCTTTCCTGGACCGCCCCATTTCCGGGACACTCAGCCTTCAACTCCCTCTCGCTCATCGTTAAAGAGGTCCTTCTGAGAGATGGACAGCCAGATGGTGGCAAATGAAAGAACTGTCCCTGCAAAAGGGAAAAATAAAATCAGCAGTGTGGGGATATTCACAAAGCTTCCAGAAAGAGGACAGGCATTGTCACCCTTAAAACCTGGAGCAAGGCTGGGCAAATGCCCTGAAAACACAAGGAGACAGGAGAGAAGGAGAGAGAGGGATGTGGAGAGTGGGAGAGAGAGAGAGAGAGAGAGAGAGAGAGAGAGAGAGAGAGAGAGACCAGAAGGGAAGAGAGAAGGGACAGGGAGGGGAGTGAGAGAGAGAGAGAGGGAGACAGAGACCACAGACTGTCATGGAGGGAAAAGAGGGAAGAAGAGAGGCCTGTACACCTGTTTCTGCTCTGGTCAGCCCCTAGGAAAGCATCTCCACTCTCTGCTTCATTACTGTCCTGGTGTTATTCCTGCTCTGGATTCCTTAAACAGCGAAGTTAACTGCAGCCCCAGCATGGAAGCCCAGAGTACCCCGGGAGAAACCGCTTAGCAAGAGCCACTATGGTTCCGATTTCTAATTCTTTTCCTAGATTTTTTTTTAAGAGAAAACAAAAAGTCCCCATTTTTTTGGGTAAATCTTGCTTAACTAATGGCACAGCCTCCCTGTTTGTTTAGCTTCTACATTCAGGAAGCTTTGTGGCTCTGGTTTTTATTTTGGAGTTCAGGCATGTTAATGAAGTCTTTGTACGAAAGCAGAGGGGCTCTGTTTCTTGTTTGTTAGTTTAATGAGATTTTGTGTTAAGAATGGCACCGTGAATCTGTCAGAATTAGCTTGGCTGCATGTGTGTCGCTAGGCAGCTTTGAGACCCTTGAAATGTCTGTTTTTAGGACACCAGCGGGGGGCTAATGAAAAGGCTTTGTTGATTTTAACGAATTGCAAGCCACTGTAGCCAAAATAAATATAATCTGCTTTTTGGATTAGTTGTCACAGATGATTTTGCCTACTAACCATGATTAAAGAATGCGTGTGGACCAGAAGCCTCGGTGCTCTCCAGTGACTCTGGCTAAAACAGAAATAAACAGAAGTAAACAAAGACTTAGGGTGTTAGTTATCTTTAATAAACAGTGACACCGAATGTACAGTGTGCAGACGTGAAGGCAGGGAGGGGTGGCATAAGGAAGATTGGGGTATCAAATACCTGTGCGGTGCATGGAACGTCAGCTCTTGCTGCCGCAGAACAACAAAACAAAGCCCAAACTAAACCAGAAACACGCATTAAAGAACACAGTGGAGCACGGCTGGTTCTATCTGTGCCCTGTAGATTCACCTGCTCACGGGATGGTTAGAAGCCCAAGGCCATCGCCTCGCCCTCGGGGCCTCTCGAGTGCCAATTGGATCCATAGCCGTTCTATTCTCATCTTCCCTTGGACTTGGGGACCAAAGTTGAAATCCTGCAACTACAGGATTAGAGTCTGAATATGATGGCAGCGTTAATTACTTGTGTAATTATTAACCTCCTTGCCTGATAATTCTACCCAGCTTAAGAGCAGGACAGTGGGGCTGTATCCTTCCCTGTGTATCACACTGCAATGAAAAGGTTCGCCCCTGCCTGCAAGCCTGATCTTTCTGTTTCTCCAGGGACATCTATGAATGGGTTTCCCCTCAGTGCTGTTTAATGATATCCCAAAGAAAGGAGGGCTGCGGCTGAAGCCCTCCTAGGCAGGGGGTATGTGCACCACCTAGAAGATGCCTTCTGTAGTATAAATAAATAAAGAATAAGTAAGCAAAGCAGATACGCTTTCATGCTTCCTGTTGTTTCTAGCTGCACCAAAGGCTTTAAGGTAACCCTATGGTACTTCATCTCTGATGGCAAATTACAAGATGCCCTTACCTTCTTGCCTTCCTGCCAGGCTGGTATTGATGTATTTTTTGACAGATGCAGAACCAGGTGTGTTCAAGGTGTGGGGATGAAACATGGGGCCATCGTGTAACAGAGCAGTGGTCTTCCAGACTCCTGTGTATTCCTGGTACCTTCCTACTTGACTGAGCCAGCCAGTATGCCCATCAACCTGTGCTTGCAGGGTCGAGTCCCCCTCACATCACATGCTGTGCACACCATGTTGTACTTTACAGGACATGCTTTACCATGGGAAGATTCCATTTCACGTGGCAGGCTCAGCTTTAAGGAGATCATAGGATGAATCAAGAGGAGCTCCTGTCTCCTTTCAGTTTTCTCCCAGTGGATGATGCTAAGGTAACAGATACAGTACATTTGAAAATAGTGGCCCAGCCCTGGCTTGGGTTATGGAGAAGGCATGAGAGTAGCTGGCCAGCGGTTGCAGTTGAGGGAGGTAAAGTGGGGAAGACCCCATCTAGCAGGTATGGTTGACATGGAGACTTGAAGGCAGCAGCTGTGGGTCTGGAAAAAAAAAGACAAGTAAAGAAGATCTGGGGCCCTCACAAAGAATCTGAGGCCCTCGCAGAAAAACTCAGCAGGCCTACAGGGAAGGGACAACAGCAGGTGTCCGTGGTAAGGGTCTGGCTGGCTGTGTAGCTCATTGTCAGGACTTTGTGAGATCGAGGGAGAAGTGTAACATGACATCTGTCATTCTTTAAACCTACCTATGAGGTAGATGTTATTCTCATTTCAAGAATGGAACACTCAGGTAAAAGACCATATGACTAATAGGCAGAGGGCACCATTTTGTCCACAGCACTGACTGTTCTCTGCCTCCTAGTGGAGGACCTACGTAAGATCTACTTTATGTCTTTACTAATGTCAAATGGAAAAATCTTGTTAAGTTCACATTTTAATGATACCTTGACTGACATGTACCAAGTGGTCTGTTCAGTATGAATTTGCATCTTTGGGTTGCTTTGCATGTATATACATGAATGGTAAGGTTCCCTGTGTGCATTTGTATGCATGTCAGTGTATGCATGTGTGTGTGTGTGTGTGTGTGTGTGTGTGTGTGTGTGTGTGTGTGTGTGTAGGCCACAGATTGACTTTAGATACTTTCCTTGATTTTGCTATATATTATATATTGAGGCTGCATCTTTCATTTAGAAAGCCCAGAACTCAGAGTCCTTCAAACTAGCCAGCACGCTGGGGGACTCCCATGTCCCCATCCCACCTGCTGAGATTACACGAGCATTTATTTAGCTATTGGGTCCCATGGTTCTCTGGTCCGTATGCTTGCATAGCAAACATTTGACTGGGCCATCTATCTAGCCCCCTGCCCCACTTGCAATCTTAAGCCCATTTTCCAAATGAGTTACTGAAATAGACTCTATCCTGTAAGTTCCTATGAGGACCAAGGAAGGTTCCAGGTGAGACTTGAGCCTCCTCTGCTGCCAGCCTCTGAAATGTTTATGGTTCTTATGGCTTCATGCTGCTTCCAAAGCCCTGGGGATCTAGACACTAAGATGCATGCTACTGTGCATTCTGTGGGTTACTTGAGAAGTAAGGGTGAGGGCACATGCGTCTTAGGATGCGGACTAGCTGTGATAGGTACATTACTCTTCTGCCTCTGCCTCTCCAGGCCTTCCTGTCTTCATGGGAGTAAAGAACGGGCTACAAATGCCTACATACTTTACTTATTTATCTAGGCCATCCTTTTTCTTGTATTCAGGATCTGTAAGAAGTGAGACATCAATGACCTTGACCTCTCATGCCCTGATTCAGGACAGGTCCTGGGCAGATGGCTAAGTGTCTGCTGGGTGAGATTGAAACACAGAAAGTGACACAGCTTTGCATAGAGCAAGGTTCGGGAATTCTCCTCAGATTTCATTCATCTTAAGAACTTGTTTTATAAATCCTGTGAACTCCCACCAGGTAATAAGACAGGCCAATTATACATCGGCATGGTCTAATCTGTAGTATTTCTTTTATAATAAGCTTGAAAGGTTCATTAACTATTCTCAGTGAATACTTACAATGAACACAAAGGCCATATCCAGGTGAGCAAAGGCAAGCACACATTTGCACATATGGACAGATGTACATATGTGTGCATGGCATACAACCAGAGTCTGGCTCCCTGGGCCTTCTGCATGTGTCTCCTCTAAGTTGACTATCTTGGTCAGCTCTGCTTGTAAAACTTTAAACATTGGGTTCTGCTTTGTGAAGAGCCATGGCTGGCTGAGGTCAATATCGAGTTCTGCCTAAACTCTTTCAAATTAAGCCAACACCAGGCTGTCAAAGCTGTTCAGCATTGATGTCTCCCTCTTTAGTAACCTTGCATTTCAACCTTGCGTCTTCTGCAAAGGAAGCACAGCCCTGCAGAGGAATGATATTCAAGTTCAGCTTGTTCCTGCAAAAAGTTTTTTTCCCCCGATATAGATCTAAATTTCTTGTATGCAGTGTGGTTCTACCTTCCTACATTTCTTTGGGGTTTATGTGGCATCTGCCACCATTTCTATGAATAACATAACAACATGGAGGGATACGCAGTCATAGGCTGATTTGAATAAAATGTAATACAGGTGCTGTGTTCATTTTCCATGGAAGTCTGACTTGGGTGTCTGGCATTTTGAAATAAGAGGAAGTAATTATCTTGTTACACTACCATACCCTGACAGGTGGGACGGACCTGAGCTAGAGCTGGGTTCTGCTTAAAATTCAAATGAATACCCAGGTCATCTCTGTGCTCTTACAGAAACATGATATTCCTCCTCCCTGCAGGACTAATTTGCTTGTGGGATGGGAGTTACTCTTGTCTCATTTCTCCAGAATGGACCTGACCGTGCTACTCTGCGTTCCTGTTCGTCCCCTCACCCCTTGTGTTCTTTAAGAGAAGGAAAAAAAAAAAGAATTTAGTATAATCTACGTTAGTAAGTTATTAAAGAAGAGATCTGTTTACCAGGAAACATTGCTAGCCTGGCATGGGTTTGTACTGATTGGTGTTTAAATATCAGAGCTATTTTGCTGCCTGAGCCTGAAGGTTCTAGCTGTGTGATGAGAGTCTTCACCGAAGCCTTTGCAAGAAAACTTTTCTCAGGTCAGTCTCGAAACTGCTGTTTCTAAAGCATTTAGCACTTTTACAGATTTCAGTGCCCCTTCTTCTCTACAAAGAATGGACTACAAGCTCAGATCAGCAAACCTGAGGCTTCTGAGAAATGAGTCCTGGAATCAGAGCAGATGAGCTGGTGTGTGTGTGTGTGTGTGTGTGTGTGTGTGCGCGTGCGTGCGCGCATGCATATGCTTGTGGCTCATTCCCACAGTCTCCTTTGCAGCTCAGTATAAGAACTTTTATTTTGAAATGGAAGGTTGTTCTGTCTTTGACTATTGTATGTCTTCTCATTCCATCCATCTCACTATCGTCACTGATACTGCTTGTCCGTGAAATGTTATATTACTCATTTAATGCTCTCATATATGAGATGGAGACAGCGGGGCCTTCTCTCTTTTCATATCATGGATTAAGAACACCAAGAATTTAATGGATGTATCTGGAGCCCTGGATCTTAGGCTGATTTTCAGAGTTGTGTAATTTCAAATGTAAGGCTTCTATAGCATTGCCTTTATTTCTAATTAGCTAGCAGTCTGCTTCATTAAAAATATTTTATTAAAATCCAAAGTATAAGTTTAGTTGATTACAAAAATCTGAATTGTTAACAGAGTGAAGGAAGAGGCTTGATGAGACTTGAAATTCCAAGAGTGAACTAAGCACACACAGTTGGCTGCACAGCCTCACAACTTCTCCCCCTGTAGAGAAGCACTGCCCTCTGTCTGTCCCTTAAAGATAGGTAACAGTTAGATTAAGCTCCTCCCACCACTGTAGGTTCAAGGTAGAGTGAGATGACAAAACATCCAGGTATTTCTTTGAAAGGAACTGCAAGGCACGTGCTGGTTTTCTAACCTCCTTGTTTGTGGTAGTGACTATATTTGAAGTGAAGAACAGAATTTAGGAAACATATTAAAATTGATCTCAGAAAACAGGAGTTTCCCTGGGAGTAAACCAAATGAACTGTCCCAGAAGCTGGTGTTTGGAACAGCATTACAAATGCCTCAGTAGACTTTAAATGAGGCAAAACATGTTCCAATATCATTTAAAAATAACAACTTAAAGGGGCTCATATATAAAGACATAAAAGGCATTTGACATTTAATATGAAAACAGCATTTTGATGAACGGGGTAAAAATGAGTCAGAGACATATGGATTACATGTTTCTTATGGTGTGCCTGTGTCTTAAAAGTGAGGCAGGGAAAAAAATCTGGCAAAATATTTTTGGGGAATTTGCTACATGTACTATATTTAAAAAGGGGCGAAGATGAACTCCAGACTGCTGTGACTGCTCATGACATTGAATTTGATAACTTTTAATTTGCACCTCACAGATTCTTGTGAAATAGCTCAATCTGTCCATGCATGGTGGAGGTGAGTTATTGGAGACAGCCTCCAATCCCTCTGGCCATTAGTCAGTCATCAAACACATGCCTGCAGGGGTATGCCAACTACCAGGCACTGAGCTAGGCTCATACACCCTGGTACACCTGCCTTTATAGGAGGGGTTCATACCATTAGGAAGGGGCTCACAAGTTTCTAGGTACCAAATTCCAAGTGCTTTGGGAGGGACCGTGAATACTATTTATGGAGTATTTATACTCTTGGGATGGGTTTAGCAGGGAGAGTCCTCACCCCACATGGAAAAAGCCTTCTGTTTGAAACTACACTGATGGCTCAAGTCTATGACCCAGCAGCCAGGAGATAGAGGCAAAAGGATCAGAGTATTTATTTATTTATTTATTTTTAAAGATTTATTTATTTATTATTATGTATACAGTGCTTTGCCTGCATGTACATCTGCAGGCCAGAGGAGGGTATTAGATCACATTATAGATGGTTGTGAGCCACCATGTGGTTGCTGGGAATTGAACTCAGGACCTCTGGAAGCGCAGTCAGTGCTCTTATCCTCTGAGCCATCTCTGCAGCCCCCGCCCCCAGAGCATTTATTACATGTAAAAAAAATCTTTCTGCACATTATCATGCAGAGCTGATACATATGTTTTTCCTTTATAACATTAAATTGGGTGTCTGATTTTATGCCCACATACAAGCACATTTGTATGTGAATGTGGGCTTGATTGTACCATTGTCCATGTATAAAGGCTGGAAGACAGCGCCTAATGTCTGTCTCTGCCTTCTGTTTGTTTAAGACAGAGTCTCTTTGCTTTTACCCTCTCTCTGCTATATGTGCCAGGCTTGATGACTCAAGAGCCTCAGGGGATTCTCTTGTTTCTACCACCCATGTTCATACAGAAATGTTGGGATTACCACTCTATAGTGCGAATCTGCCTTCTACATGTTTTCTGGGGCTTTGAACTGTGGTCTTCACACTTGAACAGCATGCACTTTATACCCACTGAGTCTCCCCAGCGCCCGTTTTTCCACTTTAGATGATGAGGAAGCTAGTGTGACAGCCACGTGTGATCTGTGCAGTGCTGACACACTCAGATATATCGGTAGCATTCCAGCTGAGCACGTGTTGACGGACTGGAGACTCAGCTGACTCAGGGTTCATTTGAACCGATAGCCTGTGGCGCAAATGAGGTTTGTTCAGTGCGGATCTCAGCACTTAGAAGACATAGCAGCTTCTTTTGTCCTCTACAAGGCCAAGAGTTGCCCGGTAAAAGAAACAAATGAATCAATCCAGTTACTTTGTTGGAGAGACCATATGGAGAGTCGGGCATGAAGAACAGACATTGAAAAAGCAGGACCAGAGAGGGGCAGAGGAAGCCTCTCGGCCAGGCACTGTCCATCCACGTGAATGGGCACCATGAAGCCACAAATGTCAAGAAGAGAATTCTGGCTGAGACCAGCCCAGATTTGTAGCCTTGGGAACCAACACAGTGACAGCTGTTGACAGCCAAGCGGCTTGAGGCGCTTTTGTGGATAGCAAGGGAAGACCAAGACCATGGCAATTTAGGGTGTGGTCACTATGACACAAACCAACCATTTCCCACTGGGAATGCTGATAGGTGGTTGTGGAGTGAAGGCTGGGGCCCAGTGATACTGAGCACAGCTCAGAATATTCCATCTACATCTGGCATGAGCAAATGGGGAAAAAAATACTAACGTATTACACTTGTTACTTTATAAAAAAAAAAAAGACCGGGTCCATCTCCTGGTCCCTTCTTGATGCTGGTACTTTGTGTTGGGAGTACCACAGAGAACATGAGCAAGAATCCAAAAATGATTTCTCCTTGTTCTCTTATTCATGTGCCATGTTAATGTTTATTGACTTAACTATGAAACGTATAACTGCTGCTAATGAATTCCTGCTTTTCACTTGGGTGGATTGTGAACCCAACACTGGGAGGGGCTTAAAGGATTCACAGGCGTAGCAAACACCTACACACAGTCGGGGTGTGATGCGTGGCAACCTGAGACAATGGATGATCACACGTTAGGGGCTGAAAGGGAGCGGAAGGTAGGTAGGTGTACGCACGCAGGCATGCATGTGCACACAGACACCTGGATCAAGAGAGAGAAAGCCACAGGTCACTAAAAGTTCTTAAAGAAAGGATGTCAATGGAACAGATGTCTTCCCCGGGGGAATAGTTTTCAAGGTTGCCCGAGTCTGGGTAGAGAATGTCATATTGCATACCAACAAGGGGACAGTCCCTGGCTGATCTATGAGGACCTAGAGATGGTCAAATGTAGGAGGGAAAGGCAGGGCGGAGCCATCAGTACTTCTGATCGCACTGTGTGCCCATCTGCTGAAGTAGTGGACCCTGGAGTCTTGGCATCCCCACAAGGTGACTTCTTGGTGTTCTTTCTCTGGTCACCCAAGGGAAGCCTTCTGAAGGAGTCTACCAGTGCATCCAGGTGTGTGGCACTGTGACAGCTGTCCACTCTGCTCTGCATAGTCAAGTATGCATTTCCACGGTTTAATGTGCAAACTGATTTTGTGTGTACTAATGGGGTCTTCTTCTCTATCATAGGGGCACCCTCCTTAAATACATGAGAGTGGTGTTGGTTTTCCCAATAGCATCTTCACTGGTGCCAAGTGATTTAGTCTCTTCATGCCAACTAAGGAGTGTTAGGGTATGGGGTCCTCTGGAGTTTGGACATCTGTGCCAAACTGGAGCCTACGTGGTCTCACCTCTTTGTCGTCTCTGTCTTCTACAGCTGTTTCCAAACCAGTGGCCGGTATTAGTTTCCTTTCTGTTACAGTAATGAAACATCATGACCAAGAGAACTTGTAGAAGACAGAGTTTATTTGAGATTATGGTTCCAGGTTAGAGTTCAGGATTGATTGCTGAATGGAGACAACAGGCAGCAGGAAGTAGACTCCGGGAGTAGAAAAGCGTGGCCAGTACCATGAACTAACTGCAAGAGCAAACAGGGAGGCCACGAGAGAGTGCCGCCACCACCTGGGGACAGAGTGTTCAAATGCCTGAAACTATGGATGGCATTTCTCATTCAAACTACCACATAGCTACTAGGACTGGGAACCACAGATGACATGAGAGCATCTGGAAGTGGTGGGCCCCACCAACCTCAAGCAGATGATGTGTCTAAATGCATGTGTGGAAGCTGTTTGAAAACGGTGGCTGCCATTTTAAAAGCCCTCATGACCTGGTGACTGATGCCTTTCTCCCCCGAGTTTCTCCAAATTAAGGGCCAGAAGACAGAGTGTGCACGTGTGTGTGTGTGTGTGCAGGCGTGTGTGTATGCATGTGTGTGTATGCGTGTGTGTGTGTGTGTGTGTGTGTGTGTGTGTGTGTGTGAGTGTACTTGTTTGTGGAGGCCGGAAGTCAAATCCAGCTATTCTGCAATTACTTTTCCAACTTAGGGTTTGAGATGCTTAGTCTCACTAAATTTGCATTTCTGGGTTTGCTTAGACAGACGGGGGCCGGCAAGCCCCTCGGGTCTACCTCTGTTCGCCTTATCTACTGTTGTCACAATAGGCATGCACCACCACGTTCAGCTTTTTACTTGTGTGCGGAGGGTCAAATCCTTATGCTTGTACAGCAAGCATTTTACTGTCAGAGACATCTCTCCAGCCCCAGAAAACAGTATTTTTAAGACAAATCTCTCCTGTCTCAGAGCCTAGGACTTGTGGACAGGTGATGGAAAGTTTGCTGGCCCTGTCTGTCATAGTGGTCAGTGTCTGATGCAGCGTAGGAGATAGTGACCTCTTTTCCTTGGCCACCATGACCATTCTATCGCCAGAGTGGCAGGGACAGTGATAACGGGCACTCTTCTGTCTTGGAAGAGAAATTATCAAGATGAAGCACACCCAGAGACAGGCATTTCTTGACACTGTTTTAGTGAGCCTTTTTGGAAACTATAAAATTGAGTTGTTTGGTAATTTTAGCTGATAATTAGACGTGTTTACATGGTCAAAGCCCCTCTTTCCTACTGAGGCATTTTACGTGAGTACTCTTTCTGAGGAAAGCTGAAAGTTTTAGGAAATTGCGGGGCCACTAATGGTTTGAAAAAAATGACCTCTCAGAGATGTGTTTAAATTATAGTGTGGAAAGAGAGAGCACTTTTGTAAGTAGCATTTTATTTTGTTTGTGTAATGAAGCTCATATAATAATCAATATTAAATATGCAAAACATGTCAGGGCAAACACACATACGGGTGCATGGCTAATACTAATTTTTTAAAAAGGGGTTTCCTATTCAGAAAATGGTACAAATATTTGTTAATAGATCCACCCAGTGAAAGCTGAGTGAAAGCTGAGCTTTAGCCTGCCAGCAGACTCTGTTCTCTGTCAGTAGCCAAGCTCTTGGAACTGCCCTGCAGAGGATGGTGGGCAGCTTAAAAAAGGGAGGGGTGTTGCTTGATTCTCAACTTCATCAAAAACCTGTTGGAATAAACTGTGTTTTATTAAAATTTTAAAATTCTTTTTTTGTATTTACTTATGGGGGGGCAAGGCATGCATGACACAGTACATATGTGGAGGAAACGACCTGCTGGAGTCTCTCTGCCTGTACCATGTAGATCCTGGGATTGAACTCAGGTTGTTTGGCTTAGCAGCAAGTGCCATTAGCCATCTTGTACACCCTAGAATCAGCTTCAAATCACTTCCATTTGAAAATACATCATTATAACATGGTGTTACTAATACAGGAAAATACAGTGTATTATTATTTTTCTTCTTCTCCTCCTCCTCATTTTCTTCTTGTTCTTGTTCTTGTTCTTGTTCTTGTTCTTCTTCTTATGTGTAGCCCTGGCTGTCCTGGAACTGACTCTGTAGACCAGGCTGGCCTTGAACTCAGAGATCTATCTGCTGGGATTAAAAGTCCACACTACCACTCCTAGCTTTTTTTCTCCTTTTTTAAAAATTCCTCGGGATATGAGAACATTTCACAGTCATGAAAGTATAAAAATTGTGCAAGGATGGCTTTAAACATAAAAATAGCCAATTTCCCAGGCTTCTTCCAAGTTGCTAACCATCACTGACAATGGGGACCTTTAGCATATAGCATTTTACACACCACAAAGTGTGGTATGCACTGTATAATTTGATATTCATAGCTACCCCTTGATGGTAGGCAGGGAAGACATTTTATCCCTAAGTCAGAGACAAGAAAGCATCATCACCATCAGAAGCTGTGGTCTGAGAAAGTCAGGGTCGATGCTGGATCCCAGATGTCCTGGCTGCAAAACCTCAACCCGCTGGTTATATGGAACATGAATGACATCTTTGTTTAAAACCCTAAATATTAAACATAAGACTCTATGTTTAATTGTTTGATATCACTGGAAAAATCACATAAAAGATGTCTATATATGCATCCACACTGTGTGAGCTGTACTATATGTAATACAATGCCCACAGTCATAATTCTGAGTCATTGTTTAGTGCAATTAATATAGATAGGTACATAATGCATACGTGTTGAAAGAACATAATGTTGGTAAGCTTGCAAATGACTTTGGGGAGCAATAGACACAGAGAAGGGTGACTTGAACGGCGGCGATGTGTCTGTCGATGGTTCACACATGTAAGTCATAGTGGGCAGAAAGGAGACTCGGCGATGTGCAGGTCTTTTCACTGTGTCCGACTCCTGCCATGCCCGCACGGCTGTAGGATGCGGCTAAACTGTGGCCCACGATGCCTCGTCATTCCAGCCTTCTCATGTCTCCTCGCCTCCCTCCTTTGCTTGCCCAGGAAATCCAATCCAGGACAGTGCTTGCTCATGCTGCTGAGGAGCTCTACCCAGTCGATACCTCCAGCCTGTGGTTGTTTCTTCCATTCACTGTGCATCTTAGAGTAGTTTAAGGTTCTGAGCACAATGGAGAGGAAGGTACAGATTTCCAGTCTGCTCAGCTCCCTCTTCTGTGCAGGCTCAGCCACCCCCACCGTCAGCATCAGCACCATGTGGTGGGTCTGTTACCATGGATAAGCCAGCACGCATACGTCTTCATGACTCAGATCCATGATGTAGAACCAAAGGCATATAGTCCATCAACTCAGACAAACATACAGTTACCTACCATTATAGAAGCTTCATGCCAAACAGAGAAGTTACACCCACCTCTTCAGCATCCACCCCCCCTTTTTTTTTCTATCTTCATAGTTTTGTCTTTTAAGCACCAAATAATAGTTCTATTTATGGTTACACCACAGTATATTTTTCTATTTATCCATTTACCTACAGAACTTATCCATTTGTCTACTGAAGGCTATCCCGGTTACTTCTGAGGTTGGACAATTATGAATCGGGCTGCCGTCAAATGAACATGTAGGTTTTTCTGTGGGCATAGAGCTTCATCTTTACTTTTCTTCCCCTGTGCCTGTTTTGATTTTCTTTCTGAACGGTAAAACAACAATTAAAATGCCAATTACATAAGGTCATTTTTGTTGATTAATTCAATGTGAAGAACCACACGTTAGTGCATCATGCATAGGAATCACTGGATAGAGGGCTGTCAATCAGCAAAAAACTGGCGTGCGGTGTAGTGGTTTATGGGAAAGCATGTGGATGCCTTTGCTTCAGCATGTGCCCTATTGGGAAATGGGGCTTCATCTTCTCGGGGCTCAGAGGGTTGAGGTTTCAGCAAACTCCCTGCCCTGCTAAGGAGTGCTTTGCTGTCCTCCTTCAGATCCCTCCAGGACAGGTCAGACCCTGTGTGGTTGGGGAGGGACACTGTTCCACTCAGGAGCAGGAAAAGCATTGCCTACCCCATATCCTGACATCAAGAGTGTAATAGCTTTCTGTCAAACTTACTCAGTGGTGTCCTAGTTATTAAAAATGCCAAATTTTCATCCTGTGTCCAGGCCTATGGCTTTCGCTGAGTTAATGTGAATTGCTTCGGCAAGGTCAAGGCCTTTGTGACAGTGGTGGAAGTTTCAAGGAAGGTGGTGATGATGGATTCTCCTTTAATTCATTGGAGTACTTGTAATAAAACTAATGAATGGAAAGGACTGAGCATTCTCAATTAGGAGCAGGGAACAGAATCCTAAAGGTAATTAGTGGCTGAGACGGTGTGTAGTTATTTTAAAATACTGTTTCTGGTTTGGAAAGGTCTTGCTTTAGTTGGCTTTGGAATCAAGCCATGTGGGAGAAAAACCCTGCATGGTGTGTGTGTGTGTGTGTGTGTGTGTGTGTGTGTGTGTGTGTGTGTGTGTGTCTGGGTGTGTGTCTGGGTGTGTGTCTGGGTGTGTGTGTGCATATATATGTATATATGTGCATGTGTATGTGTGTGCATGTATTTGTGTGCGGCATGTGTATGAATATGCATCTGTGAATGTGTGTGTCTGAGCATGTGTGTGTGCATGTGTATGAGTGTGCATCTGTGAATGTGTGTGCATGTGTATGAGTGTACATCTGTGAATGTGTGTGTCTGGGCATGTGTATGTGTGTGCAGGCAGAGCCTTTGTATTTCTACACAGCAATAGCATAGATAGAAACATGTTTTTAGTGCTTGATATTTTAATACTTTTTTCTTGTTGATGTTAATTTACTCCTCACAGTGACACTCTGAGGTTAACATTATTGTTTGTGTGTGTTTAATGGGGAAACAGACGGTGTATGGTTGAGATTGCTCTGTTAAGTTTTCATGTTGGTGGAATACGCCGGATGTCCTGACTCTAAGCCAGGGCTCTTTATGTATCTGAAGCGTTTCCCTTTGGTGTATGCATTTATTTTGTTGGTTGTTGTTAGTGTGACATCTGACCTCTTATTAAGCAAGTCTGTCACATTGTCATGCTTTTCGGTTTAATCACATCTCTTTTCAAGACCTCAGCTCAACACATCTGACTTCTGCCAATGCTTGCTAAATGCCTAGTATCCTGGGCATTTTGTGTAGCATTGTACTGAGTGAGTTAGGGATCTCTATAGGGACAGAACTGAGGAAAGAAGGGAGGAGAGAGAGAGGGCAAAATTGTGTATGTGTGTGTGTGGGGAGTTGTAGGATGTATTAGATAGGCTTATGAACAGTGTAAGCCAACAATGGCCATTTGCACACTGGACAGGCAGCACGCAGGAGCTGATCAGTGCGTGCATAGGCATTAGCAGCCCCAGTCTGATGCAGCAGGCCTGGAGGATTCCTGGAGAGTGGCTGGTCTTCCGTCCACATGGAAGGCTGAAGCTGGGGTGTGACGTCAGCCTAGGATGGCCTATGTCCAGTGAGGCTTTCCTGTAGAGCTCTTTATATCTGTGCTGCCATGGAAGGCACACCCACACACTTTCCCCACAGGTCCACCCAGAGGTGTCTCTTGGTTTACAATGTAGATTAACCATCAAAGAGACCAAGAGCAACCAGGCAAGTCCTGGGAATGCATCACAACCAGGCAGTGCTCTCTCTTGTACTTTTCCCAGGTGGAACCAGGCCCTGGCCCCAGTGTGTTTTTATAATGCATCTCCTACCAGTGCTGGAAACTACAATGTTGGCAACTGCATTACTTCTGTTCTTGACTTAGCCTTTCTAAGTATAGATTAAGAGATTATGATCTTCATATATATATATATATATATATATATATATATATATATATATATATGTCCAACTCATAAAATTTTCATGGGTACCAGTGGAAAAAATTCACTATTGCCTTTGTTTTAAAGATTCATCTTAGTGATGGTGCATCTCAGCACTTGGAAAGCAGAGGCAGGTGGATCTCTGTAAGTTTGAGACCAGCTTGGTCTACAAAGTGAGTCCAGGACAGCCAAAGCTGCACAGAGAAACCCTATCTTGGAAAACAAAACAAAACAAAGATTCATTTTCTTTATAGTCTGTCTGCCAGTCTACATGTCTGCATATGTGTTTATATATAAGGCTGCAGAACTCATAGAGGACTGAAGAGGGTGTCAGATCCCCCTGGATCTGGAGTTATATATGGTTGTAAATTGCCCTATATGAATGCTGGAAACTGAGCTTGGGTCCTCTGCAAGTACGGTACCTTGGCTTAATGACCATTAAGCTGTCTCTTCAACCTGAAGATCCTTGCATTAAAGATGAAGAGCCCAGTGTTCTACACAGTCAAGACATGAGCCCCAGTTTGCTTACCTGCGACATGGTCTAGTCAAACACTTCTCAAAATACCCATTCCTGTGTTTCCAAATGGCACACTAAGGACATGTATGTGTGAGTCCTGGACAGCTGGGCTCAAATAGTTGCTGACAATCAAGACATTTCTTGTTAATGTCTGTGTCTCAATTTTAGTATACATGTACTCTTTCCATAATACAGACTTTAATATAAAAATATTCCTCCATTAGCAACCAGAAAGTAAAGGCTAAGGTACAGAGATCATCTCGTTGTGCTTTTTTTGTTTTGTTTTGTTTTGAATCTAGGTTATGTACCCTGTGATGGCCTTCTTCTTCCTGGGCAGTGACCAGTATGGTTGGACAATATTAAATAACTCCATCATTGACTGTTCTGTGTGATCACATTTTGTGCAGAATTTTAAAGGTTATCTCTCTTGGCTCTTTTTCTCTTTTTGTCTAATTCATTTTCTCTTCCTATAGCTCAAGGTGATTCAAGGGTGTCTGTCTTAGGGCACTGTCTTAGATACTGTTCTATTGCTGTAAAGAGACACCAAAACCAAGACAACTCTAATAAAAGAAGGTGCTTAACTGGGGTCTTGCTTACAGTTTAAAGAGTTGGCCCATGATCACATCGTGGGAGGCGGACAGGCACGGTGATCCTCAGGCAGCAGGCAGAGGAGCACGCTTGCTCCAGCAAGTCCGTAGCATCTAGTCCTTCTCAAGCAGTTTCACTCCCTGGTGACTACGCATTAAAATATATGAGCCTCTGGAGGTCGTTCTCACTCAAACCATCACCGGCATACAACACCCCAAAATGCTTCAAAGTCAGGTTTAAAAACAAATCCTATTCTGCCGTAGCAAGATTAAGCTGCGGCATCCACTAAAGAAGATGTCTGTCTATGTTATAGTGCGCTGCGGGTTCTCTGAGGAGCATGGTTGGTTGGGTCCGAAGCTCCTTCACAGTTCCCAAACCCCAGCCTCAAGTGTTGCCTCACCTTTGTCATGTACACTGAAAAGAAAGTAGGGCATCTAAGGGCTGATGTGCAGGGGAAATGTCTCCTTTGGGTCTCTGTAAGGTGGCCAGTCATAACACTCCCAAGAGGCATGTTCTGCTGAGTGGTGCTGGCTGTCTATTGTAACGCCCCTCACTGGACCTGGAGAAGCTAAGGAATACCACAACAAAGAGGGAGAATGCAAGTCTCCGCCCTCATTTCCTTCCTGCCTCAAGATCCCTGTGATTATAACTGTGGTGGATACACCCTTGTTTCTTTCCTAGCTGAACAGCATTCTGGATAGGGTTTAGAGAAGCATACGCTATTTCCAATGCAGTGTTTTTCTAACTAGGAGAGAACGAGAAGGCTCTGCTTGCACTTGATTGTTATGCTGGTGATTTTATTCACAGTCTTGAAATCTTTAGAGAAACTGTATGTTAAAAGGAGTTTATGCTTCTCCTTGTGGGGCGAGTTTTGAAATGAGAGGCTTGTAAGTTTGCAGAGGAGCTCACCAAAGGTTGCTCACTATGTTCGTGTTTCCCTTAGAATGTGTCTGGGCCTTTGCAGGGGACCTGGTTTGATATAACCCCAAATATACTCTGGACGCTGTAGATTTGCAATGTCAGGGTCAACATTTCCAAAAGCTGATTTTTCCAGAGTTTGTCTCTGTTGGAGCATTCTGTTTTGTATACATGGTGTGAGCATGTGATTCTAGCTCAGCAGGGATCATAGTAACCCAAAGGTCTGTTGCTAGTAGGGACCACAAGGCTTGGAAGCAGGGATCCGTCCCCTGGCTCTTTCAGGTTGGCAGTGGTGCCAACTGCATGCTGCTTTATTTCAAAATAGTTTCACCCATTGCTATGAAGCCTTGCCTGCTCTTTGTAGCCCTTGCCTGGTTCCAGACGTTTGGTCACAAAACCGGCCTCTCCCTCCTAATGCTCGCAGGTTGATAAAACAGTTGCCGAGCCGGAATCCCTAAAGAAATTATTAATTACCTGGTTAATGTGCATCAGGCTGTGGGAGTGTGAGATTAATCACCAGCCGTGGGATGAGTTGCTGAAGTGGAGTTTGGTTTTTTGTCTCCTGTCACTCGGTAATGGCTTTTCCTTCCTTCGCCATCAGGCGAACAGGTGCAGAGCTGCTGTGCTCTCGTGCTCTGAGTCAGGAACAGCCGGCGGCCAGGCCGAGCCTCTCCCTCAGCCCTGCTGCATGAGCAGTTTACAGCAGGCAGCACTACCCACGCAGAGCATTCCACTCGTGGAGACTCTCCCACGTGACAGGGCCTTCATCAACTGTTCCAGTTTTCCAGATGAGTGCATATGTCCACACACATGCTCCCTGCACACACTCACACACGTCGCCCCCCCCCCCCATAAACAGTAACAAAGGACACTCAGAGCCATTCCTGGATCCTCTCCAGGAGCCCGTGTTTAGCATCTCACCTTAGTTCTCCATTTGGAAAGAGAATCTTTATCTTTAAAGGACGATAACCCCAAATCTCATGACCAGCACATCTCTCAACCTCATCAGAGAAGCTTCTTCTCACAGTATATGACCACCCACAACTGGTCAACATGGCTTGACCGTCAGAGACTGTGGGGTGGTCAGCCTAAAATCGGACATCCATATTATATCCCTTTGTGCCAAGGCTCAGGGTTCATTCTGGAAGAAGCAGTAGAGTCACTGTAAGAGCCAGAGGCAGTAGGTGGCTGCGGAAAAACAGTGTGTTCGGGATGTGCCAGGGACACAGCACACACAAACTCAACAGTGACTCTGAGTATATGTGTAAGACCTGCACAACATCAGGCCATCTAACCGCCAGCATGAGTGGGGAGGGGGTCAGGAAGTCCCACCCTAGCTAAGGAGCTACAGGCAGCTGCAGGCTCCTACAAGAGGGAGAGCCAGCTTACTTTCGGGAGGAGACTAATGAGAAGCTACAGCGTTCCAATAGATGGCCCTACTCTCATGCATATATTGGGAGCACACAGTGGATTCAGAGCATTAAAAACAAAACACAGGATGTGGGCATGGAAAAATGTATATGTGGGGCGGTGGGGCTAGAAGAGGAGCTAGGAGAGTAAATGGGGATGGATTTGATTGGAATACTTTAAATGTATATATGAAGTTTTCAAATAATGAAACCAATCTCAAAAGGAAGTCTAGGACTAAGAGGAGAATGATGTATTTAGCAGTGTACAGGCAAGGAAAAAGACATCTCACACTGTGACATCCATCCTAGGGAACACTGCAGCATAGCTATTGGAGGATGTCCCTGGTTCTTGCTCATCACTGTCTCTTGGCTGCTGAGTAGCATCCTAGGAAGGCCTCCTATTTTAGGTGTGCCACTGACGTGTGACTCGCGCTAGTCATTGTGGTGTGTGCTGAGAGCACCAACCTTCCGTTTCTAGTGTGTTATTAGTCTTGGAGTTTATCTCTCTGTGAAGGAAGGCTGGCCAGCATGGAAGGTGGGAGAAAACAGAGTACACCCCCAGAGAGCTCCACTGTTTGCTTAAGGCTGAGCTGTGCTGACCATCTGTGCAACAGACTCAAATAGATCAGAGATGTTGGAGGATCTTGTAGGCCATGCGAGTCCTCAGTAGAGCATCGCTTCTCTGTTAACCTCATAGCACAGGCTAAGACTTTGCCGGAAGACTGTTCTACGTCATGATGCTGCTAAGTGTGTACAACCATCCAAAGTCCTATTGACACTACTTACTATGTCTAGCCAGAGCTTGACAGCTTTTCACTTTTTGTGTGTGAATAAATAGCGTGGCAAGCATATATGATGAAAAAGTCCTCCATTTAGAAACAAGGACTCCTTTGAGATATAAAGCCTAAGACAGTACACTGTCTTAAAATTTCCCCAAATAAACAAATGTGTTTTGAGAGTCTCCTAATGTTCAACCGCTGTTGCCCAGGCAGGAAGTACGGTAGGAAGGAGACAGATTGGGGCCTTATGCCCACTGACCTGGAGCTCTAGTTGTCAGCACTCTATTATTGGACAAAGACAGCTACGTAGACTCCCACCTAGCAATGGGTGCTAGGAAGACAGGAGGATATGGTTGTTGGATAGGTAAAGAAGGGCTACACTTTAAGAGCACACCTTTGAGGCCATCAGTGCCTGAATAACAAACAGTAGGCGGCCAAGTGAAGATCGGAGGGTGGGATGTTCTTGACAGACCAAGAACAAGAGACAGGACTGAGCTGGGCTCACTGGAGGAGCAGTAGAAGTAGAGGCTGGGGAATGAGAGTGTTGGACTTAAGATTGGCAGATGTGTTGATGTCTTTCATATTTAGCCTTCAAACCTCAGGACGGATGGTATAGTGCATGCTGGGAGTGATGAGAGGCCATTCTCATCTGTCTGTGGACAGCATGTCTGAAACGTTAGTCCTTCATCTGAATCCACTCCCTATAGTGGCTCTTACCTCTTTAATGTGCTCAGCTAATCCACCTTTATAGAAAATACAAAGAAAAATCCATCCTGTATTAGATTTGGACAAAGATCTGCAGCGACTCCTCTCTGAATAGAATCTGATGCCACGTTGTGCTGGTTGGCATGCAAATGGATGTCCCTGGCAGTCCTCAGGCCTGACCCTTAACTTTATTTGGGATGAGGAATTTTCCTTGAGTATTTCAAAAGGCTTCTGTTAAATATAAAGCCCATATCTCTGCTCAGCGCAAAGATCCCAGAAAATGCTTAGCATCCCAGCATGTCTGCCTTGCCATCACCTTTTAAATAATGGCTGAGCTTTGCAGCCAGTTAGAAGTGGATGGACCCTTTGTGTTTCTAGAAAGATGAGCCCACCTGGTGATCATGGGGGCAGCTGAGGGTGGTTGACATTGGTCCATTTGCTTGGCTTCCAGCACTGTATCTCTTGGGTTGTCTCTCCTGCTATGTCTTCCTGAGCTTCCTGGCTTTGGTAAGCTTAGCCCCTCCCAGTAGTAAAGAGATGAGGGATGGGAGAGATAAGGGATCTTCAGGAGACAAGAAACTGTTTCAGCGGACAGCAGGCCTCGAGCGCACTTTTTAATGATGTTCAATTTTCATAATCTCATCTTATATTTCAGAATACCTAGAAGACCCCCGTGCCCACTCCAGTTTAGCAGAAGGTTTCATTGAGCCGCTTAGCCTGAGCAGAGCCATCTTGTCTGGGGTGGAATTGCTGGATTTCATTTAGGAATGTAAGTTGCAGCCTTCTAGCCATGGGCAGCATAGTTGTTGTGCATATTGTTTGAAAAAGAAAGACGTTAAATCTGAGTGATTATAGGGGGCTGCATGTGAAGTAAATGCTACATCATGTGACCTGCCCTTTGGTTTTTATAGGAGTTACTGATGACTGTGACTAGGGTCTATCTGTTTTGTGCTAGATTCTTCAGGGAAGCCATCTTTAGCACTCATAGGGATCCTGCAAGGTATACGCACACCAAATTGTCCAAAGGTTCAGTAACGTGCTTCAAGCGGAGATTTGGATCTAGGTTTTCAACAATGGACCCACTGTTTCCATCCTCTGGTGTTAGTTTAAGCAAACGGCATGTAAGTGGCATTTAGTTTAACTAAGACATCCACTGTCCTTAGCCTTGGTTCCCTAAGGTACTTTTTAGTTATCCAGTGGATTTGTCCCCCGTTGGCATCTCTGGGTGTTTCTCAGATGATGCTCAGGCTTCCCCCTGGGTAGACAGGCCAGCAGGGACCAGATGGACTTTGCTACCTTCTGTTCCTGCTGGAATCATGTTGTCACCCTCTACTCCTCATAACTGGGCAGGTGGAACTAAAGCAATTGCCTCAGACCTGTAATCTAATCTGGTCCACCACCCCCCTCAAACACACTCCCACTGAGCTACCTTGCCGGCCCCTGCATGAACAGTCCGTGCACTTGTTCCACTTGGCTGTGGGATGCCCTTAGTGCACTTGTGCCTTCTGCCATTTCTCTTCATAGCCATTATCTGAGCTTCATGGGAACTGGATATGGTCACGTGTCCCAGAGTTTCTCTCAAGTGTACACTTTCCAATTTAAAGCTACACACCAGTCAATGTATTATGATTATCCCCGAGCCCTTGGCATATCTAAAGGCGATTGAGTCTGTGCTTTAAAGTTTTATTATATAATCTGCCCTTGGTCTACTACTTAAAGTGTCAAAGTGCTTACATTTTGGGACTGCGGGATAAAACAGGAGGCCTGCTTGTCACATAAAGGTTGATAATGGGGAGAAGACTTAGGTTGAGGTTAAACACTAAGTCAAAGTGCTTTTACCCAAAGCAGACTGCGCCATGTGTGCTCACACACACGTAAGCGTTTGGGCAACCACGCTCAGAGGTCAGAGGTCATTTGCTCAGTCCTTGTTCATGCTCGAGCTATTAATGGTCACAGACTGAACAGCAGCCTGAGGAGAAGGCCGAGACTTCTCCTCCCTCTCCAGAGAAGCAGTAAGCATGCCATGACTAGCCTGGATATCTGAAGAGTTGGTTGTTTTGGGTAAAATCATAGGAACTGAGGGCTGAAGAGCATCAGCATTTGAATTGCCTCTTCTGTTTTGTCACCACTGTGTCTGTTGGCCACCAAGGCCTGTGCTGAGTGCCACAAATGCTCATTTGTGGGATAACCCATGGCTGAATTTGATCCTTCGGACCTCACATCAAAACAGCCAGACATGGCTGCGTACATGTAGAATCTCACTCACAGGGAGGTTGAGACAGCTGGATCCTGGGGACCCACTGGCCAGCCTGTCTAACCTGCTCAGTGACCTCCAGGCCAGTGAGAGACCCTGTCTCAAAACCAAAAAAGTGCATAGCACTCTGCATAGTCACATATGAGGTGGACCTTTGGCTTCCACACCTTGTACATGTACTCTGCACATGACTGTGCACACACACCAACATGCACACACAAGAAGCTTAAAAATGATCACTAATCCTTTTTTTTTTTTTTGAGACAGGGTTTCTCTGTGTAGCCTTGGCTGTCCTGGATTCACTTTGTAGACCAGGCTGGCCTTGAACTTACAGTGATCTACCTGCCTCTGCCTCCTGAGTGCTGGGATTAAAGGTGTGTGCCACCACGTCAGCTTGATGACTAATTCTTAAAGGTTGTATTAGGAAGCTAATGTTATAAATGGCAGACAGTTTCCTCTGCTCTCTTGTTTCCACTCTCCTTTCTCACACCCCAGATCTCTGCTGACATCCCAGCCCTGTCCTGTTGTAGCTTGTGAAAGCAGCAGCTTTGCATCTCCTGTGCAGAAGTCTGGCTCAGACTAGGAATCAAATCCATTGCGCAGGCGAGGAGTACCTACTGTGTGCCCGGAGACTAGCAAAGCCCTACTCAGGCCTGAGCTGATACAGGGTGACAGCCTGGGACTCTTTCTGGACCCAGCTCTCTCTCCTCAGCTGCCAGGTTTCCTGTCACTAGAGAGGTGATAGCTCACATTTCAAAATGACTGGGTTCTTCAGAAATTGTGCACCCCACAAAAAGAAATGATTGCCAGTTTTCCTGAAATTGAGTGGAAGCAATTGAACTCTCGGATGATGGTTAGGGAGAGTACCATCATCCTGTATTTTGGATGAACAAAGCTTTTTCGTGTATTTGAGCAATTCACTGATTCCTAGCTTTGCTCTGCTCCCTGGCTGGCCCTCTTCCTATAGGCCTGATCGTCACCGCGTGCTTAGTGGGGGAGGGCTATGTGAAGGGCTAAATGTCTCTATGAAAGCGATATGATGTCTTGTTTTAAATCCATGTTCTCCCAATATGACAGAGTCTTTTTTTTAAAAAAAAATTGCAGCCAAACAGACTGATTTGTAGTGCTAGTTAAAGTGTAGATTTCTTGATGTTTTTTAAAAAAATAAAATATTTTCTTACAATTGTGTGTTGTGTGTGCAGGTCTCAGGCCTCTCCTACCATGTGGGGCCTGGGACCAAACTCAGATAATCAGGGATGGCTAAGCTGCCTTCCCAGCTTTTAATTCTTGATTTTTTTTTTTAATTCAAATTGCTCAGGGTGCCCTAGGACTCTGCATTTTAAACAACTCACAAGATATCCTTCAGAGCCCTAATGCCTCAAGAACTATTGGCCAAAACAATGTCATCTAAGGTAAAAATTGTCAGCGGTCTCCAAAATGGTTCCCAAGCCACAAGGGCAGGTCAGCGGTTTCACTCCTAGAGACTTCCTTTGTATGGCAAACACAGTGCACCCTTGCCTCTTGCCCCCGCCCTCCCGTTTCTTCCAGAGCAACTTCTTGACACTTTGTTCCTCTTCACAACAGCTGATCAATGAACTTGAACATAAAAGACAAACTTAAACTCGTCTCAGCTCCTTTCATCCCCCTCCACAGCAAATACTCTTTTATCTTCCCAGACATCCCCAAAATGTGAGGGGGGACTCTCTGCAACAGATGCACGGCTTTCTAGGTCTCTAGGTAACGTTTTAACCTGTGTAACGCTCGGTGCACAGCATCTTAAGTAATATTCCAGGAACTGCGCTACTGCTTGTTAAAAAGGATAGGGCCCCAGAGATGTCTCTAAATATGCCTGCAAAGTGAGAGGTGCCAAGAGAAAGATAATACAGCTGATTATAGTTATTTACCTTACATTTGCACTCGCTTTTAACTGGGTGTAATTTAGGGGCATGAAATCTCTTATTGGAAGTGTGTTTGCATTAAGCAGCTCTAAGCAACCATGAATGTGCGGAAACTGAAAAATTGACAGACTGGGTTCCTCGAATCCCAAAGTAGCATTGTAGTAATGGGCATACAAACAAATCGAATAAACATGTTTTGCTTCAGCGCTTTAAAGAATATGGTCTTTGGAGTAATTTGTCTTTTTAAAACTATCATTTCTAACCTTTTCATTACCTATCTCTAGTCTGCAGCTCCCTCTAACAACCTGTGCAATTTCCCAACCAGCTGTTGGAGTCCCAGCACTCGGCGCTTTGTTTCTGCTTCCCTGAGCTATCAGATCAACCTATAAAGGGAATTGCCTGGGAGGTGTTTCCCAGGTTCGCATTTAGCAGAGTTGGTTGGTTGGTTTGCTTTTCCTGCTGTGTTTTTGTGTTCCTAGGATGTGTAAAGCACACTTGGAACAGTGCCACAACCCCGAGAACCCCCATTCGCGCCAAGGATCAGAGGGTGATTCCAATGACAAGGCTCCTCTCTCTCCTAGATAACGATGCCCGTAAGCTTTCCTCAGTTGAAACTATGGCTCGAGGCTTTATAGGTGTGTGTAAGCGCTTGCATAGATCACCCTTGGGAGCCAATGTGTGCACATTTTATGCGTTTTTCTGGTTTTGGCATGGTGACAGAAGCCCACCACTTGCGTACTATTCCCCATGGTAGACAGAGAAGGCTGCATGAAGTCAAGGCTTGTGCTTGGACCCTGTGACAGCCTGGGCAGAAGGGAGAGAGGCTTCTTATTTGAAGTGGAATGTTGAGTCTGGTAAAAGGCAAGCAAGGAAGCCCATGTCTGGTACTGTCCAGGGTGAGGTTCTGACTTCCACCTCATGCTATGCAGTCACTCATTTTTCTGTCTGGTGGTGGAGGACATGGCCACTTGCCAGAGTGTGAGGCCACTACTCTAAGCTTCCTTTCTGCTTGAGGAATTAGAAGTGTTCATTGAGAAGTCCCTCCAGCATAGCAGAGCTTGCTAAGGCAGAACATCCTCACCCTTCTGAGGAGACGTATCTGCCAGTTAGCACAAAAAGAGACATTCTGAGAAAAAGACAGGAATTTCCCACTACCCTGTGGCCATCTGTCCTGGATCCCTGTGTTTGCATCGTGGTCACGGCATGCGCTCTAAAACACACACACACACACACACACACACACACACACACACACACACACACACCCAGAGACCAGAAGGTCTTAATTAACAGGCCTTCCAAGCTTGCTCTCAGGTAGGTGGCAGTCATATTCTTAAAGTGAGAAATAAGAAAAAAGAAAATCTAAACAAAAAGCAAACAAACAAAAACCTCCTAAACACTCTCCTTGCTAGGAAGAAATTGAGAAAAGAGTTTTATTTGCCACAGCAGTCTTGATTTGATCCTCTACTCTGAGAAATTAGATCAGGTCCTACCTCTTCAGGGAAAGATGTACCATTTTATAAGATACAACTAGAGTGGATATCTGTCTAAAGATAATTGATAGAACATATTTCCTGCATGGAATGAGTGTTCGCATCAACCTAATTTATGTGACGTATCCAAGGCTTCAAAAGAATGTAAGTATAGGGAGTTAAAACAAGTGTGGAAGGCAGATCTGTACCAGGCTTTGAAAAGATGTAGATACATACACACACAGACACAGACACACAGACACACAGACACACACACACACAGACACACAGACACACAGACACACAGACATACACACACACACACACACACAGACACACACACATACTTTTTTAAAAATTGATAACGACTTCAGCTGGTGAAGGGCTGCAGAGGATAAAACAGACTAAAAATAAATAGCTGTATACTACTTCATTAAGCGGCTGTGTGGAGTGATTTTCCCATTGATTAGTCTCAGGGCTAGTGCTGGTTCATTCCTCATTTCTTTGCTAATTAACATCCAAGCCATTCCTGACCACTTGACCGTGCTCTCTGGTGAACAGGCGCTGGCTTGGCAAGTAATTGCTCTCTTCCCCCCCCCCACCTGCTTCCCTAATCCCCTGCTTCTTCCTCTTTCCTTCCTCCTAAAAAATGAAATATTAGGGAAGGAGGAGGACAAGATAGGCTTGCAGTGGTGCCCTGTAGTTCCTCCGTAGACAGCAGACTTAATAAAGAGATTAAATGCAGCCAAAAGAGATAAACACAGCCCCACACCCACGCATTTGATGGAGGGGCTGAGTAAATAGGGATGATTTGCCCAGGCTACCATATGAACTGACTGGCTTGCTTCATTTTGCATTTGTCTCGTTGATTTCAGGCTCTTACAGAATATTTACAGGACAAATTGCCTGACTCAGCGAGTTATGACCAAAGACCTTTAAAGGAGAGATTGAGCACTGGCTTCAAGGATCTATTTTTGAAGACTATGTATCTTTTGGTTCCCGAGTCTGTGAAATGAAATTTCCTGCCAGGTCGCAGTTTGCTGATCTCACCCATAGTTAGAGCTTTTGTGTGGGGTGATCCACAGTCAAGCAGAATGTAGGTTATAATCAGAGCAGAATACTCAATGTGGCAAACTGGGATTAGAGTTGGGAAAAATCCACAGGATAAACATAATGAAAATTACCCACTTCTGTCCCAGGTGAGAAGGTCAGAATCACTAAAACTCGAGGTCAGTGTGCATCGTGGAAAAGGTTTTCTCAACATCACTGAATAACCCACTACATTGAGTCAGTTCCAAGCCACAGCTTCTCTTTTAATTGGGCCAGATATTATGCAGCATGCAGAAAACAATTTGAAATTCATTTTGATTTTTGCAATGTGGTACGTCTCTGAGGCCATCATGTAGCAACCCTCCTTCAGATTCATCGCTGAGAGGTCATAGTAGCCAGAGACTGCTACACTGCCTTAGCTTTGCAGCATCTTTTTGGCATTATGTTTTCCAAAAGGCACTATAGAATATTTTTCTTGCCTCTGTGCTTTATTGTTGTCTTCAGGATTTGTAATTATCCCCAGTTACCCAAATGGGCCTTAATATTATATTAGACACCCTCTTGAATTTTTGAAAAATTATTATTATTACTGTCATCATCACCACCATCATTAATGTGTGTGCATGTGTGTGTGCAAGCGTGCATACATGTATATGTATCTATGCCACAGTAGACATGTGGAAGTCACTGGACAACTCTTGGGAATCCATTTTCTCCTTCTACTAGTTGGGCTCTGAAGGTGGAATTAAGGTCATCTTGGTGGCAAATGCCTTTACGTGACGAACCCTCTCACTGGCCCCGATGTCTTGCTTTTTATCCTGATCGATGTAGAGTGAATGAAATTATTGCTGAACATTTAAAGAGGGCTCAGCTCTGGGGTGGACTGCAAGCTCCCTGAGTTCAGGAAGTGTGTCTACTTCTCCAATACTCTGCCTCTGTCATGAGACACCCTGGGAAATGGGTCACTCGTGAGTGGGGCTGAAGGAAGGAAATGCATGAAGGAACATTTTAAACATCCAGAACCCCAACTGGAGCTGGATGCGTATGTCCCAACAGACAGTGAGTGCTTTACTTAGCGTGGTGACCAGCCAAGGAAATGACAGAAAGTAGGCTCGGAAGTTCATCGACGGTCAGACCTTGAGGCAAGTGGACTGTGTAGCTAAGGAGTTTGGACTTTGTTCTTGTGTGCAGGAAGTGAATATAGTTAGTGGCTGATCATTGTGTAAGAAGATCACAGCAAAATTATAAAAGAGGTTCATTAAGTATTCAGACATGCTGGGGGGGTAATGGCCCCGTGTGGCTGAAGGATGGGGAAAGGCCTGGGCTCCTTGCTACGGACCATTCTGAGACTGCCTCACCCTTACTGGATTTAGTCTTTCCCGACAGTTTTCTGCCCCACTGATATAAAGTGGTTCAAGAAGATGCAACAGACTTGCTCTGTGCACCGTGAGGTCCTCTGATCCCACCCTACGCCTCTGTGTCTATTGTAGCTGAGAAAAGGCCCTGTGCATTTCCTCAGAGCTTTATGCACCACTTTTAAACTCCCGGAAGCTGCTTTCCGTTAACTGTGTTTTCTGCTCCTGGTTGAGAGAATGGCTGAACCTCTAGGGAGCTCTCGGAACAAGTGGGGGCGCTCTTCCTAGAAATAGGAGGCTTGAGGGTCTGACAATCAGGAAATCTGACCTTTCACCTTTGAAACTGTAAGCCAGATGGAGCTCCAGTCAGAAGACTGCCTGCTTTATGGACACACTGATGAAATTTACTACAAAATATTGTTTTTATGGGCAGAGCTTAAATTATACTCTAGGTATTATCTGAATGCCATGAGAAATTGCTAAATAGTTTCTGGTTCATAAGTTATATGAAAACTTAAAATTAAAATATCTGCTTATAAAGAATCCACTGTTTTAAAAGTGGTCTCAAAACTAAGGATACCTTTTTTTCCTCCCTGAACATCTCTTTATTTCTTTAAACATCTTTTTCTTATGCCTCCTAAGGGAAAATGGCCTTCATAAACAAACAATAGGAAATTAAGATAGAAACTTTATTAGGAGTTTACATCCTAATTGGTCCATGCTTGTCTGTCTCCATGGTGCTTGTTTGCCCCTCAATGTAAAGTGATGAAGATAGGAAGGAAGTGGCTGGGGCCTAGAGAGAAACAGGTGTCTCCCCCATGGTCACGGGAGAACCATGCATGGTGCATGTACTCTGTATGTGTGCATAGTCCCACACACACATGCAAGTGCATGTAAGGAGAAGATTTTCTTTCTGAGATTCTGAAGGAAAATATGATTTATTAGCTGAGCATCAAGGAGAGATCAGCCATGGGACTGATTGGAATAAGCCTCGCCTTTTTGCTAAAAATCCATTTACTTGTTGAGCTATTAAGTGATGAAAGGATTAAGAGAATAAAAAAAAATCTAATAAAGATGATACCAGCGGAGCATTTTGTAAAATTTGCATGTGAATGTATAACATTATAATCTGTCTGCAGACAGCCTTGTTCGGCAGAAGGGAAAAAACTGTACCACTCATATAGGCATAAAAAATGCAACAGCAGAGTTTCCGGCCAGGAAACCTTTTTTTCCATATGGGCTTCCATATGCTTTATCTTGAAATCCATATTTTTGGCCTTGATACCCATATGTTAGCTTTTTGCCCAAATAAGATTGTGTAATCATTCTTTATTGCTTCTTTTCTTTTTTCTTTTTCCTAGAAAGTTACTGCTCTAAGGTTTAGGGATATAAAGTAGGAGTGACTGGACTTATTTGTATACAAGGGCACGGACTTGTAAAGACTGTCACTGCAAAGACATGCACGGTTTGTGTGTTTGCTTGTATTGTATACAAGGAAGCATATCATTTTCCAATACTGGGTTGATGGTCGGTGTCAATCTTCAACGTGACAAAAATCTAGAATTAACTCACTATGGATATCTGGACATGTCCCGGGGAATATCTGAACTGTACTGACGTGAGAAGACTCTCCCACTGTGGGTGGCACCATTCCCTACACAGGGGATCCTGGAGTGTATGAGAGTCGAGAAAGCGGGCTGAGCACTGGCACGCACGTGTTCGTCACTCTCTTCTTTTGATCGTGAAAATGAGAGAAGAATCTTGAAACTCCTGCTGCCTTGCTTCCTCCCCACGATGGAGAGCACCCCAGAACTGTGAGCTAAAATGAACCCTTCCTCCGCTAAGTTGCCTTTATCACAACAGCAGAAAAAGACACTGCAAACTTTTGCTCAGGCTTCTGCAGTCAAGGTAAGAAATCCACCCACAAGCTGAGTTTCAGACCAGGGTCTGTCTGTCTGTTTCAGGGTTGGGCAGCGAATGAATATGTTCTCCTTCACAATTGGATTTCCCAGAAAATGTCCACTGTACAGCCTGGGGTTTTTTATTTCAAGCCTATGGGGGTCACATAACCATGTTATCATTGCCTAGCTACATAGACGCCCTCCCCTGGAGATCACGTGGTTCTCAAGAAGAAAGCTGGGCTTCTATTTAACTGCTTTATATATCCCCAAACTCGTAGCGTCTGGCTGGATTTCAGTGGGAGGTTTTAGGCTTATTAGCAGATATAAATTCTTGACAAGGTAAACACCATGCAACTCAAGAATCCCTCCAACTATCAAATGCATATGAACCACTAGTTTCTAATACAATGATAAAACCGAATTGATACAGCTGGCATGCAAGGCTCTCTCTACATCAGATTTCAGTGCTGTCAAATGATAAACAACATTTCCATTTCCCCCTCTACTTCCTCTACACAGTAAAATAACTGTTAGCTTTACATGTCCCCACTGGAATTCACATGGGCCTTACTCTTTCTTTGTTAGGAATTGATATATTGAGGAAGCAAGGCCAATAGATGAATGGGTTGCCTTAACCCGGTCTCAAACGCTGAAACCATCGAATACCTGCTCTGTAGAAGTGTCTAAAACTAAAGTCACCAGCAGTGACTATTGACTCCCGACATCACTTCTATTGCTTTCCAGTAATTTAGATCTACAGCATAGGGCATTGTGCCATGGGCCGGCATAGGGAGCGACACTGGAGAAATTCCTTTTAGAAATAGTTCCTTTGACTTTACTTTATTGGGAGGAGATTTTTTTTTTTAACTGTCAGCCACTTTGTATCTGCCTTGTCCTTATGGCCTGGCAGCAAGGTCGGTCGTGGGTGTCCATGATCTGTCAGCCTCAGGACCTTTGATTGACAGACTGCTGAGTTGCTCTCTGCAGAGGAAAGCTGCTGCAGTGTGCCTAGCATGTGCAAAAGCCCTCTGCGCGGGACCGTTTCCCAGGCATTTGCGCTTGAAACTGGTGCTTCAGCAGCCTTCCCAGAGCGGTCTGTGGGAGCTCGTGTCAGGGCCACCTCAGTTGGATGTCTATCAGTGCGGAGAGTCAGCATTTTGACTCCCCTCCCTCCGAACTACAAAGGTGTCAGCAATTCGCTTATTACATTCCTAGGAAAAGCTGCTGAGATGAAGCTGTGGTTGCTCAGGGTGTGAAGTGTAACTTCCGGGTAGGGAAAAAGTTAAGCGGTGGGTCTGGAGGCTTTGAAACTCTTAAACACACACACACTCTCTCTTTCTCTGGCCTTTCGTTGCGCTTCTGCGGGTCAGAGTGCTAGTAAGATCCCTCGGGTGGCTTTTCGTTCCCTAACTCTTCTATTCTCTGCAGCATTACCTCACTGCATTAGCGCTGGCATCTCCCTCTGATGGAATCTAGTTTCCTTTCTATTCACAGCGGCGGAGGATCGTATCTCTGATCCACTTAGAAACACGGTGAGCTCGACCCTCGAGAATGTGCGCGCTCTTTCAGCTCCTCTATTGATCTCTGGGGCTCCATTTCTGGATCTCCATTCATGCACTCATTTGTCACCCCTGTGGCTGGTTGTTCCTCTGAGGGGCAGAAGTTAAGTTGGGTGCTAGGAGCTAGCTACAGAATACTTTTTTTTTTTTGGTTGTGCAGAATTGGGGGATTTTATGTGGGCATTCTCGAGAGTTTTTGTGCATCTCACACTCCTGAGAGTAAAATAGAGAACGGTAAAAAAAATAAGTGAATTCATTTTGCTAGGCTTCCTGAAGGAAAAGTACCTTTAAAAAAAAAGTAGACTTTAATACTATCAACAACACACTAAAACTTATTATATTGTGTAAATATGAAGTGCATGAATAAATATCACCAAGAAATAAGCGGAAAAAAGTCTCTGAATGTTAGTGGATTATCCCCATTGAAGGTTCCCTTTCTGACAACAGCAGAATGTGTGTGCTTTTAAGAGTGAGCAGCTGCTCCAAGTATGGAGATAACGTGTTTTTTTATGAAGTGTTAGGAAATAGGAAATAAAGGCTGCCCAGAATTGGATTAGAAATTTCTGTAGCTGTAATAATAAATTGTTACCACAAGAAAAAGCCCCTAAATTAGAGTAGAGTGGCTGCCTTTCTCAATGAGAGGCTGAGTGGAAAGCCCTTCTTAAAATGGAAGTAAAATAAGGGAAAATTGCATTGTTGCAGGCTAATTTGATGAAGGGACCCCAGTAAACTGTGATTGCACCGTTAATAAAGCCGGGAGCTTTTTTGGAAGACAAAATTAGTTGTTTAGTGGTTAAAAAAAAATCAATTACAAATTGGGTTGTCTTTTTTAGCCAATCAGACAGAGAAGCCACCATAGTAATGAATACTCAAAGTCAACTGAGACACGTCACACTGACTACTTTATTCTTTTTTAAAGTATTAAATAGGATATCATAAACATTTTGAAGTGTGAAAAACTTTCTTTGCTATGGCTCTGATGAAGCCATTTATCTTTTTGATACACTACATCTGTGTCGAGAGATGAGTGACGTCAGGCTGTCTCTTCTAACGGAGCTCAATAGGGAAGAGTCCCTTGTGGTTTATTTGGTGAGAGAAATTTGGCCAATCACAAGGGAGGGAGGGCAGGCATTGTGCCTGAAGCAGACAGTTGCACAGAGCTTGTGAATAGGGGAGTTCTGTGATGGAACTGGAGACACAGGGTGGGTCCATAAAGAGGCGCAGTAGCTACACGCTTAGTTTGCTCTTAAAATCATAGCTTAAGTAAAACAATTCCGAGAGTTTAGCAAGCACACATTTGATATTATCTCTGTATAAAACTGATGTATAATGTAATGAGCAAGAGTTAATCTATCCATTGACCTAAATCAGATATTTTCTAGGACTAGAAGTCTTGGGATTAAGAGTGCCTGTGTGCTACCAGTTCTAGTTTCATAAGTTCCCTGAAGGTGTCTTTCTGCAGGAGAAATGTGAGATGTGACAGTCAGCTACTTTAGGAAAACTTACTTACCTGGCATGTGTTGACAACACAGTGCACGGTAACTTCTGACTCCATGGGTCCCTGTGGCCTATTGTAAGGCCTGGGGCACTGGAATGCTGGAGCTGAGTTTGAACCTTTACTTTCTTAACTCAGTGATGTCAGCCACTGAAGGGTGGCACTTGTGCTTGGAGTCCCAGTTTTCAAATCTTAAAAAAATTGGGGAAACTCATTCCCTCATAAAGACTGTAAGAAACAGCTCAAAGATGTCATAGATCAGCCTCAGGTCAGCTGATATGGAGTAGGGGAAAGACTCCTGTTATGTTAGCTGGCTGGACATTCATACAGAGGTGACCCATCCTAGGCCTTGGGGGATGCAGAATAATAATGGACTAACACATACATTCAGAAATTCATGCTGTTGACTTAATGAGTAAGGGTTCAGAAGCAGACCACAGATGGCTAGGAGACAACATCTCTAAGAAGGCTTCTGGATAGGAACACAGCATAGGTGTGTCCTTATAGAAAGAGTAACAGTAAATAGGTAGAAAGAAATAGCACTGGAAGCCTGGATGGGTGGAAGATCCAAGTTAGAGGCAGAGACGATGGAGCTGCTCAAGCTAGCGGTGTCCTCTTCATTCTGCCCTTCACTGTCCTTTATGCCAAGTGTCCTTTGCCCAGACACCCTTGATGGCACAGCTGAGAATCTGCCTCATTGTACTTACGCACATATTCATATGTATGTACAGATTAATATCCTTTGCATGCACCAAATATCATATATTCACATACTATGTATATAGTGGTATATATTTTAATGAATGATTGAGCACATGTGGAATGGGTACATAATTTTTTTCTTCTTATAGTTAAATGAACAAACATCTTCCTGTCGTGTGCCCAGTATCTTCCTCTGAACCACACCCCATCTCATCACTTATCTCCTCCCATGTGTAGTAGATGGTGATGGCGATGTGTGTGTCTGTTCATGTTCATTTGTATGTATACATATTAATATGTTTGCATGTGGAGGGCAGAGGCTGACGTCATGTGTCAGGTCGCCAGGTTCCATGTATCTTGTTTTAGAGTCAGATTCTGTCTCTGGGACCTGGGGCTCACTGATTTGGCTAGTCCGACTGGCCACTAAGCCCAAGGGGCCTCCTGTTTCCATCACCCAAGCGCTGGGATTGCAAGCACATCCCACCACACCTGGCTTTTTATTGTTATTAATTATTAAATTTTAATGTTACATCCCGAACACAGTTTCCCCTCCCTCCTCTCCTTCCCCTTCCATCCTCTTCCTCTCTTTCTTGTCAGAAAAGGAGAGGCCTCCCACTGATATACACCAGCCTTGGCACCTCAAGCTACGGTAAGACTAGGGCATCTTCTTCTCCTGTTGATGCTAGAAGAGGCAGCCCAGCTAGAAGAAAGGGTCCCAAGGGCAGGCAACAGAGTCAGAGACAGCCTCTGCTCCTGCTTTAGGTGTCCCACCTGAAGACCAGGCTACACAACAGTTAAATATGTGCAGAGGCCGAGGTCAGTTCCATGCTCATGCATGCTCCTTGATCAGCAGTTCAGTCTCTGTGAACCCCTACTGGCCCAGGCTAGTGGATTCTGTACACAGGTGGCAAACTCAGATCTTCATGTTTGCTTGTGAATACTTTCCCAACTGAGCTGGCTCCATAGCCTGTTGCTGGACTTTCAGACAGATGGGTGAGCTTCCTTCTTCTGAGGGGAAAGAACCAGCTGAACACAACTTGCTTGACTCTATCTCATTTCCTGCAGCTCAGAAACAAAACCTGTGGCACGTGCTCATTCTCCTTCCCTACTGCCCAGCTGTACAGCTGTCATTATTACCAATCAAGACAATTAACTTATTATGGGATGACTTATACCTTAGAGCAGCTGAAACAGACCCCAAAGTAGTCCGAGAGGAGTCCAATACAGAAAGCTGAGAACAGATCTACAGATGTGAAGGATAATATTTATTTCTTTATTCTGAGTCTTAATGGAAGGTTAAAAAAAAAAAAAAAAAAGAGTGTCCCTGACTGAAGACAATTGAGACAACAAGGCCAGATTCAACTGAGCCTAAGAACCAAAAGTATTAGGAACAGTGTGTGAGACTTTTGCAGAGACTGATCTCAGAGATGCTTAGGGAAGTTTCCAGAAGCCACTTCACGCTTAGGCCAGGGCAGAGAAATAAATATTTAAATAGAGATAAAGTTACCAATAACTGAAACTACAATCTTTAAGTGTTTCACAACTTAAATATACTTTTTCCTGATATTTTGGGCGTATAAAAATGAATTCAGCTTTGTTGGCTGTTGAACGTAGTAGCAATTTGCCCCTGTCTGTCTTCTTGGCATACACATCTATAGGGCACCAGGCTCTGTTCTTTCTATGTGGTCGTAAAGTCACTGCTTTATATTTCAACCTAAACCCACATTGACGATCCTGGTTTCCCTCAGCAGAGCTTTAAAATGATTTGCTGATGCTACTCCGGAATATTTTTCTCACAAGAAAGTAAAATTTTAGGGCAATGTAGTCAACAAGGCGAGAACTTTGATCATGGAGATTTATAAAGACGTTGTAACTTTTAAAAGCGTACTTTCCATCCAAAGGACTGTGGAGGGGATTTAAAATATGGCTATTTAATTTTTAAAAATTACATAAATTAAATGAACAGCCCATTAGCAGGATGCCATCGGGATCACATGGCCAATTCAGATCAAGTTATATTAGCTTGCCTGCCAGATTTGAATAAGAATTAAGAAATTACTATTCTGTAGTAGTGTCGGCCATTGCTCCTCATTTGCACTGACAGTCTTCACAGCAACTACCTGGAACTGACTGTTCCTGCGGGCCTGCCCCCAGATCTGCATGATGCCCTGTGAGGGGGCTGGCCTGGCAACCAGCTGCTAACCAGTTCTTGTACTTGCCTTTGATGGCGCCTGGGACTGCAGGGACCTTGTGTCGAACCAGGAAGATGGGGCTCATGGAAAAGAACAGTGGTGCCCATGAGCAGACACGGAGCTCAACGCTTTGCCCACCCTGCTGTGCTGAGCTTCCTGCCTTCACGGAGCCATGACATGTCTCCTAGACTTTGGTCACCATTGACCCCATCCTACATGTTGTGGAAGGAAAGAGGTTAGGCAGATGTGTGGAGACAATGGTGTTGAGCAGGACACCTCAGAAACAAGCCCTGCTGAAGAGTGAACACGCCTCCGGGGCAGCCATTGTCTTAGCCTGGGGGGGTCTTTAAATCGGGGAAGAGGCTGATTTCTGTCAGTGTAAGGCTGCTGCTCTTAGCATCATTTTTATTTGGACAGTGATGTCAAACATGTGACTTTCTAAAAAAAAATCCTAAAAATATAAACGTGTATTTCTGCCTCGTGGACTCTGACAGCTGACAGATTGTGGAAAACGATTAGATTTCTTATGGAACTTAGTTAAAGATAAATGTATGATCTGTTTCAGAGGTATCATAAGTGTCTGATACTCTGGAAGCTGTTATTTGGCTTGCTTTATTTTGCTGTTTCAAGGCCAGCCCCTCTGCTCCCCAACCCCCATCAGGAACAAGCTACTTGTTTCAGCTCCTGCTGAGAGATAAGCGGCTCTGTAGGCCATCTTGACTTCTTATACCTATGGTCTAGGTTGACAATTTCATTCTCATGGCATTCCATTGTGCTGGCTTTACTTGGGTCTTGAATCTGTCTTGTTTGTTCTAACACCTACCACGTTGCCACATACATCCCAGGCTGACCTCTGTGGGCGCGAGGCATCACTTAGTACACAAATATACATGCAGGCAGAGCCCTCAGAGACACAAAATAAATAAACCTAAAAAAAAAAAAACCAAAAAAACAAAAAAGCAAATCTTTTAAAAACATCATTAGGTATTCTACAACTGGGAGTTAATCTTGCTCATCAGTTTGATTAGGTTAAGTATCTTCCAGGAGATCATAACGCAGGGTGATGTGAGGGCGGTAGAGGGAGACCTGCCTTGAATGTTGGTGGCACCATCTGCGTAGCTAGCGGATAGTTTGTGGAATAAAATAGGCAAGAGAAGTTGCCATAGCACGAACGTTCTATCTCTGCTTCCTGGCCACTAGGCCCTGCTGCCCTTGGATGATCACGTGGGATCGAAATCCCTGACAACAGGAGACAAAACAGGTACTCCTCTCTTAAGTGACTTATGCCAGATGTTCTCATGCCAGTCATGATGTCACTAACCTGGGGCCTCTGAATGCTCAGCCCCTCCTCCCAAGGCATTGGCATCTCTCTCAAGGGCATTCTGATTTCTCAATGGAGGATGGGTACTCTGGGAGCTGATAAGCCTTACATTTGGAGCTGGAAAGATAGCTCAGTAGGAAAATCATTTGCTGCTCAAATGTAAGGACGAGAGTTTGAAGCCCCATAAAGCTGCACATGGTAGCTTGTATGTGCAATCCCAAGGTTCCAATAACAAGATGGGACATGTGAATCCTTGGAAACTCAAGGGCAGTCAGTTTAGCACACATGGCAAGGACCACTAAATCCCACCATTACCATTAAACAAGATAATGACTAATACTTGAGGTTGTCTTCTGACTTCATCATCCTATGGCATAAGTGTGCTTTCAGTCACACGCACATGCCCATGCTGGTGCGCGCGCACACACACACACACACACACACACACACACACACACACACACACACGCCCTTTCAATTGTATGCAAGACCTTCTAGGCTATCTGAGCAAGGGAGGAAACTAGGGCGCGCATAACAAAGTCCCAGCTATGTAGCTGTAACCTGGATCATCTGGGTCCCTGGAACACCCCAAATCTCAGCAACTGCTCTACAAGATGGTGATTCCGATTTTAACATTCATCCCACTCTCACATGCTTGTGAGAATGAGGGCGTGATTTGGTGTGTACTCATGGTAACGTATACAGCACAATATAGAATTATATATCCGGAGGTCAAGGCAAAGCCTTTCTTTGTAGGGCTTTCTGTTTTAAATTGTGCCTAGCAAACTTGCTGAATGCAGAGGGCTTGTCAGCACAGGTTTGAAATTCTGTACTTTGAAAACATGACAACAGATGTTAATGTATGGGGCTATATAAGTCACTTAACAGATGGTTCACAACACATTTTTCCTATTAGATTTATGCAATAAATCTCCATTCCCCTTGAAACATTTGCTTGAATGTGTCTATAACTTTTTATCCCCTTTCATACATTTGTACAGAGCACATCTGTGTTCCTACACATCAGATGTAATTAGGCCTAAGTTTTCTCTTCCTTCACCTAGATGACAAAATTAATCCCTCATTTTTGGGATGTGTAGGAAGCAACAGGAGAAGTTATGCAAAGATGAGGACTGTAGATGCAGAGGGGGAACTTTGTCCTCATTGGCTCATTTCCACTCCTCCTTTGCCAAACCTTCCTCCGGTCTCTCAACAGCCTCATCCACCCCTTGCACACACTTCTCTGTAATAGCAGAAGCCCATAGGACGTTGCCTGGTCATTCCTGAGTGGAATAGGTGTGATGTACATCTGTTTGGTTTCTCTCCCTCTCTTTCTCCTGGAGAAAGATGAATTGTTCTTTCTATATTAATCAATACAGTAAATTATTAAGGCAGTAGTTTTCTTTACCTAGCTAGTTCCCCAATGACTGACACAGAGAAGCTATGATTTATTTTTAAGCTGTAAGCAGTACATTTGGCAGATTCTGAGAGACTCTAATCCTAGTACCTTTAAAACGCACATAAAAAGCAGTCCCTTGCCAATCTGATGGCTCCCAGGCAGCTTCTGGTTCATCAGTCTGTTCCTCTAGCCACGGGCCCAGGGCCATCTTGCCTTATCACGCCCCTTTCTCCTCTTCTCCTCTTCCTCTTCCATTTACTCCTCCCTTGAACCCAAGCCTTGGAACCCGAAACTCCACCTCCCTCTCTTCTACCCAGCCATAGGCTTCAGCATCTTTATCTAGCCAATCAGGGATAATGTGGGGAATGTTCCTAATCATCACATGGTTACAGGAGATAGTTCAACATTCATGACAATGCCCATGACAGCACAGTGGCCAGATCTCTAGGCACTGAAATTAGCATTTGAAAACACAGTTGGACCTTCTTCCAACATTATCCCTCCCTCCCCACCGCCTCTCTCTCTCTCTCTCTCTCTCTCTCTCTCTCTCTCTCTCTCTCTCTCTCTCTCTCTCGCTAATGAGGGTACCAGGTCCTCTGGAGCCAGGTGCTGGGAACCCAGCTCAGTCCTCTGCTAAAGCAGCAGGTGCTGTTCCTGTTGGGATCTTTGGAAAGTGACATTCAAGAGTTGGTGCTGCTTAATAACTATAGCTAATTTCTTCAGATGGCAAGAACCTGTCAACCCATGTAATTTTCAGGATAATCTGCTTTCTGTAGCCCTCATACAGCCAGAGACCTTGATTTAGTGAAGAAATTACAGTATAAGTTGAAAAATATTGTGGCTCTATTTAGGAGCTGTTCACCCTAAATAACTCTTAGCTGATATCTTCTTTGGTAACATTTGTCCATACTCATTATGAGAAGTATTTAATGCATGTAAGAGTAGAAGCATTTGAACTTTGTTAGTTTTTATGTATGCATTTTATTTTATATTGTATTGTAGAGATTTTCCCTGTGGCTCACTACAGAAAATCTCGGTTTTAATTAATATTTATTTTTTATCTTATGAAATAGGGAAAAATCATATTCAAAAGCAATAATATCCCAGTTCACATTTCATAATAACAGATCAGCAGTGTTTTTATCTTCCCCAAACAGATTTTCTTTCATTGAATATTATTATGACATATGAAAGTATATTTGAGAATTCTAAATTTTTGTTTGTGAATTCATATCTCAAATTCTTAATAATATATTTTCCCACCACATTTAATTACTCTCAAAAGATTAAAAACCCAGTCGTTGAATATCTCCTAAATTAATTAAGAAATAGAGTATATTATGTTGGCATTATGAGTGCAAATACTAAAGTTAAGGGCATTTCACTGATTAATGTCAAGAATAACATTAAAAGTTATTAGAAAATGGAGCCGAAGAGATGGTTCAGCAGCTAAGAGTACATTCTCCCCACAAAGCACCCACATTCAGTTCTGAGCACCCATGTTAGATGGCTCACAACTGTCCTTAACTGTAACTTCAGGTGATCTGATGCCCTTGTATGAGAACACACACACACACACACACACACACGCACGCACGCACACACGCACTTTAATAACAACAACAGTAATAATAATCTTTTAAAAATTATTGTCACGTGTTGAGGGTGATTTAAAAATACACCAGGATTAAGTTACTAAAATAGAACACAGCCTGAATGATTACATTACTTCCTTCCCACTGCTGAGAGTTACATTCCTCATGGTAAGATATGAAAAATGTCAGATTAGATTACCCCATCATTTCTTTTGGTATTAACTTACCAACTTTATAAAGGTTTGTATCTACTTCCAAATTATTTAATACACATAGAAATGTTTTCTTCTTTTAAAGTCATTCGATGTTATTTATAATAAATATAAATATATCCTGTATTGATTCAGAATAATTTCAGATTGATAGCTATTAGTACAGATCATATAATCCAAATTCTAAGATCCTATTTAAGGGTGTTTAACTTGATTTTGTTGGCACCACCATGACAGTGTGATAAAAGAATACTTTACTTGAAAATGGTTACTGGACGCTGGGAATGGGCTTAGCAAGAATAAAGCTGCTGCTGAGTTAGGAAAGGAGACAACATCAGCAGTGTCATTCACTCAAAACTTGACTAGTTTGGGAGGCACATTTTGAGGTGTAACACTGGGGGAGCCCTAAGAGCACTTACAAGAGGAGGAAACCCACCCTCAGTGTAGGAGGCACCAACCCATGGCCTGAGGCCTCCAGAGAAGGGAGAGGCAGAACTGAGCTCCATCACTCTCTCCTTCCTGGTTCCAGATGCAGTGTGGCCAGCTGCCTCCCGTTCCGGCAGCCATGCACTGTAGCGATTCAAACTGTGAGCCAAAGCCAACATTCCTTAAGCTACTTTTGCAAGTATTCTGGCACAGTAAGGAGAAAAGTAACTGCTCCGGAAGGGTGAATACTTTATTCATAAAATTCTGTAATGATGCTGTCTGTAGCTCCCTATGAGATTGCCACCACAGGAATAGAAAGATAAAAGAACGAAGAGGAGAGACCCAGCAGCAAGGCAGATGTTCCGAAGTCACTCTGCTGTGCTTGCACTACTGTGGCACGGTAGCAGCTGGTGCCTTTTCTAAACAGCCTTTTCTGGTTTGGTTTGTCTTTTCCTGGTGGCCTTTCTTTCCTCCCTAGAGAATCAGCCAACCAGATTCTCACTTCATAAAACTGGGGCAGCCTGGCAGGGGATGGTCTCTCCCCTCAGCCATCTTCTGGATAATAATACCAGTAATCAGATATTGTCACCGCAACTGCAGAGGGAGATGGATCACAGAGGACAGGAACTCAACAGCATTTTGTTCCTTTGTTCTTTGATGACCAAGTTGAGGGTTCCATAAACCATTTACCAAAAAGTTGTTGTGCTCGAGAGTGAGTCCTGTAAACTCTTGAACTCCAAGTTATTTCGAGGGGAGACAGATGGCAACGCAGATTTTTCTCAAGAATTATATAAATGGACTCAATTCTGCTGGCTGTACGGTCAGCTATTTGCCTTTGAACTAAGGGTTTTTTGTTGTTGTTGTTGTTGTTGTTCTAACCGTAGTTCCCCTCATGGGTGAAGTGGCTCCCATCAGTAACCAGGAAGGTGAGGCAAGGCTAGTTCTATGAGTTTGAAGCTAGCCTGGGCTACATCAGGAGACCCTGCCTCACAATCCCCTTTCCCCCCCTAACCCCCAACAAATCTAGTTTCACTCATCTCATACGTGATGTTTTTCCTCTGTGCTTGCTCACTATGCACCTTTGTCATTGTACTTTAATCATCTCTTATTCAAAAACGTATTCTGTGGACTATTTTACCCCAGGCAGTATGTGGTGTGATGGGAAATATAAAGACAAATAAGATGAGCAAATCTAAAATAGTCGGGGAAGAATAAAGATCTCCCAGCACATTATCGGTACTTTTATTATGATATAATTTAATAATTTTTTTCCTTTTACGACTCATTTTAAATATTTTGAACAGACAAGAGACCAATAGAACAGAATAAAAGCACAGAGAAATTTGAGCTGTGAAAACGTGTTTTGGCTGTATAATGACATTTCAGTCAAGGACACACTGTATATATGGCCATGGTCTCATGAGAGCACAATGCCACTGAAAAGTGCCTATCACCCCCCTGTCAGTGCATCCAAGGCAGTAGCTGAGGCTTGCTGCTACAAACCACTGCTCACTGCCAACCATCGGGCAAAGCAGAGCCCTACAGCAGCACAGAACACTCGTGACTCTAACGTTCTTTTGAGACAAGGCCCCAGGAAGCCCAGGCTACTTTAAACTCCCTATGGAATTGAGGATGACCTTGAATTTTTGATCCTCTTGCCTCAACTTCCTGATTCCTGGGATTACACATGTTTGCCTGTAACTGACTTTCCATGCTATGTACTCACCACAGTATCATTTTTATTACTTAAAACATGTTATTAACACTTTCTTTTGAGTGTTTTCATGCTTGTGTGTGTATACAGGCATTCCCATGAAACAGCATATTTGTGGAATCAGAGGACAACTTGAGCTGATCAGGTCTTTATTTCTACCATGTGGGTCTCAGGGGTTAAACTTGGGTCTTTAGGCTTGATGGCAGGTACTTTTACCTACTGAACTATTTCTCTGGCCCAATTTTTCTTATTTTAGATGATACCTCTTATATCTATAAGAATTAATGTTTGTTACAGAACAGTAAATAGAGTCCCCCTGGCAGAACCCACACACCCTGAGCTTACCGTGCCTCTTGGTCGGTTGGCTCACACCATCTAGACTTGCATAAACACACTCTAGCATGACCGGATAATGACAGAGTCATCCAAGGATGTCCTTTTCAGAAATGTTTTCCTCTGGTGTTTAAATGTCATGAGTGTATGGTGGTGAAACCCAGAAGTGGACACGGGAATTCATACAGGGAGTTCTGAGACAAATTCTTCTGAGGGGCAGAGGGTGAGTGAAGTCTCTCTTTTCGCCCTCATACCTTCACTCTGGTTTCTCTGCTTCTTCACATTTAAACAGTTCTATGAAAGAGTCAATAAAGATGAAGCCAGCACAATCCACTACTATGGGCCAAAGAGGGTGAATCATTGCTAACCTCCCCACTCTTGTACCAAGTGGCCAATGAATAGACATATACCTGATTAAGAAATAAAGCCCTAAAATTATAGGAGGAAGGCTAGAAAGGGGAGAAAAAAAAAAAAGAAAGAAAGAAAGAAAGAAAGAAAGAAAGAAAGAAAGAAAAGACAGTCCATGCAGAGAGTTGGGAACTTGGAGAAATGACCACATAAATATATCTATGAACTCCTAGGTTGTTCTCTGAAGCAAGAATCTGATCCTAATTTGGCATGTCCAAAATTGAGAATGAAATCAACAAATATATCTCCCTGGCCACTGGGTACAGGAAAAGTCTGAACAGCTCCACAAAGGCTGTGAAATTTCACCCAATATTGGAGCTATCATTAGTTGGAAATTATGGGTTCTTTCTTACTGGTAGAAAAATATCAAAGTAATGAATGTATTTTCTAAATGAGTTAAACATGATTATAGTCATATAACATAATATGTTATATTTCAAAGATACCATCCAAAATTACTAGACATAGGACACCTTAAGAAAATCTTACCCTATGTAGAAAAATATCAATATGAAAAAATATAGATATTGGGATTGATGGGCAAAGATTTTATATAAGCTAATATAAAGGTGTCCTAATAAGGCATCACAAATACTTTTGAAACAGAACTAAAATGTTTCTGTAAAGAGAAAAGAAATTAGAAAGTAAAGTTAAATGGAAATTTTAAGTTGAAGAATACAATAATCCACAATGGAAATTTTACTGGGTCAACTTAATTGCACAATGTAAATGAAAGAATTTGTAAGTAAAACAAAATCAACAGAAGACATCCCAAATTACTAGAGGAAAATTACTAAAGGAAATTTAGACTCAAAGACTTGTAGGACAGTGAGGAAATATCTAATATTTGTCATGGGAGTTTTAGAACAAGAACAGAAAGAGTTGGTATTCAACCATATTTGCAGAAATCTTGATCAAAAGACTTCCACACAGAGATAAAAAAAATAACCTACAGCCTCAAGAAATTCAGTAAAAACAACCTCCCCTCAAAAGCTCCTGTTCAAGCATGCTGTTAGTCAATGCTAAAAAATAGAAACCAAATTATTCTTCCATAGAGAAAGAATAAATTAAAAGAGAATGATTTTCTCATTAGTAACTTTGGAGGGTATAAATGAAGTGATTCAACATATTCAAATGAAGTGATTCAACATATTCAAGGGCCAACCCAGGAAAGAACTGCCAACCCAGAGTTTTATACCCAGCAAAACACCACTCTGAAATATAGGCACACCAAAGATATTTTCAGGAAAAGACAACAAAGAGATTTGTTACTGGCTAGCCAACTCCAAGAGAATTCTCATAGGAACTCTTTCAAATAGAATGGGGAAAATTCATAAAGAAATTTAGAACAAGAATAAAATAAGAGGGGCTAGAGAGATGACTCAGCAGTCGATAGCACTTGCTGCTCCTGAGGAGAATCTGGGCGTGGTTTTCAGGACACATGTGGTGACTGTAGTTTTAGAGAATCTGATACCACCTTTTGGCCTCTGTAGGCACTGCACACACATGATGTACTTACAGGCAGTCAAAACATATAAATACATTAAATCTTTTAAAAATGTAGGAAGAATAAAAAAAAAATAAGTATTACATACAACTAATACTCACTTAAATCCTTTAAAATTTGTTTAATACTTGGAAAAATATTAAACCCAGTGATAGGCTTTTCATGGCATGTAGTGAAACATATGAGGTTATCAACACAATGGGGAGGGGTAAATGGAAATATAAAGTTGAAAGTTTCTACCTGCCTTCTTAAATAGTAACATTAATTCCAATGACACTGAGGAAAGTACACTAGAATAAAACCAAACCAAACCAAACCAGCCAAACAAAACAACAGAAACAAATGGAATCCTGAAAATTCCCGAACAACCACAGCGAATAAAGAAAAGGAAAATTGGAGAACAGATGACAAAGACAGTTGAAAACAAATAGATGTAGATAATCACTCAAATGTTTCAGGTAGCAGGTGTAATTGTCTAAATTAAATAAGTAAAAGTAGGGACTAACAGCCAGGAGTAAAAGAAAACATGAACAAAAGGTGCATTCCTGTTTTGTTGTCTAACATATCCAAGCAAGTAAAAGGATGAAAGAGATCCTCCATGCTAATGCTCATGAAACGGAGGTGAGAGGAGCCATATCAGGGTGGGGCCTCGGGGGGGGGGGGCGGATGTCGTGATACACAGGAGCATTAATTGAGGCATAACTTAGTGGTAGAGCCCTTGCCAAGTGTAAATGGGACTCTAAATGTGATTCCCAACAATGAATAGTAATGAAAAAGATTTAAAATGATCCAAAATAAAAGAACAGTTTGCCGACAAGACTTGAAAATGCTCAGTATCTGACTCAAGTACGTAAATCACAACGACTAGAAATTAGATGAAACAAAAATCCGGGACCTCCCCTGCCCTTGCCCCTGCCCCTGCCCCTGTAACAGATAAAGCAAATGACAGAATAATCCTCAGAGGTGTAGAGGAATTGAACAGCATCGTCAGCCAGTGATACCTGGCTCATATTTAGAGAGCATTGCACACAATCATTAAACCTATTTTAGGAATGTAAAAGTGTGGGAAAACACAGAACATGTCCCTGGATCATCAACAATTAATGTAAGTATGATGACATTAGACAGATAGGAAACTTCCCCAGCACAAATACCACACTAAGCACTTCTAAATAACTTGAGTAACAAGGGCTTTCTTAAGAAAAAGGAAACATTTTGAACTAAATAAAAATGTGTATACACACATCAAAATGGTGTGACACAGATGAAATGGTGATGAGAGGAAATTGCAATCTTACATGTAATGAGACATCTTCAGTTAGCATCCTAAACCCTGTCTTAGTAAACTAGTAAAAGAAAATGAAAATAAAACATAAATAAGGGTATAAAATAAAGATATGGGAAGAAATCAATAAAATTTAAAAACAGGCTATAAAGAGCAGAATGAAAATAAACCTTTAGACTATTGGTGAAATTAGGAATTTTAACAAAATTGATAAAGAAAAAAGAAAATACACAGATTATTACTATTGTAAATAACTAGAAGGCACCCATTACCATAGCTCTTACAACTGTTGAAAAGCAAACTTCTTCAGTGTCTATGTAGAAAATACAAAGAAAATTGCAAACAAATAAACAAAATAAAACTAAAAGCAAACTGTAGGACATAGGTCTCTGTAGATATCCCTGGATCCCTAGACCTGAACAACTTACAACTGGAAATGGAAATTTAGCTTGCTTTTTAAGACAGGGTTTCTCTGTGTATCCTTGACTGTCCTGGAACTCACTTTGTAGACCAAGCTGGCCTTGAACTCAAAGATCTGCTTGTATCTGCTTTCCAACTGCTGAGATTAAAGATATACACCATTATGCCTAGCAAAACTTTAATTTTTTTAAGTGCCCACGATAGTTTAAAAAAGAAGGAGCTGTGAGTATGGAAAATGCTTGCAGGGATTGTATTATGAAAACGACCAACACTTATATAAGCAATTATGTTCCAGCACAAATTGAAAGACACACCCTGTGCATGAAAGAGAAAACTAAACAACATAAGGATGCTGATTCTCCCCAGTGTGATCCATAGATTTAATGAAATATTGATAAATTTCCCAGGAAACCCATTTTGTGATATATACAAAGTAATTCTATGGAATTCTATGGGAGAATTTTAATGCAAGGGGAAATGAACTGAGGTGATTTGGGGAGGAGAAAAAATAAAAAAAAGAAAGAGAGAGAGAAAAAAGAAGCAACCTTGTGGACTCACACTTCCTGACTCTAAGACCCACTGTGTAGCTATGAGTAGTGGAGACTTGTGGGCTTATGCTGGGAGCAGAGAGTCTTCACTGGGTCACAACAGAAGGAAACTCCCCAGCAGGACCAAGTGATTGTTGACACTAAAGGGGTCTCTTGTCCCCTTGAGTAGATAGTGTTGTACATCCTTACCTCTATAAGAAATGAACAAGTCCCTTTGTATATAATGCTAAAATTACCTAAAAATTCAAGATAGATAGGCTATAAGAATGCAGAACATAAACTGTAAAGCCTAAAGAAAACTCAGGAGGGAGGCCTCACAATCTAAGGCTGGGCAGGAAGTTCTTAGACAGATACTCAAGTCTCACCTGGAAAAGAAAGCCAGTTGGTCTTCATAAAAAAGTTAAAACCTTCCACCGTGAAGAAAATGAAGAGATGGGCCCTGTCCTGAGCCAAAGCACATGTCTGACACAGTGCTTGTGGTAACCAGTCAGCAAAACAGCTTGACACGATTCTTACAAACCTGTAATGCTCTAAACCATGTACATGAGTATTTCTAGCAGTGAGTCCATCCGCAGTTGTTCAAAACTGAAAAGCAGTCCAAGTGTCCTCTCAGGTAGCTGTGCAAATAAGCCATGACAATTCATTCACAAAAATGGAATAGCACTTGCCAATGAAAAGCAAAAAACTATAGTTAGCGCAACAATGTGGGCAGAGTTTTGGGCTGAGGGCCAAAAGCCCATCGGAAGAGGTATATACTGAGTTACAGACAAAACTGCGGTGACTGAGTCCAGCGAACAGCTTCAGGATGGGTAGTTTGGTTATGAAGGATTCCCAGAGGGAGCTGGGGAGGAAAAGGATGCAGAATATTTCTGTGTCCCAATTCTCATGGTAATTATATAAATTGATTTATTTTTATACTTAAAGGGATCCTGTAATTATAGAAGTTATAATACTATTTGGAAGAAGAGAGGAGATAGACAGTAAATAAGTAGCTAAGCCCGTCTTAGTGTAGTCTTACAGGATATTCCCGGGGAGGGCTTAGAGCCTTTATTTATTTATTTTACAAACTTAGGATCAGTTGGTTTTCAATATTTTTGTAATGGAATAGATCTTTCTGACTTAGCCCAGTCCCATAAAGCTATTTTAATTTAAGCAGCTAAATATCCTCATGCAAACTCTTGTACTGTCTATTCATCTCTTCATTAAGAGAGGCCTTTCTTCATTGCTCAGTGTAGGCAAATTTTAGCAGTTACCATAAATCCTAGTACCATATAAGCCCAGAACAAGGGTGTTGGAACCTGTGTTCCATGCCCAGTTATTGGGTCTTCTCAATTAGTTGGTATGTACACGACTCCTTGTAACACAGAGAAAGGTAATGTGTTTTTTCCTGCCTCAGTTTCACCATGTGGTCCTGTCAGGATAGTCACTCTGGCTGCAGCCAAGCGAGCATCCTGAAGTCACATGGCATTCTCACAGCGTGGGTACTGCCACATACATTGTAAAGGACGTTGGAGAGTAAAAAAGAAAAAAAAGAAAAGCACCAAACAAACAACCAACAGTATAGCAGTCTCCATTTCTTATTTGAAACTAGGTCCATCCATTACTCATTTCACAGTTTGAACTCTGACAGAGAACATGACCAAAACCTGTACTTACTAAAATTATAAATACTTAAGATTTTTTAAAAAAATCTATAAAAAAAAAAAAAAAGGAAAAATGAAGCTTTATGCATGCTCTCTTTGCGACTGTGAAGATTGCATTAAAAAAAATGAGAGGAGGTTTGGTCACCGAGGCTGGAGATTGCTGGCTTTTTGGAAGTCATACCTGTCTGAGGCCCTTTTGGAAGAGGAAGACACCAGGAGGCTGAGCTCCTCCCACTGCACTGGGGCCCTAGTGCATCATCTCTGCATGTTGCTTTCCTGCAGCTTACAGCTGCTTTTCTGTAGAAACTGAGGGGTGTGACTGTGCTAAACCTACACAATTCACTATTACTGAAGACATATATATATATGTAACAACAGACTGTATTGTTACTACATAGCATAATACAAAGGGACTGACACACATCTCCTACTGGGCGGGGACCCTTAAGAGATGGCCACTTCCTGCACTGTCCAGTAAAAATCCGTGAATATGCTGCATGGCTCCTGTGGAGGGCTATGGAGTGAGCAGGCTGTTTCTTCACTGTGTGGTCTACAACATTATTTTGCTGAAAGTTGTACCAGTGGGCTTTCACTGCTGTTAACCCTGATTACAGAATCTGTGCATCCTGACCCAGAGTGAACCGTAACAGTTTCAGTGTTAACACAAATACATGGGCTCCTATTTCAAACACAGTCTTCAATATTAGAGTCTAAATTAAATAAATAAATAAAAAACTACAGAATGCCATGCCTCCTTTTGGAGGCATTTTCAAAATGGTCTTGGTTGGCATAAATCCCAAGGCTCTGGAGTAGAAACCATGTAGTAAAAAGGTGTACTGGGCTTGGACAGTAAGGGTGCTGATGTTGTCTAAGACAGAAACTCAGCATGTAGAAGACACAGAGAGTAGCCAGTGTGGTGGTGCCTTTCTGTAATCCCTACACTTGGAAAGTGAAGGCAGGAGGATCAGGAGTTTAAGGCCATCCTTGGCTACATAGCAAGTTCAGGGCTAGCCTGAGCTACATGAGATCCTGTTTCACAAGAAAATGAAACAACACCAAAGGGAAAAAGACAAAAAACTTTGGCTCTGACTTTCAAAAGTAATGATAAACCTTTCATTATCAGCTAGAATGCATGGCATTTCCCCCCCTTTTAACAAGTGGTAAAAGCAGTTTGGGGAATTGAATATTGTACTCAATTATGTGTTTGGCATGCACTGGAATTTGTGTGGTTCCAACAGTGAATACCATTTTATAGAGTTATTTGTGTTAAAATAGTCTAGTTTTAACCCCCCTTTTAATTGTAACAAAGTTTTCAAAGACAAAAACGGACAAAGGCCAGCAGTCCACAGATCTGTGAAGGCAGGCAGGAAGCTTACCCACTTCCCACTGGAGCGGACTTCGTAAATGTGTTTCCGAAACCCTTAAGGTAAGATTTAAAAAAAAAAAAATTGGACAATTGTCAAGGATGGTTGATTTTTAAGACTTAACTACCTGAGCAATGTTCATTTAAAATAACATATGAGTCTCAATCAAAATGATCTAAGCTTAGCAAACGGCCGCTTTGTCCTTCCTTTTCAAGGAAGTTCTGAGGTGGTAGAAAATTGGTAACAGTGAAATTTCCTTGGCTAATGTTCTTCGTTCCTTTGTGGGATTTTTAAAACTGAAATAGCTTTTTTTTAAAAAAAAATTTTAAGCCTCAGGGAAAACTGCTTGTAAGAAGTTTTTCTAGTTAAAGAGTGTTTTTTTCATCCTCACCTATCAAAATACAGACCTACCAAGAAAGAGGATGAGGTGGGAATTTCCTATGTCTTTGCCCATCACATGTTTCTGTCAGGAGAAAAAAGACCCACCCAGGCTGCTTCCAGAGGTACTGAGTGAGCCTGGTGGTGGCTGTAGAATCTTGAAGTCATGGGCCTATAGTTGGGTCAGCTGCTTTCCCTGGCTGGGTTTTCGCAGAGCCTTTGGCTTTCAAACATGGCCGAACTTCTCAGAGAATTCTGGGTATTCTCCCAAAGAGCTGGGCCCTTGAGCCATGTCTTTTTAAACAGAGAGAGATCCCTCATCTTGTCCACTTCAGGTGGTCTCATTATACATCTTGGCTTGAGTTGTCAACTTGTCAGCGTCTAGACTCGCCTGGGCTACAGGCTTGTGGCATGCCACTGGGGCATTACCTCCATTGGTGTGGGAAAGTCCACCTTGATTCTAGGTTAGACCACTCCCTGGGTGAGGGAATCCTGAACTACGTGAAGTGAAGAAAGTGGGCTTACCCACTGCATGCAAGCACATTCCTTGCTCTCTGCTTTCTGACTGGATGTGATGTGAGCAGTCGATTTGAGTTCACGGTGCCTTGACACTGTACCAAGACAGACTACACCTGTGAACTGTGAGCCAGAACAAACCCTCTCTTGCTTTTAAATAGATTTTGTTGGAATATTTTATCACAGCAACTGAAAAAGAAGACAAGGCACCTGCTCCTCAGCTAGAATTTTGAGAGATATTGTGGAGACTCCTGAAACAATAACTAACCCATAGGGGTTTGACATGCCTCTCACTCAATGTCACCAGGGTTTTCCAGTACATTCCTGACAATAGGATTGAGCTGTGGTTTCTTGTTACTGACTTGTTGATTTAGGGACCAGCTGTCTCCTAGGAAATTGTCATCGAAAGCTATAAGAGCTGATTCGTAAATGTGTCAAGTGCAGGATTTGAGGAACTTGGTTTTTCCTGTGATCCAGTGTGGGGTAAAGATTAGCCTCAACTAAAATTGCCATCTTCAAAGAAGTTATTGCCCCTCAAATTGTTTAGATGTGCATATATTATGTGTATGCCACATGGTTATAATTGTCCCCCACATGTGTCAAAAGTTATAAATGATACTCCCAAGACTACCATATGCAGCCTTCTAAAATCTGAAGCCCATGTCTCATTCAAAGTTCTGATATTTGACCTACCATTTCCTGTTGGTTCTGTGAGTAAGAAAGTTTGAGAGTCCTTGGTCTGTGTGATCCATGTTTTCTTTTTGAAATACTTTATATTATTTTCTCATTAATTAAAATGCTTTTAGGGGTTGGAGATTGGTCAGTTGATAAAATGTCTGATGTCCACATGTGAGGACCTGCAATTGGATCCTCTGTGCGCATGTAAAAGGATGGTATCTGTAACCCCAGCACTGACAAGGGTAGATATGGGTGGATCCCCAGAATTCATTGGCCAGACTGTTCAGGTGAGTCAGTGAGCTTCAGATTCAGTGAGAGATCTTCTCAGAAAACAAGGCAAGAAGTGTCAAAAGGCATTGACCAACAATGGCATCCGGCCCCTCTCTTGCATGCGGCAAGAAGTGTCAAAAGGCATTGACCAACAATGGCATCTGGCCCCTCTCTTGCATGCACACTCACCTGCACACACATATGAACACCCACACACACGCTGCACACAGGATTCTATATGCACATTTACAGTTTCCCTGTGAAGACTCCTGCTGGCTTCACTGTTACCATTTCTGTCCTGCTATAATGAACACAGAAGGCATTCTTCATCACAAGTGAACAATTGACCCAGTCTTAACATAGATAATACATCTATGAAACCATAACCATGATCATGATTATGAACAAATATCTCTCCCCAAGTGGTTGTATTGCTTCTTTATATAATCTTTACCCCGGATTCTCCTATCTCAACATCGCCACTTACTTGTCTCTGCAAGTAGCTGTACATTTCTAAGGGTTCTACATAATATACACTTTGGAACCCAACATAGCTATCATGACATGGATCCGTGCTGTTACCTAAATCAATAGTTCATTTTGCTTAGTTGCTCGGTACTTACTTCTTTGGTTACATGGATGGACCATTTTCTGTTTATTCAGTGGACATCTTTGTTTTATCTCATCCAGGTTGTTAAAGAATACTCAAAGCATTTTAGAAGACTTGTGTATAAGTCTTTGTGTGCACATGGGCTTTCTTTCTCTTTGGGGAAAGGCCTAAGTGTGGACCAAATGTTCGGTGTTTTGCTTAGGAATTTGATCACAGTGACAGAAAATTATCACAGAAAATTGGTACCAGAAAAGTGAGGTCATTGCTGTGACCTACAAGATCATATGGTTCAGAAGTTCGTGAAACCTGCTTAAAGGAAGAATTTGAAACAATAGGAGAAGTAGGCTAGGTAAAGCCTAGGATGCTGCGAACTAAACTTTCTGGTGGGTTCTCTGACATCTGCAATGCCAACTAGAGTCCAGTCACTTGAACTGGACTTGTGAGGTTTCAGAATGAAATAAGGATTCAACTGGGAATTGGGAAAGGACCGTATGTACTTGTTATAGGCAAAGAAAACATTCCATTTCTCTGTGTCCTGAACTTTTGTAATCTTGATAAGGAAATTTCAACTTGAAACAGTATTGTTCTGCTGTGATTTTTTTGTTATATGTCTTCTTCTTTGAGGTTTCTTTCAAGTCTTTTGTTTACTTTTATGTTAGATTTTATATACTCTCATTTTAAGGTTCTGATAAGTCTTTTCATACCTGAGGTAAACATTGTGTTACAGTTCGTGATTATGAGATATTCTGCCACTGTAGTCTTCTCATTCTTTTGACATTACATTTCAAAATCATTCATTTTCAATTATTGTGAAGTCAGATTTTATAGTCTAAGAGTTGCAGTTTTGTTGTGATATCAAAAGAAAACATTCTACTAATTCATACCATGAACGTTTTCTCCTGTGTCTGATCATATGTTTTGTGTGGGAAACGTAGAGGCAGTTGTGGTGGGTTTTTTTTTAATTTTTATTTTTAATTTTTATTTTTATCCAACTTAACAATCTCTATCTAACATTTAGACCGCTTATATTTAATGTGATTAGTGGGACGGTAGATGTAAAGCTGTTGTTTTATACTCTCCTCCAACCTGTCTCATCATGTTTGTTTTCTTTCCTTTCCATTTCCTTTAGATTAAATAATATTGTTATGATTTTATTTTGTCCTCACGTTAGTTCTTGATTTATTGTAGTGGTTACTGTAGCATTTATCCTGCATGTCTTTAACTTATTGCAGCCTATAATCAGATGACATTATGCAACTAACAACAGTATATTTCAATGTTTCTTATCCTGAATTTTGTACTATTGTTGTCACTTCTTTTGTTCCTACTTCTATTACTGTCCTCAGATTACATGTTACCATTTGTGTTTATTTAAACAATAAATTATCTTTTAAAGAGAGGCAAATGGAAAAAATACATATTAATACATCTAGCTACCATTTGTGTTGTTCTCTCATTAAGGTAAATTGGGTTCCCTTTGTTTTCTTGCTTGTTTTATTTTTTGTATATGTATATGTCTGTGTGTGTGTGTGTGTGTGTGTGTGTGTGTGTGTGTGTGTGTGTGTTTACAGAAGTCTGGGTTTGATGTTGGGAATCTCTCTTATTAGTTCTTCACCTTACTCTTTGAAGACTCTCTCACCATCAAACCCAGAGCTCAGTGATACTGCTTGTGTGACAGACCAGCTTGCTCCTGGGATCCTCTGTCTTAACCTCCCAAGGCTGGAATACAGGGAAGTGCCACACCCACCTGATATTCATGTGGGTGCTGAGAATTCAAACACAGGTCCTCACACTGGTGCATCAAGTGCCTTAACCACTGACCCATCTCCACAGCCCCTGAATCTCAGCATCTTTCCAGTCCTATTTTCTTTCTGGTTTAATGCAATGGTTAGGCTTATGATAGTTTCACCCTGTGTATTGGTAACTATGGATTTTTTTGTTGTTGTTGCTTTTTGTTTTGCCTTTGTTTCTGCAAGGAAATAAAAATTCGCAGTTGACAGATTTTTCTCTCAGTACTTGAAGTATGTTTCCTGGCTGTCTTCTTAGTTGTGCTGCTTTTGGGGAAGCCATGATCCTTCTTACCTTTCTGTCTTGTGTCTGGTTGCTTTTAAGATTTCCTCTTTAGCATCGATTTTGAACAGTGTAGTTATGCTGTACCTTGGAATTGTTTTCTTTGTGCTTCTTATGTGGAGGTTTCTGGAACTTCACTGATTTTATAAGCTTATAAATCTCCCTTCCTTGAACGTTGCAAGCATACAAAGTGCAGTTATTATATTAGTTGATTTCCCATTGTTGTAATAAAATGCCCGAGTTTGGTAATTCATAAAGTAAAGCGATTCGTTTAGCTCATAGCTTTGAAGAGAAAAAGCCTAAACAGTCCCAGACAACCGTGAGCAATTCTGGCAGAACTTTCCTGACATCACGGCGGTGACATTTGTGAGACACAGTGATCACAGAGACAGCTACTTACTCTTACAAAAATTGTTCTTATGGAAGCTGGCTTTGCCTCTCTAGATCTGTCCTCCTCTTTCCCAGCAGTGATATTTTTAAGGACTCTACCGTGAGTAAATCCCTCTACTTCCAAAGGCTTTCTCTTACCCTTCTTTTAAAAATATTTTAATTTAACTTTAAAAAAATTTACGTGCGTATGGGAGTACACGCGCACGTGGAGTCAAGAAGATCTGATCCTACGGAGCTAGAGTTACAGGCACCTGGTATGTGGGTGCTGGGAACCGAACGCGTGTCTTCTGCAAGATCAATATGAGCTCTCAACTGCTGAGCCACCTCTCCAGTCATCTTCCAGTAGTGCTGCACAGATGCCCCGTTGTGTGACTATTTCTGGGGAGACACGAACAGATTCTGCTCACCCCAAATAATGAACTGGCAACACACCCAGGTAAGAACACCACTACAGCTTGATGTAGTGTTCTTACTTACAGGACTGTGAATAAGGAATTACTTCCAGGAATATGGGCGAAGGGTTAGGAATGCGGGCAAGGCGTTACTTACAAAAGCAGACAGGGCTCAAAGACAGCTACATCACCAAAGCCTACCCCAGCATGGGTGACGACAGCCTGCAAACACTGGAAACCTGGAGTGCACTGCACATCTGCAGGCAGCTCCGCAGGTCGGAGACAGTCCTTTGCAGGTAGCCCAGTTGGCTTGAGCATCTTCCGTGCAGCTTGGTTGGTCTCTTCTTTAAGACAGCTTGATTTGTCTGAAAGTATGTTGACGAAATCCTTACTGCCTACATGGTTAGGAGTGGAGGGGCTTAGTGCATCTGCTCAATTTTAGGGACTTCCTGAATGCTTTCAGATGTGTACTTCCTAGGTGTAATGAGCTTCCCCAAAGGATGTACTGTTTCCATTAGAACAACCTATTCTTTTACCTCCTTGTAAACATCCTATGTTCATATGAGCTTCCCTCAAAGATGAAAAGTTTAACCTGGGAGGGAACTGTCACTCAATGAGCCCAGGGTCCAAACACAGGAAGCTCAAGGATGTATGTAACCTGTCAAGGCCTCAGTCACTATAACTGCTCTGAGATCCTTGTCTTCTAAATCTAACATCTGGGTTGACTGATGTTTCTCCTCATTTGCGGGTATTTTTCCTGATGGCATTCATCACCTAGTAACTTTTGATGGGATCTGTGTTCCATGTAGAAGATGTTTTCTGTTTTCATGAACGTCTGAGCTTCACTCTGAGGTGCTGTTAAGTTACTTGGTGAGAGTTTGATTGTGTAGAATCTTTTGCTTGTTTGTTTGTTTGTTTGTTTGTTTCTCGAGATAGGGTTTCTCCATGTACCCTTGACTGTCCTGGACTTGCTTTGTAGACCAGGATGGCCTTGAACTCAGAGATATACCTGCCCCTACCTCCCTGAATGCTGGGATTACAGGTGTGCACATCACTGCACCCGGCTTGTAGAATCTTTCCTTTAAGAGCTGTTTTGTAAACTGGAACAGTAATCAGCTGAGAGCTTGGAGTTACTGAGGAAAGCATGAAGACCTTCAGTGTGCTCACCCTGCATGCCTCACAAGCCGTGGGGCTTCTCCTATCTGAGTGAAGGGAGCAGACGCTCTTGCTAGCCTTCTGGGAGCTGCAGACATTGTTGTCTCCAGCCTTTCCCTGCAGTTCTTTCTGCAGCCCTGGCTAATTTCCTTACATACATATGCTAATTAGCATTCTGCTGAACACTTGAAGAGGGCCATCTGCAGGTCTGCAGCATGCCCTCCACAGCACTGACTTCTCAAGTTCTCTGGCCTATAAAAGTTAGCTGGCCAGCCTCTGGAGACCACCCCACTTTGGTTCCTCATGGATGGTGTCTGCTGGCCCTACCTGCCTCCACCTCTGTCATAAGGTCTACATTTTCTTTTAAAGGGATAAGTGGAGACAATCATAAGTCTAATCCCACTGTTTCTCATTTCTCAGAGATCCTGCCTTCCTCACAGTCTAGAAACGTACAGGATTCTGCAAATTCTGGCCTTTGCTTATTGCTGGTTTGAGGTTAAAACTGTTGGCTAATGTCACGTGCAAGGAAGCCAGAGGTCAACAATGGATGTTCTCTTTATTACTGTGAAGAGACACCTTGACCACAGCAATAGGCTAACCTGCCTGGTTTGTGAGCCCCTGCAATCCACCTACCCATGCCTCCCCAGTGCTGGGACTATAAGCCTGAAATGCCACGCCCAGTTTCTTACATGGATCCTGAAGATGAAAGTCAAGGAGTCTGAGAGCGGAACGCATGACCTCATGCTGGCACAGTGAGCACTGTCCGGACTGAGCCATCTCCCCAGCTGCTGCTACATCTCTGTAGCTGGTCCTGGGAGTGAGTGTCATCACGAGGGCTCGTGTTCACTGAGTGCTTCCTCTCAGCCAGATATTTTCCCCCACGTCATACACAGGACTAGTTAATTTGCCTTATAAGAACCTCAGGAGAGAAATGTCAGTGTTTAACCGATGCAGAGGGATGAGTGAGTGGCCCAGAGTGCCAGTGCCAGTAAGTGTCCGAGCCGACACATCACGCCATTGTCTAAGCTCACCCCTTGACCTGCTCCGCACAACTGCTGTCTCAGACAGGAAGCTCACCATGGGAAGTCACCCTCCTGATAGCCACAGCTTGGGACATTTATCAAGATGTCAAGATCACTCAGTGATCAGGACAGGCATGCAAATCTCAGTGCTGAGTCTCCGGAGGCCTCGTTTTTCTCCTGTATGCACAGGAGCTAGGGAGCACCCATCTCTACCAAGGGAGCTCCTATAAAAACATCACCAGAAACTCTGTAACAAAATAGAACATCCGCCCATGCCCTGAGCCTGAGAGCCACTCACTGTCAATGAGGAAACTGCCCCACGAAGACCCTCCTCCTTCTGGTTTTTGTTTGATTACAATGTTTAACCCTTTCGTTCTCCTATCTGTCTTCTCCCTTTTCCTTTACAATCCTTCCTGAGGAAAGAGCTACTATTGCCTCCCTTACAAATGGAGAAGTCAAAACAAAGAGTTAGAAGCCTGGGCTTTGAGTCCAAGTTCATGCCAGTTGGTGATTCTAACTCCGAGAAGGCTGAAATGGGAGAATCATGGGTTTAAGGCTAGCCTAGGTCACAGATAGACAGATAGATACCCCAAGGCAAGCAGGTAACAGATCTGGCTTTGCAATTAATTTGACTTCTCTTTATACTGTGAATGAAACATCAACATTTGAATCCAAACCTTTGAATAATGAACATTTAGGTGGGTATTAGTTCTGGAAGTGCCCTTAAAGCTCAAATAAGGGGTATACTGTCGTGGAAAATGGGAATGTGTCCTGTGAAATAAATCCTTCCTTTTCTAGGAGAAACTGGATGAGTCTTTGGATTCTGGCTTGTGGAATATTAGTACCTGGCCCCAGTGTGGTGATCCAGGTGCCCTCTGACTGGACCACGATGCTCAGAGATTGTAAGACACAGAGATGCTGAATTGGGTTTTTCCTTCTTCCAGACTTTTTCACTGTGTGCATATTAAAGTATAGATTTAATGTTGGTTTGTAAATACAATGACATATTGGTGAAATTGCTACAATTTTTTTTTCATGTCCAGAACTGAAACTCGCAGGCAACTGGATGTAAAATTGGCCTTAGACAGCTAATACGTTCTAGGTAGAGATGCAGAAATCAGCAAAGGGTACTCTTTAAAGTAGCCCCCCCCCCGCCCGGCCCACTGAAGGATAGCCAAAGGAGACCAGTAAAGAAATGTCTTCAGAGAATTGTTTCCTAGCCATGCAGCATACAGAGGGAAGGAAGCATCAAGCAGTGCCCAGCACTGGTTAGCAGACTGTCATTTCTCGGTTTGATGTTCCAGGGTTTAATTGTCTTTCTTGTGAACAATAGCAGACGCTCTCTGGTGTGCTATGCTAGCGTGATGAAAGGGGGTCGTCCTTGCATAGCAATAGCTTTTTTATTATTAGCGTAAAAAATTAGCAAGCTGGAAGTCGTTAGAAGGAGTTTCACTGGCATTAATTGTGATTCAGCCTGAATTTGTTTGCAGACCAGTGCAGCAAGACAATAGTGGGAGAGGGAGCAGCGCTAATGGCCTCCCACTTACTGTATCATCCTAGTGAGACTTAATAAGGTGTCTGCTGTCAACCGGAATTTATTTTTTAAAAAAGACATAGTAATTGATGTATTGCAGTAAGTATGGATGAGGGCTCAACTTGATTAATGTATGGGTTGGCTTTTTAAGGCATTTTAAAAAGGCCTCTTAACAGGGTCTTAGGAGACTGGTGCTGGCCCGCTGTAAACTCCCTCCTCACTGTTGGAAAACAGCCTGACAGCTGCTGATGTCTCCTGTGGCTTTTCCTCTTTTTTCCCCTCTTCCTGATCAGAGAAAACTGAAGCAATATACTCTTCGTCAATAATTGCAGTGCTTAAAAATCTTATAAAGGGATTTTGACTCTACTCTCCAGAGAGGATTTTCCAAAGGTTAAATTAGTTTTACTACTGTGTGCTTCAGAATAGCCCCACTTTCGATAAGGAATGGATTTGGTTTTTTTTTTTTTTTTAAATAAGCTGCTATTTTGCGGGTTGCTTGAACCTTGACCTGCTTTGACATAATGTGTTTTGACGTCAGAAGTGGACTAGATTCAAGAGGAGTCTCAGGCCAAGTTAAGTTTTGTCATTGTTGGGAGGATAATGTTATTTCAGAGATGGGGGCATGGTGAAGAGAGAGATAGAGGCAGACAGGTTGAGGAGGTGGCCACACCTACGTGCAGACAAGGATGCGCTAGCTCTACTCTCCTGTGCATCAGCTCTCTCCTTTGCTCCCGCACTCTATCGACCTCATTTTTTCTTTTATGAACCCTTTTCTTTTCTTTTCCTCCCTCCATCCCTTCCTTCCTTCCTTTCTTTTTTTCTTCCTGGAGAAATAACACAGGAGAGTTACAATCCCTGGGGAAAGGAGGAAGGAAGGGAGGCAAAACCAGAAGCTCTTTGCCTCTGGTATCCATAGATGTCAACACTGTACCCCAGGTCAGAGGTCACTTAAATACACAGTTGAACAATCCAGGCTGCTGTCACCCCACAGTTGGAGGAAGCTCCTCATTCAATACCTTCATGAATATGAACCAAAATAAAATCCTTTGGTTCCTGGCATTTAAGATTGTTAGGGAGTTGGCGTTAGCTAGGTTGAGACACTTGGGTGGATAAAAGGCAAGTGTACCACACAGGTGAATCTGCCTTCCATGGTTCATACACCCAGACTGGCTGGACCATCTTGACTGTGAGTTATGACAATATTTAGTTTTCTGTTGCTGTTGGCAGCTGAATTTCCTTTTGAATTTGCAGTTTTCTTACTCTTTCCCATTTAATTTTTCAAAATTTTAATTCTGCAAAATGGGGAAATAATGGTGCCCACAGAAAATTTTCTAAGAATCCAATGAGATAATTAACAGAATGCGCCGGCTCTAGGGAGGCACTAAACACAGATCCTCCGTGGTGCTGTCTCTAGGTTCATGGCTTTGTCCCTAAGCCTTGCTGCTATTCCAGTGAATTTTCAGAGCATAGAGTCCAAATGTTGTAGTAATATCCTAAGTGGTTTTGAGGGGAAAAAATCTCTTATTTTCGTCTGGATAGTGAACAGTAGGAGAGAAATTCTCCTAAGCAGAGATTTATATTGTCCAACAAGCTTCTAGTCTGATCCAGAGGCTCTCAAGCCCACAGACTTCTGATGTCCAAAAGTATTTCAGAGGATAGAAATTTGTAGGCGATTGAGAGATGTGGTCAGCTCTTTCTGATATCCATCAGACAAGACTCCACATAGCTATGAATAGCAAAGTTATTAGCATTTCTCCTAGATGAAAACCTTTCTGCGGCTGACTGGACACTTTGTTGAATTGTTGTAGCCAAATTTCTTGGGCTCTCACTTTTGCTCATTCTAACGTACACATGTGGGCATTTATAGGGTGTTTGTTAGACACTACAAAATGTCCGCGGCGGATGACATAGCTCCCCGATATTCAAGATGACAACAGTGCAGTGATGACCTGTGTTGAAGGGCTGGGGATGGCTCCGTGGGTAAAGTATCTGGCACATTGAATGTGAAGGCTGGAGTTCAGCACCACAGACCTTGAACCGCCTGAATCCCAGCACGCAGGAAATGAGAATGGAAGATCCCCACGGCAAGCTGGCCAGCTAGAGTAGTCACAATTAGCAAGTCCAGGTTCAGTGAGAGACTCCGCCTCAGCAAATAAAGGATAAAGTGACTGGGGAAGTCCTGGACAGAAACTTCAGACCTCCATGTGCCCTCAGACACATGCACAAGCATGTGTACCCTTACACCACACTTGGACCCATACATACATGAACATACACATATGCACACACATGCAAGCATGCACGCATGCATACACACATGCATGTGCATACACACACACACACACACACACACACACACACACACACACACAGAATTAAGAAGCAGAGAGATGAGACTAATTTCATCTTCACAAAAAATTGATTAATGGCATGGTATATATGCTAACCTGTTTCCATAACACTTAGATTTAATAAAAGGCCTATGTATTCTAGAGGGATGAAAGAAAGCAAAATTTAAAATATTGTAATAAACATATATCTTTCTATGCAGTCAGTGAAGAGTCGAGTACTTGAATCATTTCACAGGAGGCTTTTCATTGAATTTTAGAAAAGCAAGAAAGTTAAAAATAGTAATTGATGCTAGACACATCAATTGGGGCATCTCACTGTGGAGGCTTCACTGGGCCTTAGAGGGCGAGGAATGGCATCTCAGGAGACCAGCCATTTCAGCTCATCCTTGGAAAGGAAGTAGAATGTGAGGGGTATAGTATGTAGGGGGGACAAAGGGAGATAAGGCAGGGCACACTTAGAGTAAAAGTGTCCTATTATCCACACATAATAAGACAGATTTCAACTATCCTACAGAAGCTTGGATCTTGTAGAGTTGGGGTGGGTCTCATGGGGGATGCCTTTGAGGTAGGAGGCAGCATAGTCCACAGTGGCTATTTGAAAGAAACTGGTATCACATGATGGGTGAGTTGATACAGCGTGGAACCTGCTCTGGAAATCAAGCTGCACTTGGAGCATTTGTCTTTTCTCTTTGTTATCAGCCAGCCAATTGTCTGTACACACTGCTCAGTAGAAGATGTCTGGGAAGTCTCTACCTTAAACTTACCCAGTTTTGTAGCATAACCATGGTATAGACCTGTAAAGATGTTTTTATATCCTGGACTAAAACATTTGGGCAGTACAAAGTTTGGGAGCTGGTTGCAAAGGGTAGTCTGGGAGCTCACAGGTTAACAGCATTTCTCTGCAAGCTCATGTGCAGGGAGGATCCGGAGTAGGTAGGCTGTGCCTGGCGTGCCCACAGGTTCCTGCGAAGTGAGTAGATTCTGTCCAAGGGGCTCCAGTGCACATCCAGGGGGTGTGCTGTTGAAGTGATCTGGCGAGGTCCCCGGGTGGGAAGCAGGAAGGAAGAGTGAATGGGCTGCATCTCGGAAGCTGAGTGCTCTGAGGTCAAACTTGATTCCTGAACTTGAAGGTTTTAATTTTATAACCCAAAACAAAACAAAACAAAACAAAAAAATCAAGTTACTCAGCTAGACTCTTCTTACTATTTTGTTCAACAAGTCTATTTTGATTTTGAAATCCCATAAATCAAATTTTATTCAGAATCCAGTAAAATTTAAGTTTGGGGGCCTCTCTGGCCTCTGTCCATTTTTTTTTTCTGTATTAAACAAGATATCAGAGAAAAACTTACCTTGTCTTCCAAGAGATCACACACAGTATCTTTCCTGAAATGCCCATGTGGCGCGCTAACTTGTCAAAACAATTGTAGTAAACAACACAACGCTTAGCAAACATGAGAGCTCAGTTTTGCTGTTGTGCCCCGTCTAGCTTCACTGTGTGTTGCCTGTCAGTGAACCATGGCTTTTATACAAGGAGTTGCCTGTATAGTATTAAGAGTCTGTTGCTGTCACCATGTCCTCGCTTAATGAGTATAGTACTTACATACTTATATATTCATATACACCTTAAATACTATAATCCTTATAGCAATGAAGGCCAAGGACCCAGTTTACACGTGTTGGGTCCTAGGAGAGGCAAACATTTGGCTTTTACCTCTTTACAGGTGGTGAGAAGAGCTTAAGACTAAGCAGCAATTTAAAGGTACATTTTGTTTAAAATTTGTTTTACTTTAACTATATTATGTGTGTATGTGTGTGTGTGATATATAAACATGTGAGTATAGGGGCCCACAGAGCTCCAAAGACAGCACTGGACGCCCTGGAGCTGGACTTAGAGGCAGTTGTGAGTCACCATACATGGAAGCTGGAGCCCGAATGCAGGTGCTCTGAAGAGCTGTGCCCCTCCTGACTACTGAGCCATCTCTCCAGCCTAAGGGAGCATGATCGAATCGTGTAGGAAGCAAACACAGGGACCCATTGGGGAAGGTTTCTCTGCACCTTGAGCCTCTTTGTTCACGTAGTGAACTTCTCAGCAGCAATGGGATCCACCCAGCTCTTCCTGGGTCATCTTTCCCCCTTTACCACAGGTGTGCTTTTAATGGTTTTTGTTTTGTTTTGGTTTGTTTGTTTGTTTTTTTACTAAACTACTTGGTGATGTGTTAAACTTTCCTATTTTATGCATTTATGTCAGCAAGGCCCAGTTCTAATAATTTCTCTGTTTACACTGAGATAGCAGTGTGATAGCATTTGTCCGACTGGTCTTTAGTGCTCTCAGATCAGGAAGAATGACGGAACTTAGCAACTCAGCACCATGAGGAGGAACAGCACACTCCTACAGGCCGCCAGCCACGATGGTGTCTTAGGTTGGACACTGTAACAAACCACTGGAGGCTGAGGGCTACATAAATAACAGAAGTTTATTCCTCACAGTTTCAGAAACTGGCAGAGTTGAGGTCATGGTGGGGTGCTTCTGGACTGTAATCTGCTGGCATGTCCTTGTAACTCGCCCAGCAGAAAGAAGCCAGTTATTGATAGTTCTCTGGGACTATAAGCAAAAACCAGGGGTCACAAGGGGCCAGGGCTCTGCCCCAAGAGGTGGTTATATCCCAGCCATCTCACAGCTCATGTCAGCACAGAGAGGGTTAATATTTCAACACTTGCATTGTCAGTGGGGCATAAACACTCAGTTCATAAGAGAGTCCACGGCACATTTTTCTGTATTCCAAAATTGGCCTTGATGCCAAAAGGATGCCTGTAAAAAAGCAAAGACAACTCCTGGGTTTCAACTCCCACTGAGTCAGAGCAGGCAGCTTTTAGTAATAAGTGGGCACTTGTTAGTTGGTGGTGATTACTTGGTTTGAGTCTGGAGATGTGGTCTGAGCTCAAGTGATATCTCTACCAGCCCTATTCCTCCTTACAAAATTATTGGGCTAATCAGGCACAAATCTTTACCTTTGTTCATTAGTCGCTCCATATATTCCAAGAAGATTTCATAAATTCTGATTATGTATAAGATACATTCTATAAAGATAGCTGAGCTTTTACAATTATATTATTCAATAAGCTCATCTGTTTATTAAATAATATATTTATTTATACTATATGATATAATATGACATATCAAAACAATATTTTCATAAATATTTATTAGATAACACATAATATATTATTTAATAAACTAAATTTGTGCATGAGTATGTATGTGCGGAATGCATATGTGTATGCATTTTCTCACATGTGTCGCTGCATGCAGGCACAAATGAATGTGTACGTGTGTAAGCATATGAAGGCCAGAAGTTGAGGTCAGGTGTCCTCGTCTGCCACTCTCCACTTTATTTATCAAGGCAGAGTGTCTTTCTGAACCTAGAACTAGCCAGCTTGCTCCAGCAACCCCCGTCCCTGCCTCCTGTGTGCTGGGATTACAGGTGCCTGTCACACCTGTCTGGCTTTTGTGTGAATTCTGGGATCTTAACTCCAGTCTCACACTGGCAAGGCAAGTGCTTTATTTACTGAACCATTTGCCCATCCCACATAAAATAGGGTTTTGTATTTAAACTCAGATTTCTAGAGGGCTTTGCCTATGAGAGAAGATAAAAATATCAATTAAATTACAGTAAACAAAATGCCGATTTATAGTTAAGTATTTGTTACTATTCATTTTCTCTTTTTATGTCTTTCTCTGTATGTCTGTCTGCCTCTATCTATCTATCATCTATCTGTCTATCATTTATCTATTTATCTACCTATTCTCTCTCTCCCTTTCCACTGAGCTCAGGGAATACCTGTTTTACCTCTCAAGGACTTGGCCACTGAACTGTGCCCCAGCCTAGCCCAGCTCTTAATTAAGACTTATTTCCGTAGGCCTTCCATCCCTTGCACTCTGGCACAAGATTCCTCAATATACTCAGTTGACGTGAAAAAGCCTACGGTTGGTAGCATCAGCCCTTCTCACCCCCGCTTTGGGAAACAGTACAGTACTTCCTATGAGTGAAGAGAAGCTCCCTGGCGTGTGGTGTGTGTCCTTTTACCATTACACCTTGCTTCTTTAACTTTGCATAAACTGGAACGTCATCAACAAATGTGTCCCGGGCTAGCGGTATGCAACTGTAGTCTCAGCTGCTTGGCAGGGCTGGTAGAGGTATCACTTGAGCTCAGACCACATCTCCAGACTCAAACCGAGTAATCACCACCAACTAACAATGACCACAAAGCCCTTTGAGGACTGTGCTGAAGGAGACACCGTCCCAGTGGTTGACATGGTGATGTGTGAGTGACATGGGAAGGGGTTTCTCTGTGTCCCGTGCTTAGCCTCTCTTCAGACATTGCCAGTGTCTACATCGCCTTGAAACCTAGAGCGAGAGGTGAAGAGCAACACTGCCTTCTAAGATGTAACTATTAAAGAGCTCAGAACACCTCTTACTAGGAATAACATGTCCTTTAAGATATTTTTAATTTGCATATTTTAATCAGGCAAACTAATGAATTTGATTAAGACCTCTTCATACACGAATATCATGTATTAGAATCGCAGTGCGCCCCACTTATCTCTCTTGTCCCCCTTTATCCTTCCTCCTTACTCTTTCCAAATGGTCCATCTTATACTTGCATGCCTCTAAGTACTTCAGTTATGTGATATTGGTTTTGTTGTGACTTTGTTCTTCAGTGTCGTCAATCAGAGTTCTGGCCACCTCTGGGTGTCTGCGGCTTGAGCCTGGGTTGAGGGAGCTGCTGTGGGAGGAGGTGCCCTTGGAGATGAGCCTGGGTAGCAGCAAGACACTCACTGCTCTCAGAGAGAGGGGGGCAGGAACTGGGGTGTGGGATGAATCACTTGGTAAACTGCTCATCATGGGCGAGGACTCGAGTTCCATCCTCAGCACACATGTGCAACAGTCCTGTAATCTCAGTGCTGAGGAGACAAAGACAGACACCGGGAGCTGCCTGGTCAACCCATCTAGCTGAATCTGTGAGTTCTAAATTGAGTGGGGGGTATCTAAAAAACGTGGGGAGTGATACACACACACACACACACACACACACACACACACACACACACACACACACAGGACAGGGTAATTAGATTAGTGAAACAGGTAAACAGTGAAAACACAGCTGTCATTAAAAAAACCAAAAAATTTCATTTGAAGAAGTTAAGCAATTATTTAAAACTTAATTAACTAATTAATTTGCTCGTCAACTATCTACAGTTTCAAACTGTGTAAATATTTCAGTTTGAGTCTCAATAGAAATGTTTAGCTCATTGTAGACATGGGAGAAGCTCCGAGAATTTCTCTAACACTGTGAGTGAATGTACGTAATCTCACGTAGAACTGCAAAGCAAAGGTAGTTTCACTTCTCAGAGTCTCTGTTTCCATAAGAAGGAAACTAGGAAAAGTCATTTAACACTTCCGCTGAAGCAAGAAGCCTCCTGAGCTGCTTGCTGCTGCAGACACCCTCAGTGTGAGCTACGGGGACATGCCTCGTTTTTAACCTGTGATCTGGGCAAACGTATGGATGGCACAGAACTGCTGCTGCTTGTAACAGCCACATGGAAGGGACCGAGGAGCCTCTTCATGGCAAGATGCAGAAATGCCCGTGAAGCGCTGACATTTCTCCAAGTCGGAAGAACACGGGGTCTCTTATTTTCTTTTAGATGTTACAAAACCGATCAGGAACAAAGCAGGCGTGTAAAGCAGGCTGTTCCCAATAGCCAAGGCTGGCCCGAAGCTCCCTCTCAAGGGTTTGCATAGAATACCTGAAGTGGGCAGTTCTGTTCCTTGGCTCCTGGGTTTTAATAGGAACAAGTAGATTTTTAGTTCAGTGAAAGGTAAATAACAGCCCTGCATAGGCTTCTGAATACAAACCTTTAACTATGAAGAGAGAATGATTTGTACAGCCTTCGTATATAATGCATTTCTTGTCTTCTGCTGTGTTCATGTGACGAATTCCAGTTGATAAGCCCTGGTCTCTGGAGTCAGTTGTCTGGCTAGTTATTAAGATTAAGATAAGTCCTGAGAACGAGAGATACAGCACAGTGTGCTACCTTTATGGGACTGGGCCACCTAGGATTTGGAGTGTAAACAATGCATTAGTTCACCCTGACTTGCTTTCAAACCTGTGGTGAGCACTGCAGATATTGGTAAAGTATGCTTGAAGATGATGTTTCTTAATGAGAAATATTTTTAAATTATAAAAAAAACCTCCTGAAGTATGTATAATTAATTTTTGTAGCAGAGACATTTATTCTCTAAATTTACCTTTTATATTGATATTTAGAGTTTTTTTTTTTTAAAGATAAGTTCAAGTAGCTCTTCTTACAAAAGCACTCACCTTTATAAAATATACTGGGAGGAGGAAACAGTGCAATTAGAGAATTTAAGATTTATTAATAATATATATATGTGTGTGTATGTATGTATGTATATATAATGCATATTCAAAACCAATTTCAAGGACTTGAAGTTTTTAGTCATTTTACAAGGAGCAAAGAAAGTGTTTGTGCTGTCTCCTGAAGCTGGAGGGTGTACCTCACAGGAACACCCAACTCAGCCAAATATTTCCTGAGGTTCAGTCAGTGATTCACACTAAATATAGTAAATATGAGCTTTGCCGCAGATTGGTGGGCCACATTTCCAGCGCTGCAAACTTTAACTGTCTGAGAGATCACGGGAGAAGTGATCGAGGACAGCAATTTAGCAAGCGCACCATAGCGACACGCTGCGCCGTGCTCAGCACTGGCTGGCTATTAATTTTTGTTAATGAATTTAAAACTAGATGTATGGAAATGGTTATATGAAATGTATACACTGCTAAACAGTTAACTAGTCCTTGGGGCTTAAGTTTAATTATCTATGTGTAAATCATTTTGAACAGGGCGACCTAATGAGTTAAAAAAAAAAAAAGCCAAGAAGCTCGTATGTAGCCTTGTAAAGGAGCTGAATGAAACAATCAAAGAGAGAGACTGGCAGATTGGGACAAAGCGTCTGTGTGGCAGAGGCCTGATCCTCCTGATCCTCCTGGCAGCTCACTCATTTGCTGAGTTTGCTGTCACAGAACAGTTTTGGGGAGAGGAGATACGAAGTGTGTGTGTGTGTGTGTGTGTGTGTGTGTGTGTGTGTGTGTGTGTGTGTGTGGTTTTCTTTCTTTAGGTTGCCATTCCAGGGTCTTTCTTTATAACAGACTACTTGGGATATTTGGTAATGTTTCTCTCTCTCTCTCTCTCTCTCTCTCTCTCTCTCTGTGTGCATGCACACGTGCGCTCATGCATCCATGTGCATATGTGTGTGCATATGTAGGCCAGAAGAAAACCTTGAGTGTCCTTGCTCAGGTGTCACCACCTTTTTGTTCCAGATAGGGTCTTTCACTGGCCTGTAACTTGCTGGCCAGTGTGTCCCTGGGATCTGCCTCCTCCATTGATCCTTCACTGGGGTTGTAGACACGCGCACCACCACACTGGTCTTTTTCACATGGGTTCTGGGCATGAAACCCAAGTCCTTACATTTGTGCATCTCACACTTCACTGACTGAGCCATCTCCCCAAACCTGGATCCATTTTGGTTGTCTTAGTTGGTTAGCTGCCCTGGCATCTCATAGGTAGAAACCAGAGATGTTCAGGACCCTATCACTGCTGAGCACAGTCCCCCCCCCTCCCAAAAAAAATCAACCTCCCATAAATTATTAGTTGTACCAAACCCTCCATTGTACATCACTTTTGCCTATTAATTGCAATATTGTTTAGAAATGCTCTCTTTTGCCAGTCATTGACATTTATTTATGAAAATTTGAAAACAGCAACTACAAACGGAGGCAGGAATGGACTGTGCACTTGCCTACATGGCGCGCCCCTCCCCGCTCTGGTTTTCCTCTTTAGATGTCATCCTCGCTGCCCCTGTATTTTAACTAAGATACGGTGCTGAAGATTGGACCCTGGGGCTCGCACATACTGAGCACACATCTCCTGCAGATCTACAACCCGAGAGCCCCGTGTTTCTTGCTACCCAGATGCCCAGTGTCTACACAGGCACTCAGTTCTTCAGATCAGCAGTCCTCTTGCTTTGACAAGAGACCACAGGCAAAGTGCAGTTTTGCCCAGGAATTTGGGGGGACTTGGTAACTAGAGTCACGGACGCAGACACGCCTCATTTAGAGACAGGCAGTGTGTTTAAAAAGAAAGAACACTGCTCTGTCAACACGGGGGCCTGAGATAAAGTGACTCATGTGATTTATTTCCATCATATCAACTTTCACTGGTTGTAGGGAAAAAGGATATATATGAATATTTAAGAAGAAAACATGACAAAATGTCTAAAAAAAATGCTCATTGTCCTCTGAAGAAAGTCATCTTAGGAATTTAAATTTATCTTCCTCCCATCTCCTCCAGTTAAGTTATGATGCTGTTAGACTCACTGGAGGATGTACCAGGACCCCTTTTCCGCTAAGGATCGAGATAAATACCAAATAGGCTTTTCACCTCTGTGAAGTTTATTAAGTCAAACTAAGATTGGAACATAATGCCAGATGAGAGCGGATTTATAGCACTAACATCAAACATAACCTGGAAACTTTAGACAGAAGACATTTATGCCCCTATCCATTTCAACTTTAATAATATAGCACACTGGTGGCAGGGACTGTGTGTGTAGCCAGCCTTGATGCATTGTTGTGGGTGTTGTCACCTCCCCTTTTTAGCCTGAGTGTTCCTCCTAATGCACGGCTCACCCCTCATTCTAAAATTTAAAAAAGCCCTAATCACCTGCTGCTGACCACCACCGAACTACTTGTCTGACAGCAACAAGAGGTCCCCAGAGTCCCGAGACGTCTAGAAAGGGCCCTGTTCCAATCTCATGTCTGTGCTTTTGCAGTCAGTGCTCTGCTGCCTTACCCTCCACCTCGGAGTCAGCTATACAAATCTGTCCCTAAGACAAAACACACAGGTTTCAGTTCCCCTCCCCTCCTCTTCTTTTCATGTACACCTGTGCATGCCATCTGTCTGTGTGTATGCATGTTTGCACACCTGTGGAAGCATATATGTGTTGTGGAGTCTTTGCATGTGTGTGTGTGTATGTGACACAGCATGAGTGTCGAGGTCCAAGGTTGATGTTGAGACTATATCTTGATTGCTCCTTACACTTATCCTTTGAGGTGGGGTCTCCCCATCAAACCCAGAGCTCACCCCTAGAGCTAGCCTGCCTGTCCCTCCTGAGGCTGGAATAATTTGTCATACACACCCACCATTTCCGTACATTCTGGTGATCTGAGCTCTGTCAGAGATATGGACAATAGAGCTCATTGACCGGCTGCAGCTTGGGATTCTGTGGCCAAGCCTTCCCTCTACTTGTTTCTGTGAATACAGTTTACTGGCACATAGTCATGGGTATTCATTTCACATGTTGTCTTTGGCAAAGCTGATCCATTGAGACAGAGACCATGGGGCTAACAAGGCATAAAACACAGGCAGACCATCTATGGACAGAGTTCGCCAGCCCATCAGACAGAAACACCTGCTAACAGGTCAGAACCTGGAACAATGTGAAACCTTTATAGGGCATTCTTAGCCTCAGGACAATACACCCTGTCAGGAGGCGTTTTATTATGGCCAAGGTATTTATCAGAAACATGGTGTGTGTGTGTGTGTGTGTGTGTGTGTGTGTGTGTGTGTGTGTGCGTGTGTTACTGGGAACTGGGATTTGACCTTAGAGCTTCATACATTCTACACAATCACTCTACCACTGAACTATATCTCTGATACTTTTTTTTGTTTTTTGTTTTGTTTTGTTTTATTTTGTTTTCTGAGTCAGCCGTCTTTGGCTGTCCTGGAACTAGCTTTGCAGACCAGGCTGGCCTCGAACTCAGGGAGCTGCTTGCCTCTGCCTCCCTAAGCCAGCAGTGGGACTGAAGATGTGTGCCTCAACTCCAACTAGGAATCTTACTTTTTTAAATCAAGAATTTAAAAGACAGAGAAATATTCCCTCAGCATCTAGATTATGAGATCAAGTATAAAGGTGTAACTAGAAATTACAACAAGGAAATAAACTCTTAAGTATCATTCAGGAATTTAGATTTATGAATATTTTAAATTTCCTACACACACACACACACACACACACACACACACACACACACACCACTGAGAACTGGACCTTGGGCCTTGGACATGCTAGACAGGGTCTCTATCATCTCTGGGCTACATTCCCAAACCTGTTTTATTCTGTTTTACAGAGCTGGGGCTGTGTGCATGCTAGGTGAGGCCTCTACCTCCTAGTACCATCCCCGGAGTTCTATTGTGCCTTCGCAAGTAGATTTTACCACCAGTGGAAAAAAATGAAATGCTTATTGTGAACTAAGCCCCCAAAGACCGATGGGTATGGTTGTCGTCAAGGAATGGATCCAGGCACACAGGTTTTTGGGGCTGATTTCTCAGTAAGCATAGCACTTTGGGGTGTGAGATAGAAAGAGTGTTCCTTCCACTTCTGCTAGAGAGAGGAGCAGAGGTGGCCCAGGTGGAGGGCAAACTGCTGTTCTGAGAAAGTGGTCCAGGTGGAGGGCACACCACTGCTCCAGGAGAGATGGCCCAGTAGAAGGCACACCACTGCTCTGGTAGAGGTGGCCCAGGAGGAGGGCACACCACTGCTCCGGAAGAGTGGACCAGGTGGAGGGCACACCACTGCTCCAGGAGATATGGCCAAAGTGGAGGGCACACCACTGCTCCGGGAGAGTGGCCCATGATCAGGATTTGCAGTGGGTGTAGCTTTTCCAGCTGGAAGCTGACCACACTAGCTCCATTCTGAAAGGAGAGACTTAGGGGGATGTGATGCCTGAAGTGGCTGTTCTGGCAAAAGGAGAGGATAAATAAGAAAGTTCCAGAGACTGTGTTTTTTGGGGGAGGAAAAAACGATTCAGGTACTGCAGTGGAGGCTAATTATGCTTCAGCATGGAATCAGGACAATGGTGTAGTTCAAAGGCACACAGCATGGTAGAGGCAGGAAGCATCCAGACAAGCCCGTTCTCTCCCACCTCTGCCTAATGTCAGCTCTTAGTCTAAAGTTCCATGTGCACCCTGCCCCATACCCCCTAGTTTTTTTCATCTCCCAGAAGTTATCAGCCCTTTTTTTTTTCTTCCAGGAGGTAGAATAGACTACATTGCATGCACATTAGCTTCGCTTTATCCAGTCTTTACTGTACCACCGATAAAATTAGGGTCGGATCTGTGCCATGTGTAACTCTGCTCTGGAAAGGATTCCTGCATATCTGACGACTCCTGCTTAGAATTCCTTCACACCCACGATGTATTCATGGTTTCCCCTTCTGTGTGTCATGTGCTATTCTTAGCACTCCATACACCAAAGTGAACAAGTTAGAAAAATATCCCCGTGCCCTTTGAACTTGGAAGTACAGAACAGGACAGGGAAGAAAAAAAAAACCATCTATGCTTACATACATATGCATGCCCGTGCATGGGATATTTCAGATGCTGCTAGCTGGTAGGAAGACAACAAAACAGACTAATAAGCTATTGGCTTGAAGAGAGGGTGGGGAGGTGCTTTGCTGGATAAAAGTCATCTTGGGTCTTCAGTAAAGAAAACGCTGTACCTGGGGCTGGAATAAAGAGGCAGAGTCAGCCATGCAAAAATTGTGTCCAATTCACCCAGACAAAGATGTGAGTTGTGCCAGGTTCTGTTGTGGTTGCTTATATTACACAGTGAACCAAACAGCAGTTCCTGCCTCCAGAAGTCCATCAAGTTTCAGTGTGTGTGTGTGTGTGTGTGTGTGTGTGTGTGTGTGTGTGTGTGTGGTGCGTGCATGACTAGTTTGTGTGCATGTGAACAGACACAGATGCGCATACGAGCACTGTGAAGAGAGTATGTCAGGACAGGGGTGTGTGATGCTGAATGGGGCTGGAGCATGGATGCTGCTTACAGTAAGATGAGGAAACTCTGTAAGCCTGTTTCAGGAGATGCCTGGGAGTCCTCAGAGAGGCGCACCTGAGGCAGGTGGTCTGAATAAAAGGGCATGTGCTGTATTTAGAGGTGAGATTGAACAAAGCCAGAGCCAGAGACTAGGGCATTGGTTGGAGAGCATTTGAAACTGGTTGGCAAAGCTGAGCACAGTAGAGTTTGTAGGACCTTTCAAATCAAAGGGCTTAGTTTTTAGTCACCTAACAATAGCAAGCTCCAGGGAGGCTTGGAACAGGGGAGTGATATAGAGCTGTTTTCTCTAAGTCTCGGGATCGGTGGCAACGAAGGGTAGAAATATCCAGACGGTGTCCAGCTCTTCAGTTCTCCCCCCAGCTGACCTGAAGAAGAGTGACAGGCGGGGGGAGTCTGTCTCTAAGCCTCCAGCCCTGTGATGAGCTCTAGGTGCATCCTCTACTTTGTGAACATGCTCATTGCATCCGGAAGCGGGGGAGAGCGGAAGCGTTCCTTTATCTTCGTCTTCCCTCCCCTCATTCTCTAACTTTTATTAAGAAAAGACTTGTATTTTCATCGTCGCAGAGCTGCATATTAGGATAACGAGCTCAAAGGAGAGAGCACCCAAACAGAGCAGGAGGCAAAATTAGGACAAGCCTGGGATTCCCGAAGGCTGTAATTAGAGCTATCTAGATGAAAGGAGAGATATTCCACTTCAGATTCATGTTCCAAGGGGGGTGGGGAAGGAAGAAAGAGAAGGAAGGCTTAATACACCAGGAAGACAACCCACCCATCAGGAGCAGTGGCAGTAAGTCAGGTACCCAATTACGGTAATGCGGTTCAGAGCACCTCAAAAGGTGTTTCAGTCTCAAGCCAGGACCAACATTTGTAATCCTTTAAATGCACTTAAGAAATTGATGTTACAGACCCCCAGTCTGTTAGGGGCCTTGCTTGCCCGGTTATTGCAAAGTACCCCACCATTAATTGGATCATCAGAATGTGATCCGCGTCCTGGGCCCTGGATTATGGAGGACTGACTCTGTTCTGATGTGTTGAACCAGAAGCTCCTTTTGTGAGAGATTTTGACCCTTAATGTAGATAAGTGGTATTTTTCATCAATCTTAGCTTTCATTAAAAAAGGGGGGAAATGTCAATTCAATGTGGGGCATTTAACGTAATTCAACATCTTTTCATTTAATACCTTGGAAAAGTTAGTCTTTCTGACCTGGATAAAACATCTGCTGATGGAATATTTTGTAAAGCGTCATGGAAAGAAAGGTTGTTAATTAAAAAAAAAAAAAAACCATAATTCTAAAACTTCCTGCTTGTCATGTAGAATTTCAAAAAGGAAAAGGAACCTATAAAATTTTTTTTAACTTGGAAATCTCAGATATAATGCAGCAAACAGTTTTTAAATGGCTTCCTTTGTTTGAAACAGTATTGGAAAAATGGGTAGCAGTTTATTTTTTAAAGATATAGTTATAAGCCACGTGGTGGTGCCACATGCCTTTAATCCCAGCACTTGGGAAACAGAAGCAGACAGATCTCTTTGAGTTCGAGGCCAGCCTGATCTACAGAGTGTGTTATAGGACATCCAGGGCTACACAATGAAACCATGTCTTGAAAAAAAAAGTTTTTTTTTTCCTGTGTGTTTGAGTGTTTTGCCTATATGCAGGTAAATGCACTGTGTGCATGGATGGTGCCTGTAGGGGCCAGAGGGGGTGCTAGATCTCCTGAAACTGGAGTTTTGGGTAGTTTCAATTTCCATGTGGGTGCTGGAAACCAAAGCCAAGTCCTCTGGAAGAGCAGCAAATGTCCTAACTCCTCAGCCTGATAACTTAGCCTCTCCGGTCCTCAGATTTGTTATTATTATCAAGTGTTGAGGAGGTGGGGTATGCACGTTTCACAGAACACAAGAGGACAAGTTTTGGGAGTTCCTTTTCACCTCTTACCTTGGGTTCTGGAGATCAAACTCATTTAATAGGCTGGCTCAGCATTTTAGTTTTCTGTTCAGTAGCATCTGAGACCCTGACTATTACGCTGGTGTGTCCAATGACCAGGAATTTAGAGCAAGTCAGAAAGAGTAAGCGTTTCAGTCTAGTTGGTGCAGCATCTCCAGGCAAAGTCCACCCATCTGTCCCGTGCTTTTAGGACACCATAGGTTACACAGAGGTGTGGGGTTTGTGGCACAGTACCTGTCCTGGCTCCTGCTGTGCCAAAGCCTTGAGAGTCTCAGGCAATCGCTGCTGCCGGCATCCAGGTGTTCTGTCTATAGCGTTCTCTTCAGACTTCAGAATACCCTCCTTGCCCAATAGAGTCTCTTGATACTGGGTGCAGTGTGGAAACAGTATGGATGAGCGTGCCTGCAGATCTGTGCCAGGCTTCCTTGTAGGCAGTGCCGCCCACGGCGAGAGAGAGAGATGACCTGCTCTTTCACACCGCAGCAGGAAAATGTAGCTTCAACTCAGAAGCAAAAAGGGAGACCAGGAAGCTTTGCAGAGAATAGGGTGCTTTGTGATTGTCCAGAGCAGAGGTTTCCTGCCATAGGCAGTCCTGCCTCTAGAATCATCTCTAGGTATAAATGCTTTGGTTTTTCTCACCAGTCTTAATATTGGAGACAAATATTTCCAGGTCTTACTTTGCTGAAAAGAGCAGTAAGTTTCTAGACATTTTTTTTTCTTTTTAATGGCCCAGGTTTGTGTTATGTTAGCTTTGAAAAATAAAAATGAAGTCATAATGAGAATGAAAACACCGTCATGGTAGTTAGAGGGTCTTGGGTTTTGGCTTGGTTTTCTTTGGAAATCATCTAGGCTATTCTTAAAAGCGTACATTTTCATTTGTTGTAAAGATGAGTAATATTTTCCCAGTTTCCCCAGCTGGATTAACACACATGCATACTTTTTGTTGTTGTTGTTGTTGTTGTTGCTTGCTTTTGAGTTTGGTTCTTACTGCCTACGCTGACCTTGAACCTGTGGTGGGCCTTCTGTTTCAGCATTCCAACCACTAGAATTACATTGTATATTTTTGAAAGTTAGAGCAAAAACAAAAAACCTTAGATGCCTGTCCTTTTGTCTTTACTCTTTACTATTCTTTTCACCAGCTCCTGAAGGCTAGAGAGGAGTAAAAGGAAGTCAGTGTGGTAAGAAAACAAGCTGTTTTATGTTACTGGCCTTAACTAGTTCCGGTTTTCACTGGGCCTGCCACTGTCCCGAGGAGGCATTATTCTTAACTGCTCTCCAAAGTGGGCTGCAAAATGCTCTCAGCCCTTGTCCCTTCGTATTAAAGTTCTGTCCTAAGTGAAGCTGGCAGCTGGTTTTCCTCAGTGCTGCTGGCCCTCTACAGTTTCCGTCCTGATTGAATTCCTGTACGCTCTCCCAGGACGTGGAGTGCACATAAGGCGATGCTCACCATGGCTGGCCTCTGGGGTCACAAGAAGATGCTTAGGTGCCAGGAGCCTTGCTTGGAGAGTAGAGTGCTTGCCTAGCGTGCAGAGAGCCCTGGATTCAACCCCCAGCATGCCCAAGGTCACAGGCCTGGGGTGCATGCCTGTAGTCCCAGTGCTTGGGAGGGACAGGCTGGAGGCCAGAAGTTCAGAATCATCTTCAGCTACAGAGCCAGTTTGTGGTTAGCCCGGGATATAAGAGAGGGGGCTGGAGAAGGGAGGAGGGTAAGAAGATGTTTACCCTGAAATCATCTCTCTTTTTGAGCCACAAGATCTCCTAAAGGGAAAATACCTTGGGAAGGTTTGTGCTTAGAACCCATGCCCCATGCTTAGACTATTCTCTCTCTCTCTCTCTCTCTCTCTCTCTCTCTCTCTCTCTCTCTCTCTCTCTCTCTCCCCTCACTTTCTTTCTTTTTTTTTTTTTTTTTTTTTTTTTTTCCGAGAGAGGGTTTCTCTGTGTAGCCTTGGCTGTTCTGGACTCCCTTTGTAGACCAGGCTGGCCTCGAACTCACAGAGCTCTGCCTGCCTTTGCCTCCCCAAGTGCCGAGATTACAAGTGTGCACCACTGCTCCCAGCTTCCCTGCCTTCTTTTCTGCCTTGCCTTTCTCTCCTCAAAAATAATTTTTTTCTTTTAAAAATTATATTTTAAACAGGCCACCCCATCCTGTGAGCTCAATCCTGGGGTCTTAGTGACAACTATGTAACAGTTACTACACCCTTAAACAAGTCTCCTTCTGCTAAGGTGATTGTCAGAGAGCGATGATCTGAGGGCTAAGCTTACACACTGACCCTTCTGTGCCCCCCTTTCCCAGTGTCTGTTGCAGTTCCATTGCTTCATTGCAGGTACCATCTGGTCTGCCTGCTGCCCCCAAGGGAATTGAGTGTCGAGGGTGTAAAGTCAACCAAACTGAGAAGGGATTGAGAAAACGTGTGGATGCTAGCTGTTATCCCGGAGTTCTTGATGTCCAAAAAATACCCGGATGCAATGAAGACACACACACACCATCCCCGACATCCTGGCACAGCTGCTTTTATTGTTGCCAAAATCAGAAGCAAGTTTTAGTCAAGGGTGCTGAGTTAGTGGGGCGTGAGTGGACAGGTGTCAGCGTAGCTCTGTGTACCTGCTTCAAGTCATCTACCACGAGGAAAAAGGGGTATCACCGGGTAGGAGCAGGCTATGACTGAGGGCTAGCCTTCAACAGTTCACCACTGCACTCCGTCTCTAGCACAGCTGGATAAATGAGGTCATATGGAGACATAGGCTGAACAAAGCTTCTCTCTCACACCTGGCTGGAGCAGAGTGATTGAGGTCAGGGCTTTTCGCTCTCTGCTGCTCTGTGCTCTGTGTTCCCATCTGGGGAAGAAATTCTGCAGTACGAAGCTTCCAAAGGCTGGCTGACACCATGACGTATTCTGTGGGTGGTGTGCGCCCATAGCATCAGACGAAATTAATTTCAGCCCTTTTGAACTATTAAGTCTTCCAAAGGACACCTCATGGGTGAACTCCCAGCTCCTCATGCTACATGGTGCTGGGAGCAGGGTCCTGGGTTGTGGCTCAAGGGCCCACCAGCCTCCCTTGAGTACATCATCTTTTCCAGCACACTATGTCAAATCCTCCTGGTGACCTTGTGACCTGGTGACCGCTAGCTTCCTTTTAACCTAGAATGTGCTAGTCTCAAGCCAACAGCTCCCTGCCATCCCCCTGGTGATAACTAGTTAATATTTGTATACAAATTCAAGCCAGAAATTATGGTTTTGTCCCCCTGGAAATGGGACACTTTTATAAAAAGAGTTCTTTTCTTTTCTTTCTTTCTTTTTTCTTTCAAGTGTGTATTTTTATCTATGACTGGTCTAATAACTTTTTCATGTTATATTATTCAGGCCTTTATTTATTTTTCTCTGAGCTGAGTGCATGTTTTATCTGTCCAGTGCTAGAGCTAGGAGGCATTTGCTTTTCTCCTCTAGTGTGCAGTGTCCTGGCAGGGGGCGGGTGTCTTTGTGTGGGTGTACACAAGCACGGTATCACAGGCTGTTTTCTCTGGAATTACCATTCTCAGCTATTTCTCATCGTTTCCCTCCCCCTGTCTCTGCCACTCAGACCACTTTCCGCCATCTACCACCTCTCTCATTTTGGATAATAGCCTCTCTTTTTGCCATCGTCTTGTCATGTCTGATTCGGCTGCAGGAGGATTTTAAATTAGCCAAAGGTTTGCACGCTGGGCTCAGTCTGCTGCCCTGACTGATATTCATGATAGCTTCTAGAAGCAAAACAGCCATGGCTGGTGGTTGTTGTCATACTCAGTTGTTCAGTGCCCCTGTTCTACAACAGAGAGTGGAGCAGAGAGAAGGAGAGGGAGAGAGAGAGAGAGACAGACAGACAGACAGGCAGAGAGACAGACAGAGAGACTGAGACAAAGAGAGACAGAGAGAAAGGGAAGGAGGGAGACATGGACAGAGAGAGGGGGAGAGAGAGACAGAGAGAGACAGGGAGAGGGAGAAGGAGGGAGGGAGGGAGGGGGAAAGAGAGATAGAAGGAGGAAGGGAGAGAGGGGAGAGAGACAGAGAGAGGGAAGAGAGAGAGAGAGAGAAAAGAAGGGAGAGAGAGGAGGGAAGAGAGGGAGAGGGAGAGAGCGAGACAGAGACAGAGACAGAGATCATCTCTGTTCCAGCCACCTCGCAGGTCAGCCCATGGCACCCATGCCACACTCCCACTGGGAGGCTACATTGTTGCTAAGGCCTATGATGGTAGAGCTAAGGCAGTAAGACTGCAAAATAAAGCAATGAAAGAGGCACAGTTAAGTCCAGCCCTTTGCAGCTGTTGGGTTTTAACTCACCAGGGAGAGAACAACCTGCTTCTTTTTGGTTTGCTCTCCTGGATTTGCTTGTTGGAGGCTAACAGCACTGCGTCTTACCCCAGGAGCCTCGCCAGTGGGAGCAAAACCGGGAACCAGAAAGCCAGGGGTGGCTGCTCAACACCTGGCATCCACGCACACAGAGGCTGGTGCAGGGGAATTCGTCTGAGTTGGACAGTATCCTGGGTTAGATGGTGAGTTTCAAACAAGGAGAGCAAAAACCAAACAAACAAAACCAGAATTGGAGGAGATGACAGGAAAGATGTCTTCACTGTTTCTGGAGGTCTGTCCGTAGTCCTTCTGAGTTGGATCTTCAATTGTACAGACTCTAGCAGTTGGATTCACTATTTTACCAGCTTTGAGAGGCAGGCTACTGGTCATTTTTTCCTACTGGTAAGATATAAAATAACCTGTACTTAGAAAACCAGCAGCAGCAGCAACAAAAACATTGCTCTTTGAGGCACTGCAACTACTGAGCAAGAACCACACATTTCTGGAACCATGGTGCTCCCAAGCCAAAGAAGTTCCTATAAGGCTGGTGAGACACTCAGTAGTTAAGAGCACTTGCTGTCTTACAGAAGACCCAATTTTGAGTCCTGGCATCACCTCTAACTCTAGTTTTAGGGAATCCTGTGCTCTCTTCTGGATTTTGTAGGTACTTCATGTACATGATGCATAGACAGGAACACACACACACACACACACACACACACACACACACACGGATTAAACATACAGTGTTAAACGAAGAGAAGCTTTCATCAACCGAGCAATTTGTTTGCCAGACATAAAAAAAAATCACTTCAGTGAGCCCTCCCACTAACAATCAATAATAAATGCTGCAGCTCCCCCTGCCCCCCCACCCCCCCCCCCCGTTTCAGGCCCTGCTTTGCCGAGTCATGCAGCCCCCTATCACTGGTGTCCTGTGATTCCCTCAAGAGCCTGCAAGTTTTCACTCTGCCTCATCTGGCCGCGCTTGGCTGTTGTCAAGTTCAATAGAGCTTTGCCGTCTTTGCTTCTGCCGCCTCAGAGGAATCCACCAAAGCCAGCCCTACCCTTTTGATGCTCTCTGAGACTCGACTCTGTCATCCCCTCTGTGCATCCTTTGGGGACATGCCTCTAATTCCACAAAGCAAAGGAACAAACAGAAACTCCCCATTCCTTGATGGCCGTTTCCCCAGCACAGCTTGCTTCTCTTATCCTCTTACCACTGAGCTTTTCATAAAAATGTTTTGTGGATCCAGTGTCTACCTGGTCCCCATGGGCCACTCATCAGCCCCTGTGTCTGCTCCTGCATTGCTTCCCTTAATTGCTCGCTCTGAGGTCACTGCTGACCTTCCCTTTTCCAAATCAACTCATCTTTCCCCAGGTTCAGGGTCTTGAGCTCTGGAGCACTTAACCTCACTTTCCTTACTTTAAAAGTATATATTTCTTTATTAATTTAATATATAAAAATTTAGACATGATTGTGGATGTCATGTGATGCTTCCATATATGTATATATTATATGATGTTCAAAACAGGAAAATATTTATTTCCTTACTCATTACTTCTTTTTGTGATTTTTTTTTATGGAGGCTTTTAGTGTAGTTCAGGCTGGCCCAGAATTGACTATACAGACAATGCTGGCCTCGAACTTCTGTTCTTCCTACTTCCACCTCCAAGGTGTTGAGAGTGTAGGTATCTGGTACCACACCCAGAACTCATCTATCATTTTTATGGTGCAGCTGTCTGCAAACCAGTACATTATCCTAATGCCCTAGTGTGGGTAGCATACCAGACAGATTCCAGCTGGCCTGGAACTTACTATGTAGCCCAGGCTGTCCCTTGACTCAGTTTGCCTCTGCCTCCAGAATGCTGAGATTCAAATTGTGCACCACCAAGCCTAGCCTGCTCCTCATCTTTGCTGTTCAGTGTGCCCTTACCCACTACATAAGGAATGACTCCGAGACAGTACAGTTGGGCCTTTCCCAAGCTAGCATCAATAGACTGCCCGTGCTGTTTGATTGCCACTTGCCTGTTCTGTACAGCTATGCACAGGCACTAGGGAGCTGGCAGGTTTTCCTCAGCAAAGCCTCTAAAGAACACCTTTTAGATGCACAGTGAACCATGTAGCCCGAGGGCAGCTGTACTGAGAGAAATTTGGTAATTGGATCAACCACCTTGATGTAGAAGAATGATCTTGCTCTTCCCTAAATTTAGCCTTAAGCAGTGTTTACCGGCTCTTCCTTTAAAAGAAGGAAAAACGAACAATGGATGGGGGTACTAATTGGCTAATTTGGGGTGTCAAATTTTTCACAGAAGCAGTATGTCCTGATTGTAAAGGGTAAACGAAGTACCAAGAAGCAGTTAGGTGTCAGCGAGCCATTAAGCTTGCAGACCTACCTAGAGACACTTTGTGACTGCAGTAAGAACTGAGAGGAGGCTAGGAGGCTGCAGCTGAGGTAAGTGACAGCCCAGGAAGCCTTGAAACTGGCTACTGAGCACCACAGAGCTTAGGATTGGCTTCTCAGGACCAAATGGCTTTTCTCACCTTATGTGTTATTTATAAATTACCTATTTTCAAAATATTACGTGGCTGAATAATTCTTCATAAAAGTTAAAGCACAACATTTAAATGTTCTTTTGACAAAATGTGCAATTTCTCCTGCAAAAGGTCAACCTATATGTAATTTGTGAGCACTTAAAATGTGCAAGGCCTCTCAAGAGATAAGTGCAGAGGTCTGAGAGGGTCAGCTCTGGGCCTTCCCAGCACAGAGTCAAAGAAGCATGAATACATGCACACCTGGGTAGTAAGGATCAGTGCTTTACAGTGTGTCCTATTAGATTTTATGGAGAGACAAGATGAAGCCCCTTTTCACCCCAGAGAGAATACTGACAAGCAATGAATGGGTTCCGTCAAAGTATAGCTTGATGAGCCAATGAGTTTTGGGAAGGGTTACTCAAAAGTGTATGGGTGGCTTGGACAATGGCATCTACAAAAGGTACCTCCCTAGTGCGGTACTGTGTGACTTTTCCTCGAGTAATGTAGACACATTTCTACCTACCCAGCAGCATAGATAAAGAACGCAAGAAGTAATCCCAACCTAGTGAGCCAGGGACTTTATTGGGGTTGCTTGCAGGAGGATGGGTGAGCTTGATTCCAGGAGGATGGGTGTGCTTGCTTGCAGGAGGATGGGTGTGCTTGCTTGCAAGAGGATGGGTGAGCTTGCTTGCAGGAGGATGGGTGAGTTTGCTTGTAGGAAAATGGCTGACTTGAAGGCAACAGGACAAACCCTTGCTAGCGTGGATAAGAATTCGTGAGGGCTGCACCACCAGGTTTCTCTGCACCAATTGCAGACAGCTCCCTGGGTTGGAGAGTTCCCTTTCCCAAACAGTTGTTTCTGCCTACATAACCTTGGGGGAGGGGCTTGTGACTTTGTCTTCCTTAGGCTAAGGGTGTTTGTTGCCTACTTCTTGGGTCTTGATAAGCTTTCTTCCAGGATGGAATGTTCCAGTTCATAGGAAATGGCCAGGCATCACTGGATGACAATACCTGAGGGCTGCATTAGTGGAGTCCCATCCTCAGTCACCCATCAGCCTTCTACCATGAGCTTCTGGGGTAGGGACAGGGTCAGGGGTGATGGCTTGAGTATCAGTGGCTGGTGACTCTTCCCACAATGGCTTCCTTGCTATATTGTGTTACACATCCCTTTCCATGACGATAGGGTCATGTCATTCCATTGGCCATCATAGTAGTCTTTGTTCATGCTGATTGGTGGTCATATTGAGTCCAGGGGAAATTACCACCTCACAGCACAGTTCCCTCGTGAGGCTGGCAACCCCTGCGCACATCTTGCTGGGTGATCTGAGGTAAAGCTAAGTGAAATTAAATGGACAGTGGCATTGGAGCATTTCACAATGAGGCATCCTTCTCTTCTAGACTGTGAGTACCAGGTGCCCCAGCCCATGTTCCTTAGCTAATATGACCACTCCCCATGTTAACTCCTAAGCTTCCTTCCCCCAAGCTCTAAGACTGGGAAGTGATCCTGGCACCATTAATATGGCCCCAAAGCAGGATGACATTTCAGTGGTGGCTAGTCTCTCTGTCTCCAGAAATGAATGGGTGTGGGGGCAATGTTACTGTCACTCCCCACAAGGAGAATCATAGTCAAATTCAGTCAACATTGAACAAGGGTCCACGACATGTCATGGTAACGGCACCTTTGTCCATGTCTATTTTTCCTACAATAGCTGC